>NC_134595.1:39959829-40331704 GCF_037038515.1 Microtus pennsylvanicus | reverse complement strand
CCAAGGCTTTGGCTAGAGGTCAAGACCCTGCCTTCTCAGAGGGCCAGTCTCTGCATCCTTACAACATTACTGGTTTCCTTCCAGATTCTGTGTTTGGCATCTTGAATCTCCTAGGCATCCTATTCAAGCACCCCCAGTCCAAGTTAAAAGCTCACACAGTCGATCGATGTGTCCCTGGGCACATTCTTGCTTCATTCTAATTCATTGCCATCAACATCGCACCAAACACAAACCCCTGTGTAGAGTTTAAGTCACAGTTACTTTGCTTATTAGATTATCAACACATACTGTCTTACATCTTGATGCTCATGGCTTTTCTAATGTTTTCTGGAGCAGGTCCTTGGAAAAGGGAAAGTCTAGGGTTAGTGGCTTTAAAAATCACCACTATATTTGCCCTTTACCACGCTTTCGACTTCTCCCCCATGAATTCTCTGAGCTAATGAGCTCTCGGCTCTGTGAGGATGGATTTCAATTCCTTAAGTGCTCCATGACATATCATCAGAGCTCACGAAGAGAATAGCCACGTCGAATTAATTCATGTTATCTCCGTATTTTATGAAAGTTTTTGGTTCTCCAACTGCAGGTGATTCTTGTTTTAGGTCACCTGTGATCCATTTGGGGAAAGAGTCTATTTTAAATGCTACTCTAAAATATTGGGAGCATTTTGTCTTTGTGATCTCATTAATTTGGGGACATTTAAAATGGATATATTATGCACTCATCAATATACTCCTTATATATCCGGCCAAATAATAGAGGACAGTATAGTTTAGTTGAAATAGTGCGGCTCGTTAGTCCATGTGGATGGCCATGTCTATTTTTGGGAAAGCTCTCTGATACTGAAAGCGTAATGACCATCAGAAGCCAGCATCCTGCCCTCTCCCCAGCTCCCTACATTCATTTGCTTTGCTCTGTCTGTTTTGCACCCTGCACACAAAGGGAACCCACTGCTCTTTCATTTCGCAGAAGCCACTATAATTTTTCTTGACATGGCAATTACTTTTTAATCCGGTTAGCATAGACTATAATGGAACCAAGTTGTAAAACATCCTTTACTCTTTTATTTTGCTTTTAATTTATTGCCTTGATTTCAATCCCTTTTATAAACCCATTAAAGCCCAATTACTCACTTTGAAGTCAATCACTAATCAATGCCATTTATTTTTGTGTTATGGGATATGGAGGGGTAGTTAAATAGTCTGTCTGTATTCCAGTAAAGTTTATGATAAACATCAGACATTGCTAGTGTTTACTAGTCTAAGGGACAAGAAGTTCAATAGAAAGAGAGGAGTGTTTCCTCAGAGAGAAGACTAGGTCTGCTGCTACTACAGCAGCTGTGTCTCCTTAAAAAGGCAGGGAAAGCAGGCACAGTGCTGGAAGTATGACCTAACTGTTCACAACTTAGATTGATTAATGAAGATGAATGAGGAGTTGTCACTCTCATTGATGGGGGCTTCCCAAATGAAACTGAAGCTTTCTGAGAAACATGCACTCAACACACACACACATACATATATACACACACATACATACATACACACATACACACATTCAAATACACACATACATGCATATATACATTCATATACACATTCAAATACACACATACATATATACATTCATATACACATACATTCACTAATGCACACATACATACATGCACCCACATACACACATACATACACGTATACATACATTCATGCATACATACATGCATACACATATACATACATTCATACACATGCATGCATGCACATACATACCCACGTGCATACATAAACAAACATACATGCACAAATGCATAAATACACATACATATACACATATGCGCACTCATACGTGCACATACATATACACACATGCATGCATGCATACATACATGTACTCACAGACACACACACATGCACACAGATAGCAAATGATGATTTTTTTAAAAATTGTTTCTACATGGTTTCTACAGATATTCTTCAGTGAGGCCCTGGGATACGTAGGAGTCACCATTATTATTTGTACTCTATAGAAGATGAGGTTCACCTGAGGCTCAAGGAATTTGCTATTTGTCTCCAGCTTCTAAGTAGAACCATGTCTCATTCTATAGCACAGCATAGAATTCTGGAGCTCTTCTATCTGTGTGTGAGGTTTTTCCTGAAATAGTAGGTGCTGTGAAGAGTCAAAACTCGCATGACTATTTTGATTGGTGACAGAGATGTGCTGGTAACCCATGCTAAACAGACAAACCATGATGCGTAGCATCTGCCCGTTTCTTTGGTACAAATACTATCATTGTAACCAATTTCAAGTTTCCTAAAAGTCATCCCTAAGCTTCATGTTGGGAAGAAATGTGCAAAGTGGTCCTTCTTCAAGTCAGGCTGGCTCCAGCACACAGCACAACTCTGTGCCCTAGCTATTGAGGTACCTGTGCTGTGAATATGAGATCTGTGAGTCTGAGGCATAACTGCAGTGTTTCAGTAACTGTGGGACATCTATTTTCAACAAACATTTTAAGACTACCAGATACGAGTCTCTGTCTCTTCCTGTGTTGGCGGCATGAAGAATATGCATGAAATTCTTACAGTGAAGCCCACCCACTTACATAATTATTAGGAGTAGTTAATGCCTGTAATAAAATAGAATTGAATAATCAAGTGAAGAGAGATGAACACATCTAACAATAGATTGTGGGAAGTCAACTAAGTATTCTGGATTCTTCTAGATTGAGAAAAACAAAATGGAAGAAGGTATACACCACATTTTTGTCTGGGAAATGTAGTGGATTTTAATTGTATTTTAATAAATAAAGACTGCCTGAACATCTGAAAGTAAAACAATCCCACTGGTCAGCCTTAAAGATTAGGTT
This sequence comes from Microtus pennsylvanicus, assembly GCF_037038515.1. Classification (NCBI taxonomy): domain Eukaryota; kingdom Metazoa; phylum Chordata; class Mammalia; order Rodentia; family Cricetidae; genus Microtus; species Microtus pennsylvanicus. The sequence goes on along the minus strand of NC_134595.1, from coordinate 40,328,847 downwards.
ATGGTAACACACATCTTTAATCCCAACAGCCACAATAATATGCACCTTTAATCCCAGTGGTGCACACCTTTAATCCCAGCCCTACAAAGTAATAAAAGACAGGGGTAGATTGCTCTCAGACACTCAGGCTCATTCTGAGATTCTTGGAGGCAGGATCGTCATTTCAGACTGAGGTCGAGGTAAAAGTCAGTGGCTGGCTGTTTTGCTTTTTGGATCTTCAGGTTGAACCCCAATTTCTGATGCTGAGATTTTAATTGTGCATCATTTGGTGCCCAACTTTTGGGGGTATGAATTCACAAAAATGCCATTTGACTGAGGCTTTTTGGCCATCAACCCAGGCCAGGGCTGAGATTAAAATTCCACTCTAAAAATTGGAACTCAAACGTAGCTATCTGGGTTCAGGAGAAAAATTAACACTCCCAGCTCCCATCTGCCCCAGCTTAGCTTCCATGTATAAATGGAACATACACAGATAATCTGGATACTGTATGTTATTGTGTTGTCTTTGAATTGTTTGACTGCTGAGAAAAGAGAAACAGCTGCTAAAAAGACTTTTGATTATAAATGTTGCTAGATTAATCCAATTTATCTATTTTGAAAATGCTTTGACTTCAAATTTTAAGTGAGAAGATATGCTTCTTTGGAGAAGAGGTTTTGCTTTTCTTTCCACAGGAAATGAGAGTCTGTGGATTCACCCTTGGTTAAGAAAAAATAAGGTTTGATCAAGGAAAAACCCCTGAAAAATCTGCAATGGGAACAGATGGCCCAGATGATCCACTGTTTCAGAGTACATTTGTTGCAGTTCCCTCTGAGTTCTACATCCAGAACAGCTTCAAGATTGCTGGCTGAAATGATCCAGCCTCACAGAATACTCTAGTAAGGATTTGACCATAATCTTAAATTTTCTTTGGGTCCCCATAAGATTATCAGCATCCCCAATGAGCAAGAAGTAGCCTAGAAAACTATGCCCATGTTCCCTCCAAAAAAATGGATTATGGAAATTTGTTTTTGTTTAATGTGTTGGTTACAAGTTGTTATGGTTAATGGTCAGGGGGAAAAAGATAAACAAAGAAAATTAGATTCAAGGTTATTGGTTTTTAAAAAAAATCCAGGTAGTAGTGGCACATGTTTTTAATCCCAGCACTTGGGAGGCAGAAGCAGGCAGATCTCTATGAGTTCAGGGCCTGGTTTATAGAGCAAGTTCCAGGATGGGCTCCATAGCTACTGAGAAACCCTGTCTCGAAAAAACACATGAAAGAGAGAGAGAGACAGAGAGATAGGAAAGAAAGAAATGGAAAAAAAGAAAGGAAAAGATAAAAGGGGATATAAATATGATGCAATAAAAAGGTATATTATTGAATCTATTTTTTAAAGCAACTATTAGTTTTAAATGTTTTACATTGGTTTTACTTTTTTATATTATATGCAAATTTTGTATATTGCTATAAATTTGAGATTAATTTTGTTAAAATATATATACATTTCTAATCTTGTTATAGAGCTCATTTAACAATGTAAAGCAAATTTCTGGTTTTTAAAAATTATTATTATTAACTGTTTGTGATAATAAAGAAATATTGTTAGTAGTTAATTGCTTAGTATGATTAAACTTGTAATCATATTAGGTATGTTTTCAAGGACAAACAAAGATATAATTTAGATGGATAGGTCATCTTCAAACATTTCAGAGATCTACAAAATATGGCATTTAAGACATTTTAATAACCTAGGTTCTTCTTTTTATGACAATGAGACATGTCTGCTCCTGGCAACACCAGTCTACTTCAGAGAAGATAATAGGCACTGAAGAAATTCCACATGGAGTTTACTTTCTTTGTGGCAAAAGTAAGCTGCTGGACAAAAAAAAATATCCATGCCTCAACAGCTGACATTATGCTGTCTTAATTAGACAAGCAGGGCACAAAATATCCTGCTTCACAGAAAAGTCTGTCAAATATGCTAGGCCTGTAGGCCAAAGATGGATGCTCCAATGTTGCAGAGGAACTTTGGGTGACTGTCAAGGCGGCCAGCTCTTTCTGTCATTACTCACATTTTTTAGAAGTCACTTGCTTGTACTTTTTGCTTACTCAGTTAATATTATTTCCTTCTTGGGTCTCTGAGGGAGTTGAAGATTAGATAGCTATAGTTACAGTTTACCAGACACAGAAAGCAAGTTATATTAGAAAGTAATTTAGGTGTAATACTTTGAACTCACCAAGATAGAATATAAGTGAAATATTTTCTCTGAATTTTTCAACTGCAAATGGACTAGACATTGCCTGTATATAGTGTATATAGTCATTGTACTTATTGTATATAGTTTTCTTATATTAGTTATAGCCTTTTTATTTTAAACAAAAAGGGGAAATGTAGTGGATTTTAACTGTATTTTAACAAATAAAGACTGCCTGAAGATCTGAGAGTAAAACAGTCCCACTGGTCAGCCTTACAGACCAAGTTATAGTGACACACACCTTTAATCCCAGTGGTACACACCTTTAATCCCAGCCCTAAAGAGGAATAAAAGATGGAGGTCAGGGGGAGATTGTACTCAGACATGCAGACTCTTCTGAGATTCTTGGAGGCAAGACTGTCATTTCAAACTGTGGTCAAGGTAAGAGCCAGTGGCTGGTTATTTTGCTTTTTGGATCTTCAGGCTGAACCCTAATTTCTGACCCTGAGCTTTTATTAATAATGCTTCAGGGAAATTTATTTTAATAATAATTTTTTCAATCTTTTAGAATTCCATGTGTCTATACAATGAATGATGAGCATTCATGTGCTTCCTTATCTCTGTTGGAAAAATTATTGAAGATCCATAGATGACTCAGTTGTACAGGGTGATTTAAATTTAAAAAAATACTTTAACACATTCATTACAGTAAAGGGAGATTCCTACTGTGAAGAGAAAATAAAAGCAAAGCAGAGGGCTCAGTATGCCCAGCTTGAGAAAATATAGAAGTTAGGTTAGCTAAAATCAGATGTCAAGAAATGTGCCTGAAGACACTCCATCTCCGAGGATGCTCTGGGCCAGCTGGACTGGAACTACCTCAGAGGGGGTTAAAAAGCAATCAAATCTCTGGGTCCACCCCATGTCTGTATTCAAAACCTCTACAGCTTATTATGCAAAGTGATATCTGAGGACCACTCTATGTCATCCCTTTAGGCCTTCAGAATTTCCAACAATGAGGAACAAAATGTTACCTAAGGGGGGAAATATTCTGGATGCAGAGTAGAGTTTGTGTCAGAAAGAGCAGACTGGGACTGAGAACATCGAGAAAGATTTATGCCAGACATGATGAGGTCTTGGAATTCCAGAAGATGATGGAGAACTGTGGGGATCCTTGAATTTGGAGAAGATTTAAGGGTAGGGTTCTAGCCTTGCCCTCCAGGCCATGGAGTGAGTTCCTTTGTGGGCCTTAGAAGGCCAGCTTATCCCAATAATCATCCATAAAATTCAGTAGACTTGGATGCAGTATTTTTTACTAAATATTTCATGATTTCACAGCAGTCAAAGGTCTATACAGCATGGACAATTGGGAAAACATTTTCTTGCCAAGGAGAAAAAGGTTGGTAGTAATACAGGATTAACTTGCTAGCATCAGGGAAGTGAAAGTTGAAGATTTGGGGGAAAAAATGAAAAGTCCCATAGTCTCCATTCTGAGTCATTGGAAGATGATGTTATTATTCAAGAAGGGGCAATAAGCAGAGCAGCTTTGCTGAAAAATATGGAAAGTTATCCTTTGTACAGAACAAATGGAGCCTATTTGCTCTTCGTCATCACAGAGATATCCCTCAGGCTCACAGAGAGGTCACAGGACACAATAGCAAATACTAATATTTTATTCACTGCTAAATATTTATTGGGTGCTAAATTTTTTATCACATGCTTACTAAGCCCTTTCAGTACATTCTTATTTAGTTCTCATGGTGACAAATTCATAATTATTATTCTAATTTTACAGAAAGACCAATCTACAGAATACTATCTGACTTAGTTAAGGTCATAAACCTGATTTGTGGCTGGGGTAGAATTCAACCCCAGCTGGTCTTCCCACATGTCTCCAGAGGTTACATTCTAGACTTGGATGTCATTTCTGTGACCTTAGCATCCGGCTGTTAAAGATCAGATCTGCCTGAAGGACAGGATAATGACGATTGTTTAGAGAGGCAGAAAACGTGTTCATGGGCTGAATTTCATCCCCACCCTGAAGACTCAACCAGGAAAGAAATGATTGTTAATGATCTCAACAATCCAGTTTGTCTTGGGAGTAACCTCTGCAACCACCCCAATGCTCTTCTTGCTTCCCTCACTCCTATGCGTCTTCTTCTGTTCAAGGAAAGTCCTTAATTTAATTTGAACGTCAAGAATCCAAGCTCATTGCAGTCAGGATGTTTCCTGCATGGGAAAGGTTAGACCAGTGTAAGGGATGAACAATTCTAATAGTAATAACAAGCAATAGATAATGAGAAGGGAAGTACTCACATATTTAAATATGCCCCGCTACATTTATTCCAATGTTCCGAGTGTACAGTATATTAGAGACCGCTGTAGCATAAATTCCTCTGTTCTTACTCTGTTAGATAGATTGCTTCCCTGACTTAGCGTAAAAAAGATTAAAATAAGCACATATGATTTTATGTTAAGTTGCTTTCTAGTTAACCAAAGTATCTACACAAGTTCAGTGGGTAAAGTTCTCAGTGGGACAGTGGAGAGCTGAGAGAAGAGATTCAAAATGAAGGGGACATCTGTTTGAATCTCAGTACACCATGTGGGAAAAGGTTTGTATAAGTGGTAGAGACTGTGAAGCTATCCAGTGAGACGAGAGACAGCATTAGCAATGACCACAGTTTAGGGAATCCAGGCAAGAAAGAGCTCACTGTCTTGCCTTTCGATTTTGTTTCTCAAAAAATTATTCACTGGTGTTATTATAATAAAACATAAAGTGGTCCAAAGCAGACAGTCCACAGAAGCTTTTCACATTTGAAAAAAAAATTATTCTCAGAATATTCTCAGAATTATTCTCAGAAATACCATTTCATCTTCCACCAGCTTTAAGAAAACCAGGAGCTGATTTTTGTTCTTTTCTACGTCTCCTTAGGGGAATCCCTAGAAACTCTTTGCTGGGAAGAGAGACAGGTGCACCTGCCTAAAACTGGGCCCGCATCCATGTGAGGGTGATGTTGTTGCCACCCAGGAATCCTCCCCTCCAGCTTTCAGTTTGTTAGTAGGCACTTGCCTTCCCGCTTCCTCCTCCGGAGACGTGGACACAGTGTTCCCTGCTGCACAAATACATTCTCGAAGTTACCTACTAAATCCTTCTCTGCGGCATCGGTCTCATGTTCCTCAGTTACCCTCCCCACAAACCCCTCTTCCAGAGCTTCACAATAGGCAGCTGCAGGTTGCTTCCAGTTCAGATTCATGTTCCATTGGAGAAGGCCTTTAATCTGCTCCCTCCGTCCTTCCATAATCTTGTTCTTTACTCTCCTACACACAAATTCTGCTTTTTGTCAGAAAAACTTCCTGCTGACCCCAATAATTTCCCATCTCCCTAGCTTTCTGTGCTATTCCAACTTTTTGTTTATCTGTTCCCCAAATTTGAAATGCTGTCTTCTTCATCTTGGAATGATTATGTGATATTTAAGGCTTAAAATTCAATTTAAGGGATTGAGGATATAGCTCAGTGGTGGCGTAAGAGTCTATCTCCAGCACAAAATAATAACTAAGTAAATAAATAAAGAAATGAGTTTAAGTAGACATAAAGCTGAGAAAAAACAGCCTACAATTCGCAATCCCAGAGAACCTGGACAACAAAGAGGACCCTAAGAGAGACATGCGTGGATCTAATCTTCAGGGGAAGTAGAAAAGACAAGGTCTCCTGAGTAAATTGGGAGTGTGGGGATAATGGGAAGAGGGTAGAAGGGGAGGGTGGGAGGGAGAGAGGGGAGTGGAGAAAAATATATAGTCCAATAAAAACAATTAAAAAGAAAAAGCAAAAACAAAACAAAAAACTACTGTTCAAAGTGGTTACAGATTGTGACTGGTAGTGTTAGCACAGAGCTGCTGTTACAATGCGACACAAAATAGTTCCTGTGGCCTAAAACTCCTTGCGCTCTCCCATTTTAACCTTTGGTCCCAAGTGATACAGTTTTTATTTTCTCCAGACTTCCATTATCTCTTTTTTTTAAAAGATTTATTTATTTATTTATTACATGTACAGTGTTCTGCTTGCATGTATACTTGTACACCAGCCTTCATTACAGATGGTTGTGAGCCACCATGTGGTTGCTGGGAATTGAACTCAGGACCTCTGGAAGAGCAGCCAGTGCTCTTAACCTCTGAGCCATCTCTCCAGGCCAACTTCCATTATCTCTTAACTCCATAAACTCTAAGACCACATTTTAGGCTCCTGTTCCTCTCTCTTTGCTATTTTTTGGGGGTGAATTAAGATTGCTGTTGCAACAAACCTTCACCTTTTTGATGTCGTGTAAGATATATCGCTCTTCAGTTTTGACTGTCCTAGGAAATGACATATTGGTAGTAAAGAACGCAAGAAATTCCTTTTGCTTGACTTATATTCGGCAGATCCATGATTTGAACTATGCAACCAACCGTCCTCACTGTGCCTAGACCATTGGGAGAGAAGGCTTTCTGAATTCTTGCATATCAACAAGAAGCAAGCAAAAAGCAGCACTGTGGCCAGGAATCCTGCTCTCCTATGTTTTGATCACTCTTACGACACATCCAAGAACTCATGTCTTAAACTTGGAATGAAGGTAGATGCCCTTAATCTGAGCATTCTGGTGGGGTCTAGAAGATCAGGAGTTCAAAGCTACATAGTGAGTTTGCAGCCACTCTGAGCTACATGAGACCCTGCCTCAAAACAAAAATAGGGCTGGACAGATGATTAAGTGGTTTAGAGCATTGGTTGTTCTTCCAGAGGTCCCAAGTTCAATTCCCATCACCCACATGGAAGCTCAGAACCATATATAACTCCAATTCCAGGGGAATCTGACAGTCTCACACAGACAAACATGCAGGCAAAACACCAATGCACAATAATAAAAATAAAGTAGATTATTTTTAAATTAAAAATAAACAAGAATAAACCGGACTCACTGAACATAGCGGACAATGAGGACTACTGGGAACTCAAGAACAATGGCAATGGGTTTTTGATCCTACTGCACATACTGGCTTTGTGGGAGCTTAGGCAGTTTGGATGCTCACCTTACTAGACCTGGATGGAGGTGGGAGGTCCTTGGACTTCCCACAGAGCAGGGAACCCTGATTGCTCTTCAGGCTGACGAGGGAGGGGGACTTGATTGGGGGAGGGGGAAGGAAAATGGGAGGCAGTGGTGGGGAGGAGGCAGAAATCTTTAATAAATAAATAAATTTTTAAAAGAAGAAAAAACCCTTAAAAATATAAAAATAAACAAGAATAAAACAAAAAGTTATGTCTTGCTTAGTAGCATCGTCTCCCCACTAAAGCAATGCTGAATGGTGAGGATAATAAAGCTGAGATTTTCTATAACTTAATTCTGATGGAAAGAGGGTGTTAATTGGGGAGCATCATCCCTTTTGTCTGAGGTTGTTTCCAGCTTTTTCTAGATACCATTGATTCAGAGCAGTAACTCGGGGATGAAACACTTGTTTAAGTATTGAGAATTGAGAGAAAGTCCTTATAAAATTACTAAAGGAAGATCGTGCGGCAGAGGTGTGGTCAGCCAGCTTTCTTGGCCATCCTTTTCTGCAACACAGGTGTCTTGCTAGTGCTCAAAAACACTGATCCTAGAAGCAAAATTAATGTTTGACTACAAAGGAGACTCCCAACCCTTTCTCAGCTTTCTTTCATTTTCTTTTGGAAACTCTTTTTCATTTAAATAAACAAATTAAACGTTCTGAAATTCAAAGGCCTGTACAATGGAAGCAGTCTCTTCATGATGGATTAGTCTGATGTTTAAAAAGAAGTTAGAAAAAAAATGCAAAACAAGCTGCCAGCCCCAGTTAAGGGAGAGCTAGATCACAGGTAACACGGGATGCTGTTTCATCTGTGGGAGGTTAAGCAACATTTGCAGAAGCATAGGCTTTGCTCCAGTAGGAGCGGTGGGAGGCTGCGGGACTGTGTTTGTATATTATTCTTCTGAGAACGTGTTTACACCCCCGGAAACTCCAAGTGCTTGGAATCTTTTTTTCTTTTCGAAACTCACATCACGCTCTGACTTTTAGGAAGAAACCCCACCATCTCTTTCATCCTAATGGCCTAAAAGACAGCACCGAGTCACTTCATTAGTAAGGTCATCAAGGCTCAAGTCACTGAAGTGGCAAGTTCTCACCTTGCTGCTTTTGATCTTGGAAGTGAATGTATTACTTTATCATATATTAAGACTCTGCAGGTCCAAGCAATAGCTCTGCAGAGTACCTGTGCCTAGGCTATTGCTCTAAAATGCACAGCCTTAGAGTCTGCCACTTTAATTTAGTGTACAGTAAGTAGCACAGTCACAAAATGTAAACAATGACTCCTACAGGTACCAACTATCTTCATAATGCTAGATACCAGTAACCCAGAACATGGATGCCTGGATCATTGGTATTATCCTGTGCTGACTGGGACTATCAAGGACCGCTTCCCTGAGCATCGGTCTGGCACTTCCTGTGTTTAGAAGTAGGATCCGAGGACTGTGGTCGTCTCCCAGAAATTTGTCCTCGGCCAGACCCATCCTTCCGAAAAGAATTTTGACTCATCTGCTGTGCTCTCTACTCCAAGGCCCCACTTCTCGTAGCTCTTCACCCCCCACCCCCTTAACAATGAGGTCAAAGTTCCAAACATCAAAGTCTGTGCTACCTTCATGGACATAAATCCTTCCTTCAGTCTCAGTTCTCTCAGCTACAAATGAGAATTATGACATTTTTACATAGCAATCAAGCTTCATGAATGCTTTCAAAGATAAAATGTGGGATAGGAACCCTCAATCCCTTCAGCTTGGTGGTGTCAGAGTGAGCGTGAGTTTCTGAGGCCTTCTGGTGGTCACGCCTTCCTGTCCTAGCCCAAGAACGTTGACGATCAGCACTGACAGGCGCGCAGGATGAGGGCAATTGGAAACACTCCGTGCATCTACGACAGGAGTTCAGCTCTGAGGCCAGCACTGCACGGGTCCAGATGGGGCCATCCATCTACTTGTCAGGGCGGGATTCAAAACAGTAGAAGCCAAGGAGGGCCTGTCATATTGACAGTGCCCCTTGAGCCCACCGGGGGGCTTTTGAGGTCAGTGCTACATGATAAACCCTTTTGTCCCACTCTGCTGAGAGAACGCTGAGAGAGCCAGGGAGGATATAGATAGTGTTATGTAAAACACAATCACTGGAAATATCTCAGCATGTGTCTTGCTGACAGTGGGAAGTCCAGCGCCGAGAAAAACACTGTCAGCAATAGTGGTTATTTATGTGAAGGATTAAGCTAGAAAATGCTTATTCTTATTGATATTTTTGGTACTTCTCCCAGAATTGAAATTGTTTTCAATATGCGTTTTTGCTTGCTTGGACTTTCGTGCTTACAACGGATCCTCATGAATGCATCCATAAAGCCCGCGTTGACCACTATGTATTTCATCCTTAGATTATATGGAAATTGAGCTATTATCACAGAAAGTCTTGTGCCAGGTACCAAAAACTCTCCATCCAGATCTCTGGTATAGCCTGCCTTAGTTCATTAACCCAGAGAGGGTCACCAATCCTCTTTGCCACCCCCAGGTATTAATCTAGTGCTCTTGTCTATTCCTTAAGATTTCTACAAAAGTAAATATATGTGAAACATGTAAGCATCTGAAAAAAAAAAGAAGAGAAAGGGAGAAGAGAGAGGGGGGAGGAAGAGAGAGATTCCAAGGCACCCAATGTTGTATTTTAAAGGCTTGACCAACTCAAGACACTGTTCACAGGAATGTAAAAATAATGCTAGAACTTTTATATCCTGTTCTGGTCATCCCAAGTCAAATGTAACACATCTCACTTTTTTTGGTGTTTTTTTTTCCCACCTCACTGTGTTATCGTCTTAATAATTGGTGAGAAGAGCATACTTGGTGGTGCATGCCTTCAATTCTCGAACCTGGAAGGCAGAGGAAGGTGAATCTCTGAGTTGTAGTCTAGTCTGGTCTACATAGTGAGCTCCAGGCCCACCAAGACTACTTAGTGAAACCTCAAAACCAAAACAAGTATATAAAACAAATAAATACAGTTACGTGTCTCCTTCCTCTATGCATGGTTAGTGCTGATCAGAATAGGAAGGCGTAGCCACCAGAGGGCTCTAGACTCTTAGACCCACTCTGATAACAAGTTGAGGAACTGAATATCCGTTATCTCCCAAACTGCAAACAGGAAAGAGTGAAATAAAGACAAAGAGGACCATCAGAATCCCCAGAGAGATTCGAGTAGTACAGGGTGAGGGAATCAAAGAGAAGAGAGTTCTGCTATGTCTCCTCATGGACCACTTACAGCATCTCCTCCTGGATCCTTTCTTTATATCTATATGTATACTAAGGAGAAAGCCAGCAAGCAACTGAGCATCATATTCTTGGTGTGCAAACAACTTGCCTGGCTCAGTATCAAAAGTATCCAATTCAACCTAGATTTTCTTTTTGATTGATGCCCTGCCTGATGGCTGAAGGGGTTCTGAGGATGTCAGCCCACCTGGGGAAGCTTATTGTTAGGACATTCTAAGGGTAAACAATAGCTACAGGCTTAGGTGAACCTCTGAATCTGACAGCGAGGGTCAGTTGTGACCGCAGACTCCTGAAGGGGGTCACAGAGTTAACAGGACAGATTCCTTTGAGTTCCCACTGTCTTTGAGAAACATCACTAAAAAAATCACTAGTTGTAAATAAGCAAATAATGATTTATATCATATTTGCCTAGGTAAAATTGGAGATTAAGTAGTTAATAGAGTGATAAAATTGGTTGACAGCACATGACAATGAAAGGGTTTTACTTTGCTTGCTTTCTTGATTGACTGAGTGGTTTTGTTTTGTTTTGTTTTTCTGATAAGCAACAGGACTTTTTTTTTTACATTTGAGCTTCCCATCAGAAGGATTCCTACCATCAAGCTAAGAAGATCCAGCTGTAACTTCACTGATGAGCAAGACATCTCTGCCAACTAAATTCCTATTGATTAGCATCTGATTCTGTTTGTCAGGGGATTAAAAAAAGAATGTATTCCTTAATGTTATATAACCAATGGGGGTAACTGAGGTGGACGTGGATAGAAGGAATCTCTTTTAGAAGCTGATGAGAAAATATATTAGCAAGTATACGCATTTCTGCTCCTGGCCATATAAATAACACCCGTAATCTTAGAGCCAAGTCTTGCCTGAAGACAGAAGACATGGTTGCCTAGTGTTTCTCTTCTTGCGTAGGAGCTGTCAGGAACTGGGGTACTTGCCCACCGAGACCAGTGAACTGTATTCTGCCCACAGTTCCCTAGCTCTCTCTGGAAAATTGACGATGGTCATTCTCAGTAAGTGGGAGGAACACTATCCTTTATTTTACAGCTCTTTTGTGGAGATGTGGCTGCATGAAGTCAGGCCCCATGCAAGACAAGTGGGAAGTGGATTCTTGACCTAGCAAAGCTAACCAATAGATACACCTCTCTCTCTCTCTCTCTCTCTCTCTCTCTCTCTCTCTCTCTCTCTCTCTCTCTCTCCCCGACTATTCATTTTATTATACCTGCACTCTCCTGGGTAGTTATTACCTCTGTTTTCAAACTCTTGAAATCAAGGTCTAATAATACTTAAGTGACTCACCCAATATATCACAGAACTTACACAGTAGAACTAAATACTGAACTCATGCCTAAGGCTCCAAACCCAGTCTATGTTGAACTTTCTCTCCTGCTTCACTAAGTGGGGATGACATTCATGTTTCTAAGGCAAACCCTAGGTCCTTGTTGGTATGAATCCTTTCCATGATGAGAGCATTTTGTCACCAATCATAAAACTTTTAGTAATTATTAGCACAAATAAATTTTTACTTATGTGTTGAAAGAATAGAAAAAAATCGGGGTTGGTATTGAACCTAACACACATACCCACTGACAAGCCAACTTGATATCTCTAGCAGCTAGGTCCCCTTCTTTTCCACCAGGTCATGTGTCCTTGCATGAAGTATGGACAGAAGGGTGCACAATATGACTGATTAACAGGAAAAAAAATCCAGGAATGACCTAAATGAAATGGATTTTCTTGAGTGACTGACTGAAGATTTGCTTGTTTTCCCTCTCCCTTCCCTCCATCGTCCTCAGTGTTTCTGAGCCACTGTGACCCTCAAAGAACCAGATTTCACAATGTTTTTCATGTCCTAAAACGATACGTAGCAAGAGATAGATAAATCTGCATAAAATGTGACACTATCTTGCCTTGTAAGCCCGGAAGTTTCTGAGAGTACTCCCTGGCCCCCAAGAGGTGATGGGAATCTGGATACCTGAGAATGGATAAGCCATCGGCCCCTTCAAGCAGATGAAGTGCTATCCCATCAAGTAAAAACATGGAGTGGGGTGCGACATGGAAATATTTTAGTGATAGCATCTTTGCAAAATAGAATTTTGACTCTGGGGGACAATTCAGGAGACTCTAATCTTCACTCCATCAATACTTTCTTGTTTTCAGGCTGCTCTTCTAGAATCTTCTTTACTGTCATTAAACCATCGTCCTTTTTATAAACTGAGACTACTCGCAGGCACATTCATTTCCTGTGGATCTGGACTCCCTTCGGGGGGCGACCAGTGGGACACTGTTTCCTTCTTCATGGATTGGCTCACTAATGCTTTTTCTCGCTGTTCAGCTAGCTGTCACATTTGCAATCCTCACTCATGTGTATCTATTTCCTGTGTGGTTACACCTGCAGCTAACATCCTCCTTCTCTGCCTTGCCCCTACTTTGATGCCAGGTTTGTTTGAATATGGCATACTCCAGTGGTAAAACCTCTGGAGACTTCTGAAGAGTAGTAGCTGGTTGTGATTTTCAAGTGTCTCATCTTGTTTCAAAGGGTCAGCTAAGGTTCTGTATAATTTGTCTGTCAGAGGAAAATTCTAATTAGGAAAAAAGTAAATTCCATAGAGATGTCCATGCCTTGTCACGTCTTGTGTTTAAAGACGTCAACAGCTGATGCAGTTATTTGTGAAGCTTGTGGAATTTCTGGGAGACAAGACCTCAATGGAGGAAGTGTGTCATGGGGAGGGGGTATCTGGTTTTCAAACTTGACCCACGTCCTGTCCCATTCTGGCTGCCATGTGACCAGCAGTTTTCTGCTCAGATTGCTATGACTTCCTGTCATGATGGATTATGTCCCCTTAAACTGTAAGCCAAAGGAACCCCTTCTTTCTTTAAGTTACTTTTGAAAGCTATTTTATCTGAGCATCAAGAAAAGTAATTAGCACAATATATTATATGCAAAAGATGTACATTAAATGTATTTATGTGCAATAGAACAGGTAAGAGGTATACCATAAAAGAAACACTACATTATGTTCTTAATAAGATTCTCCAAAACAGTGCATAAATTTACCTCTTGCTATGGTCTGTCCTGTCACCTGGGTATCCTGTCCCTTTAAGAAACAAGCCCAGCCCACTCCCCTGTTCTGCGGGCAATCAGATCTTCCTTCATCCTCTCTCCTCTCCCCTTTCCCTTCCGTTCCTTAACCCACTAAGTAAACTATACCCAAACTCTCTCTGCATGGTGTGTCTGTCAGTCTCTCCTGCTTGGGACACCTGCTGTGTTTTAAACCATAGCACACTTTTCCCTACAAAGCCCAGTGAAACCAGCTCACAAGTCAGTAACAAATTTTATGTAAGTCTCACTTTTGCATAGCTAGGAAATTGCTGTTGAGACTTTTATGACCATTACTCTATATCTCAAATTTTGGACCCTATTAGTGGAAAATGAAAACAATACTTTCTGCAAACGGTCTTCAGGAAAAAAATAAAAATAAAAAAGTTTTCTTTAAAAAACCCATTTTATGTGGCATGACACTTTTCTCTCTAATTAGGCAAGCTGGGCTTCATAGAGTCACATACTACAATGACTCACAGAATATATTTAAATTCTGCTTTGAGTATTGGTTTTCTTTTTTCTTCCTCGTCTGTAACTTTTCCAGTTGGGAAGAAGCTTAAGATCCGTTTTGAAGGAGGTAAGGTGTAACTAAGTTAAGTGGATTTAAAGTATGTCTTTAAAAAATTAGGAGAGAGCATTAATTACAGAATGACTCTTCTGTAATAGATAGCTCAATCACTATAAGAGGAAACCCAAGGTGTATATGCCAAAAAGATTTCAGTTTCTATAAGTAACTATGTTGGTTGCTATATCATAAACATGTAAGCAGTGTATAATATAGGAAAAAGTAAAGGAGTAATGACAGAATATTCAATTTGATCATCTTGAGTGTCCTGACCACTTGATTGAGGCAGGCAGACTGACATTGCAGAGAAAAGGTAAACGAGGGAGTAGCAATATAAACTCATGTAGATTACTTGTCTTGATAAGTAATCATCAATAAAGGTATGTAAATTCAACACAATTCTAATTATAAAACTCAGCATGTCTTCTTTATGTTTGTAGACAAGGTAATTCTGAACTGGACTGTAAATGGTGGGGCATGGAACTGCAATAGCCAGTAGAATTTCAAAAACAAAGAAATTCAGAGAACACCAAATTTAATACTTCCTTAGAGCTGGAGAGGTGCCTCAGTGGTTTTGCAGAAGACCTGAATTTGGTTCTCAGCAGACTTACAGCCACCTGTAATTCCAGCTCCAGAGGATCTAGTGCCCCCTGATGGCCTGCTCAGGTAGTGCACTCACACCACATGCACATACACACTGATACACACACATAAGTTTTTTTAAGGGCTTCTTAGAAATGTACAGATTATAATCATAGGAAAAAAAATGATAGGCACTAGAAGACTCAGAAGTTCTATAGTAAAACCCTCAAAACTAACTTACATCTAATCTTTATTGCAAAAATAAAAGGATTAGTCCGATATGTATCTAGTATGTCTCCCTTGCCTTCATGAAAATTTTCTTAATATTATAATCTGTGAAATTTCAAACATGTTGCTACTGTGAACTTCTTTTAGATTCTTTCATTAGTATCTATGTGATTTGAATAGTATGAATTCGACCCAGAGTGAGGAATGGGGAGCTAAAGAAATAGAGTACACACTGGGATGGAGATCACACACCTGTAGCAGAGTTAATATCGATTCCCCAGCTTATGTCTAGGACATCCTAGGAACACCCTGGGATCCTTCTCAACCCAAACAGTCATCAGACCCATACAGCAACAGCAAAAGGACAAACAGGTAATCACTGGACCAGAGGGAAAAAACAAGAAATAAATGCACACATACATGTGTAAACTGGTTCATTTCAAAGGTAAAAGACCGAGTAAGCAGAAAAGGGCAGTGCTCTTGGCAAATGCTGCTAAAACAAATACCTACCCTTGTGCAAATTCAAATTTTAATTCATACCTTGCAGTCTGCACAGGAAAGGTAACTCAAAATAAGTCACAGATAATATGAAACCTGAAACTGAAAGTTCTAGAAAAAAACGGGGGAGAAAACTCTTGCTCAAACATCTCCACATCTCTGAAAACAAGGGAGATGTTCTGCCCATCTAATCCAGTAAACACAAGATGGTGTTTCTGGGTGGCCCCTCTGACTACGGAAACCGTGTGGCTCAAAATTTACCCAAACGCGTTTCTGTCGTTTTGATCCAGCGGCAAATGAACAAAGTCTTGTAACGTCCTTGCTTCTTCTATTCCTGCAAATGGCCCCACCAGGTCAAGGTAGGTGACTGTTTGGAGTCAACCTATTTTTCAAGCTCTGCACCAAAAGAGAGCGCACTTCTGGCCCGGTGTGCCACATCCTCTCCAATGCTAACGATTGGCTCCCCAGTTCTCCCTCCACAGGGCTCTGCAGCAACTCCTTCCTCTTTGTGTGTCCATGTCTTCTTTTAATTTTGCAAGACAGGGCAGTTTCTCTGAAATAAGGTCCCTTTCTCCGCTGTAAGTGAGTGACCTGGAGTCGTTCAATGCTGTCGTTTCCCAGCTGTATTAGTGACTCCAAATTCAATTTCAAGGTCCGTGAAAGCTTTCGCTCGTCCACCTTGCTGCCTTTCTTCCCGTGTCCTGTGAGGCAATTACTTTGGGATCCTTGTCTCCATTTTAGCATGCATCTAACTTAGCCCGAGAGAACGGCGGCGCTCATGGCTATGGTGCCTGGGGTCTGGCAGTGATCCAGGCCATCGGAGCAAGGGCTTCTGTCACATCTTTGGATGCTGTGAATAGCCAGTAATGAGAACAGAAGGGAAATGTCATGCTAGGAACTTGCGGTCTACATCATGCAAATCATCTAACAACATAGTGGAGATGCTATTATTCACAGTATATAGGACCACGGGTGCTTTTCCAACAGTAAACTGGAATAATAAGCAATTATGGGCATATTTTAAAATGCAGATGCATGCTTCTGATTGATGGGTGGGACGGTGCTCACCGTGATGCCATTGAAACGTGCTATTTATGGTTGTCGTCAATTAGATCCAAGTTTGTCAGGGAACAGCCTTGTGAAACTTAGCTTCCCCGTTTGTAAAATTTATGTCGAAGGCATCTTTCCGTTCAGACCCTTTAGGCCACCTGCCTGGTGAGAACTCAGAAATATTTTGCATTCAGTGATCCATGCTTTCTTGTCCTCTCATCACATAAATTCTGCGCCCCCATAATGAGAAATAGATTTCCTTTCTGGTGTCCAGGATAATTGAGTGGTCATGGCTGTAGGGTTTTCACAGACTGTCCTGGATGCAAGTTGGGGAATCTATAGTAACTCTGTTACGGGTGTGTGCTTTTGCCTTCGCCATCCCAGTGTACACTCTATTTTTTATCTCCTTATTCCTCACTCTTGGTAGAATTTATACCATACAAATCATATACAATAAGGAATCTAAAAGAAGCTCACAGTGCCAGTGTATTTGAAATTTCAACAAATTACAATCATAAGAAAAACTGACAGGCACTATGAGACGTAGGAGTTCAATAGTAAAGCCTCAGAACTAACTTATATCTAATTTTTATTGCAAAAATAAACAGATTAGTGCAATAGTTGTCTAGTATGTCTCCCTCCGCCTTCATGAAAGAGTAATACTCTTCTTTTTTCATCCACTGTGTGTCCTTATATTCTGGTGAAAAGAAACATCCATGTTTACTATCACCATTTCATGGACCCCCAAAATAATATTAATAAATAGATTAGTCAAAGGCTACTCCATGAAGTCTGCATTCAAAAGAGGCTCATTTATATCAAAGGCAAAACTAGGATTCCAATAACTTTTTCCCCTACCACAATCCCCGGGCTCCTGTCAGAGAACAGGAAAAGATCTACTGCTTTCTGGAAAATGTATTAAACTCAGTGCTAAACAACACTGGGCCTGTGGGTACAGGCCTGTAGGAGCAGCTCCTTACGCGATCAAGGTGGAAGGATTGACATTTTAAGGCTAGCCTCGGCTGCATAGTGAGCTGAAGAGCAGGCTGGTTAATTTACTGACACCCTGTTCCTAAGTAGAAGGTAAAAAAAGGCCTGGAGTATACTTTAGAGTAGAAGACTTGCCTAGCCGGCATGAGACCCTCAGTTCAGTTGCCAGCACTGTCAATCAAACAAGTAAATAAATAAACAAAAAGTTACTGTGTGTATGCACAAAATATCATTAGTTGCCAGCACTGTAAAATAAATAAATACGCAAATAAACCAAAAAGGGTTTTTATGTGTGCACAAAATAGCATTTTTCAATTAAAAATTATCAGACAAAATATAAACCAAGATTTTCAAGCAAGTGTAACTCTCGTTGATTGGAGTCATTTTTGACTAACTGTCATGATTAGCATTAATTTTCAACTTAATAAATCTAGAGTCATTTGGGGAGACCTCTGGCCGTGCCGGCAAGGGCGATGGTAGCATTTCGATTATGTTAACCAGTAGATGTCCCCTCTTCATTGTGGGCAGGGTCGCTTCCTGGGCAGAAGATCCTGGAATGAATGAAAGAAAGGAAGCAAGCAGGGTGCTAGCCTGCGTTCAGGGCTCTCTGCTTCCTGGCTGACTGTGGATGCCACGTGACCTGCAGCCTCAAGCTCCTCCCGCCTTGACTTGGCTGGGAGTTTAACTCACTGCAATTCGGTCACCTGGGTGTGAGAAGTGCTGACCTCTCTCCGGGACTTCCCTAGAGCTAGCTTGTCTTTTTCTGGTAGGGGAAGCCCATGCTGTATGCACGTTGATTATGGGTGCGAGAGATGATAGGGGCCTGGTATGAGGAGTGTAGCCAGCCCTAGGCACACACAGAACAAGTGTTAGAAGAGGTTTTTAGTGAACTTGAGTTTGCCCTGCCTCAATCAACAGAAACAGGAGACTCATACTAAGAGAAACTTATCTTTAAGCCTTAATAAAATAAAAGAAAAATTGCGTAAGAGGCCATCTCAAGATAAAAAGCAATCTGCATGCAGAGTGAAGGTACACTGAGTCCCGCTGAGTTCCCTACCCTCTCTCTCCTTAATTCAACACCTCATTACAGCCCTACTGCCACCCGCCCATACTCTTGGGGATGTTTATATGCGGCTGGAATATACAGGGGCTCAAAGATATTCGTTCATGAAAACAGTCTGTGCTCTAGAAAAATGTGAGAAAGGGCTATTACACAGAGACTTCACTTTGCTCCCTATCACACTGAAGGCATCCTTTCCTCAGATCTCAGTATCATTTGGGCCCCGGATCTTAATGCTTTCGTGGAAAAAGCCCATGGAAAAATTTCCTTCTGAGGTTGTGGCATTGAGGCCACGGCTACCTTACTGTCAAATTGAGATAATGGAAATGAAAGGTAATCTTTATTTTAAAAATACTTATTTAACCTGCTATCCTAAGTCTAACACCCTTACGAGGGACTGGGTCAATATATCTGGCATACAAAATTCAAAAGTTCTGGGTAAAGGCATCAAGGAATTAGCTTTGTTTAAACTCGGCATTTTCCCTAGAGAATTCTGCCTTCTGTCAAGATTAAGCTGTTCAGGCCTTAATATTTGCTGTGAAATAAATGTCTTTGAACTCACAGATGCCATGGCGACAGGGTGCAGGAGCCCATTACTCAGAGAGAAAACAAATTTCATGGGGTTGCCGTCATATGCTCTGAGTGTCAAGCCTGGACACCGTGGCCATTTTTGAACTAGAAATTGAAAGGCCGATAGAGAAATGTTTGTTTGCCTAAGACGTAGCTAATTCTTCTTGGAAGGAATGGCAGTTCAACATCTGTGTGGTCAAATAAGGTTTTTCTAACTCAAGGTCATTGTTGCGGAATGGCTTAACATCCGTGTCCACCACCAAATGTCGCCTTAGGCATGTCTAGGAGAAGGCAGCTATTTAAGGCCAAAGCTCGAACTTCCTTAGCTTTCCTGCAAAACCCTGGCGCATACCCAGTGCTCAGCAGAAATATCCAGAGTGAAGAAAATTGGAAAGGAGCGTGTTTTCATAGTGATGCGATTTCATCTTCTTTCCACAAGGGGGCGCCTGGCAGAGTATGGAGACACGGTTGTTACTATATGGGACTTGTGCTATTATGGACTAGAGGGTGGAAGCTAGGGGTGCCCAACCATATTCCGTGGTACACAGGGTGTCTCCACAACAATAGACCGACTAGGAGGTCCAGACTGCCTGTGGTGTTATTGTTGAGAAATAATAATAATGTCGTGCAAGCCATTAGAAGGAAGCTGATCTCCCCCGCTCTGTGAGCGCTCTCTGGGCACAGCTACATTAGCTTAAAACCGAGGGTTGGATCCTGCTTGCTAAAGTCATACCACAGACTTTACAACTCACGGTCCAGGGAGGGTGGAGGAGGTTTTGTCCAGCCCAGACTGAAGCAGGCAGGTCTGTATAATTTGAAAAGTCAATTCTGGAAACCCCTTCGTTTCTCCACATCTGAGGCATGTTATACAAGCTTCTTTAATTGCTCAAAACTGAGTGGAGAAAATAAGCTTCCTTTCAAGATACCCGGGCCCCCAAATAGGCCGCGTTTTATGTTCACTGAAACTCCTGAATTTGTTTCATTAGGAACGCCTGGGGTGTGGCATCGGGTGCTAAAACTGAGTTTCTGTTTTAGTAGTTTTAGTAGAGTGTACAGATATGTTCGGAGCCACTGTCCAGCCATCACCATGTAAAGGTGGTCCGACCGACATGAGCACATCCGGGAAAGCTTCTGCTCAAACACTTGGCCACGCTTTCCAGCACAGAGGGTGTGGCCCTCCCTGAGTGGACGCAGGAGACAGGGTGGAGGACCACCAGCAACCGTCCTTCTCAGGGTGTGGTACCCCTACTTCCCTGCTGCCCTGACAACGGAGCCGTTTTCATGAGATGCTTCAGGTCTGAAGGGACATCAGTCTTCCGTGGGAATCTTCTGAAAATGTGTCTGCCAAGATGAAGATAGAAATTTGGCTTCAGGGACTTTCATTTCTCCGAGCCTCGTTTACAGTCGCTTGCTATTTTTTGGTACTATGGCTTAGTGTATAACATCGCTGTTTATATCTGATTCCTCATTAACTCAAAACTATGATAAGACATGTAATGTCTATGAAATACCTAGATTTAGGGAGAAATATCCCTGACTTCTTGTTAACATTACATTCTTTTTGGTGGGGTGGAAGCTCTCTGTTTTATACTCTTTACTCGCTGGGGTAAAGTAGATATTTGATGTCTAGCAAAGATATTCATTTGAGAAATGTCTTTTCCCCCATTCTTTACTGCTAATTTGCTTTCTAATTCTTTCACGCTTTCTTGCAGTTGTTAAGATTCATCTACCGTCAACACTCCAGGTTATCATCTCTATAGCAACAGCATCCATTTCTTGAGCATCTTTTTTGGCAAATCGCAGAGCTTATTTTACATAATATTTCCTTAAGTTTCATGATAACTACATGAAGTGAGGTTCACAGCCTAGATTTTTGCAGAGAAGTGTAAGACGCTCACTTAAAGTTACATAACTATTTACAACTGGCTTACAAACAAGGGTGCCCTTGGTGATAAAATCCAACCATGCAGGAGATGGATGATAATCAGAAAGCTTCTTTTTTAACCCTGTGCAGCTATTCAAAACTACATCTCTGATTTTTTTTTTTAAATTGAATCTCGGGTTGTGTAGTGACAGACACTCAAGCATACAAATAATAAAAATTACATAGACTCGAATACAGATCAGTATGGTAAAACATAGAGAAACCCATGAAAGGTCAGAAGATCATATCAACCTTCATATCTAATTATAATAGCATGCTGCGATCATGCGATATGTTGCCATGGTGAGCTGGTGAGCTGCTTTGGGGAATTAAGTGATGCTGTACAAACCTGGTGTCCTGACTTTGCTCTCCAGAAGCCAGGGTGAAAGGAGAGAACCAGCTCCCAAAAGTCATCCGCTGACTTCCACATACAAGCTACGGCACACCTGTGCCCACAGCCACATACACACATATACACACTCTAAGAGAAACTGTTGCCGCTGTAGGAAGCTGGGAGACGCACACTACAATTTGAATGATTTCCTCCAGAGTCTATGTTCATCCATTCATACTTGGATGGCCACGGAGGCTGGTTCCAGGTCTTGGCTGTTTGAATGACATTTTACTCAGCTCTAATGAATTGAAATTATGTCACCTGCAAGGAAGTATATGGAACTTGAATCATCATAGAGGGTGAAATAAGCCAGACATATAGAGACAAGTATGTTTTCTGTCATATACAGAATCTAGATCTAGGTTTTTAAACATGAAAATAAATGTAGGTGTGTGTGTGTGTGTGTGTGTGTGTGTGTAAACAGAAAAATGGGAAAGATCTAATGAGAAGAGGGAAGGGATAATAGGAGGGAGAGAAAGACAAATACAACCTTCTCTCGAGAGTCTAGATTTACATGTCTGCCTGCATCTGCTATGAAGGCAGAAAGGGAAGTACCGGGTTGAGGACGACAAGAAGGGGAGAGAGACAGAGGAACAGAGGAGTGGCTATTGCATCAAGACACGGTAATATTTGCGTATGAAAATGCCGACATGAAACCCGCTATTGGGAGGCTAACTAAAAACGTTAGCAACATTAACAAAGAAGTGACAAAACCTGGTTCTCAGGATTGATGCCCCTTAGTAAGTGTCTGAGGCGTAACTTCACCCTCGTGAATGGGCCGAGAACCATTATAAAAGGGCTCAATCTGAAATTAGAAAAGGGCTCTTGATCTTCCATCCCTGCTGCCATATAAGAGTGCAGGGTTTAACCCCTAGGGTGGATGGAGCAATAAATGAAAGGTAGACAGTACCCCTACCACACAGCGGTCCTGCCAGCTTATCCAGTAGCAAGAACTACGAGAAAGAACAATAGTGTACAAACTGTTAAGTCTTGGGTATGACGTGTGCCTCAATAGGGCTCATACTTTGAAAAATGGTTCCTAGTTTGTGTTATAATTGTTATGCTGGACTTCCCTGTCACCTGGGTAGACAAGCTCCACCCACTCCTTATCTACCCTTTCCCACTGAAGCCAGCTGGTCTTTCACTCTCTGTCTCTTCTGAGGAGGCAGCCTCTGCCTCCTCTCTCTCTCTCTCTCTCTCTCTCTCTCTCTCTCTCTCTCTCTCTCTCTCTCTCTCCCCTTGCCCCATACCCCCTACCTTCCCATACCCTCTTGTACCCACTAAAATAAACTTTCCATACCCAAGCTCTCTACCCATGATGCATCTGTCTGTCTCCCACTCTCTGCCGGCTCCCACCGTCTTGGGACCTGCCAGGGTCACTTGCCCCATAAATCATAGCAGTTTATGATGTTAGTTTGAGAGTTTCTGGACACTTCCAGAGGTGAGACCTAACTAGATGTGAGTCACTGGGTACATGCGCTCTCTATTTTAGCGGTTCTCAGCCTGTTGATTATGATCATTGGAAAACTCATTTCTGATGGTCTTAGGAACGGAGACACACACCACTCAGCAGCAAATTTGCAATTATGAAGCAGCAACAAAAATAAATTTATGGTTGGAGTTCTTTTTTTTTTTTTTTTTGGTTTTTCGAGACAGGGTTTCTCTGTGGCTTTGGAGCCTGTCCTGGAACTAGCTCTACAGACCAGGCTGGTCTCGAACTCACAGAGATCCACCTGCCTCTGCCTCCCGAGTGCTGGGATTAAAGGCGTGCGCCACCATCGCCCGGCTGGTTGGAGTTCTTGAAACATCCGAAATATGTATTTTTCCATGGTCGCCACCCATAGGTTGAGAACCGCTGCCCTAGTTCGTTAGTTATGAGTATGTCTCAATATATGTTCCTATTGGTCAGCATTCTCTAGAGAAGCGGAACGGATAGCAAAGGAAAAAAAGAATCTTTATTACATTTGGAGAAAGTGGCGACACTCATGCCTAGAATCGCGGGAAATGAACTGGGGATTTGGGGAGTCGCCATCATAGAAGATGGTTGAAGGTGGACCAGAAAGGGAAGGCAGAAAAGGGGAGAAGAAGGAGCAGAGCGAGGAAAGGAAGGAAACCCTGGAAAACGCAGCAAGGAGTCTAGAGTCCATTCCAGAGATCTCAGCCCCCACTGGGGACTCTTTACTCAGAAACTGGCCCAGGCGCTCCTGCTGAGACTGGGAACCACGGCTTGAGACAATGAGACGCCAGAAACCGTAGACAATACCTGCAGTTTCAGGTCCTTTAAAGAGACAGAGAGAGGTAGAAGGAAGACAAAAGCCACCTAAGCAGCTGAGCCAGCAAAGGGAGGAGCCCTGCTGGGTAAACCTTTTCTTGTCCAGACCAGTGGCAAGAAGTCACTTTCAAAAGCCCCCTGCTGAGCTGGTACCCGGACCTCTCTGGAGGGAACCGTGCCCCCTACTCCCACACACAGACACCAAATGGCTGGGGGGAGGGGCAGAACAAGTGTCACAAAGTCGTACTTTGAGATCTGACCTAAAAAAAAAAAAAGAAGAAAGAAAAGAAAAGAAAAAAAGAAAAAGATACTTGTGGCTTGAGGGCTAAAACTTTGAATCAGAGCTATGCAGTATCCCACGAGGTAGAACTCTGGTCGAAACAACAGACTAGTGTAGATTTGCAGAGGAAAGAGAGCCCTATACAGTCCTCGTGTGTGCACAAGGACCCATGAAACCATCTCTATACTAACACCTCTTAGTTCATGCAGGACACTATGCCCAGGTGAGCTTGTCACGTAGGCTCTACCCTCGGAACTGACCACACAAAGGCAAAACCTTCACCGCTCCCCGTGCTCACACGCACTAGGGTCTGCACCTTGTGAAAGGTTCCCCGTACCTACCCTGGGGAAAGATGGGACTGAGGAAGGCCTGGGAAGGGGCTGCACCCCCCCCCACACACACACTGTGTTCTTCCCTCCCTTTCCCTGCTTCCTTTCCTGCCTAATTACAAACAGCAGAATGAGGGGAACAAGTTCCTACCTCTCAACAATGCCTTTGAATATTAATGCTCTCAGTTTTCTTATCAAGAGAAACAGCCTG
This sequence comes from Microtus pennsylvanicus, assembly GCF_037038515.1. Taxonomy (NCBI): domain Eukaryota; kingdom Metazoa; phylum Chordata; class Mammalia; order Rodentia; family Cricetidae; genus Microtus; species Microtus pennsylvanicus. Next base: position 40,304,297 of record NC_134595.1, on the reverse strand, counting down.
GGTTTAAAAACAAGATTCATCTACTTGTTGCCTTAAGAAAAAAAAAATGCACTTTTCTGGCAAAGAAAATCCCTGCCTAAGAGAGAAAAGTACTGAATGAATTCCAGGCAGCCAGGTGTGTCTGTGTGCACCTTTAATCCAAGCACTCAGGAGCCAGAGGCAGGGGATCTCCATGAGCCTGAGGATAGCTTGGCCTTCATAGAGAGTTTCAGACAAGCTAGAGCTACATAGTAAAACCCTGTCTCGAACAAAACAAAACACACACACACACACAAATATTCTAGGCAAATGGAACTAGAAATCACACAGGTTGGCCATACTAGTGTCTGAGGAATTAGACTTTAAAACAAAGTTAGAAAAGGCAAAGGAGGTAACTTCGTGTCGATTAAGGGGATAATCCATCAAGTGAGCTTGAGAACTGTGAACATTTATGCACTGAACAGTGCACACCAGACTTCATCAAATAAAAACTCCTAGATGGGAAGTCACAGACAGACCTCAACACAGTAGCAATAGGTGATACAGAGCCACTGTCACAATACAACCCATCCACACAGAGAAACAGGGTTAAGTGGCGTTTACACCGGGACCAACACCCGGAGAATATTCCATCCAATGGCTGAAGAACACATGTTTCTTCTTCAGAAACCCAGGCACCATTTGAGAATGCACAAAACATCTTAACACATACAAAAGAAAGAAAGAAAGAAAGAAAGAAAGAAAGAAAGAAAGAAAGAAAGAAAGAAAGAAAGAAAATAAAAGGAAGACATTTGTGTATACTATATGGTCACAATGTAATAAGACTGGCACTCGACAGTGAGCGAAACTGTAGTGTTGAACAGCACACCATGGAATGAATGCTGTCATAAACAGGCAAACTGGTCTTTGTTGATTTCTTGGCCTCTTTACCTTCCGCCTTATGAGGGTAAGCATTTTTGCTTTCATGGAGTGTGGTGGTCAAAGTACCATTTAGGAATCAGAAACTAGGAATTACTAGCTATTAAATTTATTGATTCCTTCATCTTGGACTTCCCAGCTTCTACAACTGTGAGAATAAATCTCTGTTGTTTGCAAGTTGTTCTGTCTTGGGTACTGTGTTAGAGTAGCATAGAAACACTAAAATACACTGCAGAAGCTGGGATCTCTAAACACAGGAGGAGAATTCATGATTTTATTCAAAGCAATCAAGAGACTGGCATTTTCTCCTGCTTTGCCTTTCTGCTCTATTTAAAATCCTCATGAATCCTTTTCACTACCATCTAGATATTTAAGTATGGGAGAAGAAGAGTTAGTTCAGTCTTTAAGAGCACTTGCTACTCTTTTGGGGGACCCAAGTTCGGTTCCCAGTATCCTTGTTTAGAGGTTGGCAACAAGCTCTAGGAAATCGGATGCCCTCTTCTGGTCTCCTCAGGTACACACACACACACATATACACAGATACTAAGACATAGATAAACACACAGACACACATGGCATAGGCATACATACATAAATGCATACAGAATAGACACACAAGGTACACACACATACAGATACACACATGACATACATACATGGCATACACATAAACACAGAGACACACAAATAAAAATAAAATACCTCCCCATGGGGTTTCTCTATACAGCTTTGAAACCGTCCTGGAACTCACTCTGTAGACCAGGCTATTCTTGAACTCACAGAGATGCACCTACCTCTGCTTCTAAGTGCACCACCACTGCCTGGCTAATAGATCTTTTTTAAAGGCAAAATAAATAAATATGATCTCGTGGTTACTAAGTCATATCCTTACAATGGCCCAAATCTCTTCAGTTACTCTGGACTTGCCCAAAGCCTACAGTGAACATCATTCAACTTGATCCATTGTCTTTTGGGTTTTTTTGTTTTGACTTTGTTTCGTTTTACAGTCCAAGGATCCTTCAGTTCTAGAAACTCAGTCTGTTACATGGGATCTAGACAACCATAGTCTCCACAGCTTAGTTGCCCCAGCCCCTCTGTTAACCACTCCCTGGACTCGGGGCTCTTCTGCGTCTCCTGTCCATCAGGAGCCCTTGCTCAGAGCTTCGTGACACCTATGCCGGGTCAAATTCTCCACTATTCATGGGCAGTCTTTTAGAAACCCACTTCACTTCACAATTCATCCTGACAATTTTTATTTGACACTATCTAGATTGCTCTGTGTTCAGAAAAGAAACAGCTCCATCACAGATATCCTCCAATGCACATAAGGTGGGAATGGAATGATTCCCCTTCTTCCCTCGGGCTTCAGCAATTAGCAGCAAGTGGGTCATTTTATTGTTTATCTTGTCTCCTCCTCAGTACCACATTTTATCCTTAGACACCTTGGCCTACATACCTGAAAGGTAAAAACTCATTCTAAAATTCAAAACTCACAGAACATTGTCCCATTGCCCTGCTTCTGGAGCTGAATGAATGTCTTAACATAATCTTAACTTACGTAGGGTTAAAATCCTATATAATATTTGAATGTATGTGTGACTTATCTTCATACTGAGAAAAGGAACAAAAAAAACAAAAAGTCCTGATTAGTAAGTGACAGTGGATTTCTGCTCAGTAAATATTGCTGAACTCAAGTATACCAATATTGGGAACTCAAGTATATTAAGGGAAAAGGACTCAGGAAAACAAATAGAATTGAACTATTGTTCCTTGCTTCACTCCACCTGAGACACCTTCTCTTCAGTGGCATTTGGGCCCTGGAACTAGGTTGTAGAGTGGGACAAATTCAAGAGCCCTGCATAGCTGTTGGAAGTCTTCCCTTGACCCTACACTTGTGGTGTCCTATTCTCACCCATGAATGGGACCAAGATTGACAATGAACTTCTCGTTACTGGGTGTCTCTCCACATTGTTTCCTACTTTCCATTCCTACCGACCCATGAACACCAACAGGTACTATAAACCAGACAGAACTTGACATAAGCTTGAGCCACTGGAAGAGGGACCTTCAGCTGAGATATTACTTCCACCAGGTTAGCCCTTGGGATAATTGTAGGTCATTGCTTTGATGAACAATTCATGTGGGAAGATCCAGTTCACTGTGGGTGCCGCCACCCTTGGGTTATGTGATAAGGCAATCCCAGGAAACCTTGGGGAGCAAGCCAGTAAGTACTGTCCCTCTGATCTCAGAATCTGTAAGACAAATAAACCCTTTTCTTCCACAAATGGCCTTTGGTCATGATGTTTTTCATAGAGACAGACAGCAAACTCAAACAGAAGTTGAATAAAGAGTCTGGGGCATTGCTGTAATAGACCTGATTGAAAGTTTCTGTACCCCAATAAGCCTTTCTGCCCATGCAATAATCTGAATCAGACCAAATCAAACCGAATTAGAAAAAGCCCAGATTTAATGGATACAACGCTCCTGGATGGCTTTCCAGCCCCCCAGAGAAGAGATAAGGAGGGAAGACCAAACACACACACACACACACACACACACATTTGTTCTCTGGGGGGGGGGGCAGTTTAAACACCCTGCAGAAGTGGTCTTGAACATTTCTGGGGAGGCATCATTGTTTGGTGGGCTTTCTCAGGGGCAGAGTTTGGGAGTCTGAAGGGAGGTAACTCCCAGAGGAGGTGGCTTGGGGTGGAACTTCTACCCGAACATTCCAGACCCTTTGGATATAAGGATGTCAGGGGCTAAGATGTGGCTTCCACCCAAACATTCCAGACTCTTTGGATGCCAGTGGCTGGGATGAAGCCTCCATTCAAACACTGATCATTGGCTTTTATGTCTTGATTGAAATGGAGACTCCAGGACAGAAAGGGTCATGGAGAGAGGCAAAGGCTCAGCACCATGTGGCAGGGTTGGAGTCCCTAAGGAGGCTTGGAAAAAGCCACTGGGAGCAGCACAGCCTGCCCTGCAGTGAAGAGCCCAGCATGTCAGAGCTGCCAGGACTGGAGGACTTCACCTACTGCATGAGCTCTCCCTGTGTTTTGGCGCCAGAGCCGGGGAATTTGACTGCCCAGGCCCTTTGGAATCCAAAAGGTGCTAAGTGAGTCCCAGATGTCAAATGCTCAGCTATTTATACCATTGGAATTTGGTTTTGCTTTGATCTGGTTATTGCTGTACTCTTGGTCAGAAGCACTTACCTTTATTTTAATTTTATAGGAACCCACAGCTAGGACACAAGATATTTAAAAAAGACATTGAAATTTCAAAGGGTTTGAATTTTTGAAGACTGGAACTTTTAAAGTTATCTTAGTATTAACATCTTTTTATCTTAATAGTAACATCAACATGTTTTGGGGTACAAACAAAAGGAAAAGTTATGGTTGATAAGTAATGCATTTGTGTGCCAAGCAGAGCAGGGGTAAATTGCACTTTTAGTTTCTGTCAATTTGATGCAAACCAGAGTTTCCTAGGAAGAGGGAATCTCAACTGAAGACTTTCTTCCACCAGCTTAGTCCTTTGGGCAAGTCTGTGGGTGCCATGGAATAATTTTGCACAATGTAAACATGTTTCCCTCTCATTGATTAATAAAAGGCTGACTTGTCAGTAGCTAGGCAGGATTTCTGGGCTAGAGGAATGCTGGGAAGAAAAAACGCAGAGTCTGAGGGGTCCCGAGCTAAAAGCAGAAGCAACATGGGAAGTTCATAGATGAGGTAAACAAGTCTCAGGGTAGCACGTGGATTGACAGAAATGGGTTAATTTAAGTTGTAAGAGCTAGCTGGAGATAAGCCTAAGCTATTGGCTGAGGATTTCTAATTAATAATAAGTATCTCTGTGGTTACTTGGGAGTACCTGGTGGGACACAGAGAAACTCTGCCTACATGTAGGGGTTATTTTCTTTATTAATGATTGATGTGAGAAGACCTGTTAGGCTCTGGGCTATGCCATATCCCCATCATTTCTCTGCAGGAAGACTTGCGCAGTGTAAGAAATCAAACTGAATTAGCCTTAGGGATGGAGCCAGAGATTACTGCTCTTCCATGGTCTCTCCTTCAATTCCTGCCTAGAGTTCCTCCTGCCTTGGTGTCTCTTGATGATGAACTGTAACCTGTAAGCTAAATAAACCCTTTTCTTCCCCAGGTTGTTTTCACAACAGGTGGTTACCACAGCAATGGACAGGGAACTAGAACAACTGGGTACTGCAAGAGTTGGTGGCTTGTACAAGAGCTACGTCTGTACAGACAGACATTTGAAGTTGGCCTTCATATATGAAGTATCTCAAGTCTTGTCTGACCTGACCATGAGGAAGTATAAAAAGTTTATATTTACCAAGAAATGGGGAAGGGGTGCTTTAATGTTCATTGCTTCCTTCCCCCCCCCCGCCCAGTCTTACATAGTCTATCTTAGCCTAGAACTTTTATGTCTCCAAAGACAACCTTGAATTCCTGCCTTTTTATACTTGTGACACCATACCAGGTTTATATGGAACTGTGGATCAAACCCAAGGCCCATTGCCAGCTGAGCAAGCATCCTACTGACTGAGTTGCATCCCCAGTGCTTTTCCTTTATGTTTGTATTTTTAAAATACATAGTTTGGGGCCTATGGGATGGCTCAATGGATGAAGGCACTTGTTGCCAAGACAACCCGAGTTCCATTCTGTGCATCCACATGGTAGAATGAGATATGGAGTCCTGTAAGTTGTTTTCTATTCTATATGTGCACCATGACCCACACAGACAGACACACATATTTTAAATGTAAAAGAATTAAGTACACAATTTACATAAATTTCATCACACAGGTAATTCTTACCTGTAATTGTGACTCTTCACTTTTTAACATTGTTTTCTCACTGCTTTCAAACACTTATATACTTTAGCTTTCACTACATAATATTTTAAGAAATGGAGTCTTCAAACTTTGATAAATGTTGACTTCAATTCTGAATTGTTATAAATAAGGTTTTTGTGCATCAAAGACAGTGTTTTAGGGCCAGTTCCCCAAGGCACAATGACAAAGTCAGAGTTTGAATAATTTTAAAGCTCATGTATGCACATTACCCACTTGCTCGAGAAGCATTATCGTTCGTGTATAAAATTAATTTGCCTGTAAATTAAATTTAATTTCAAAGTACTTTTTATTGTTTTTAGATTCCATAAATTTTATAAGATCATTACAGAAAAGTTAGACAATATAGGCATGTACTAAGAAGGAAATAAAGACGGCAGGCAGCTTTACTCTGCAGAATGAACCAAGCAGTATCTCATTGCAAAGACTTCCAGAGAGATTACCATGGATACAGGCAATAGTATAGTAGTGTGTGTGTGTGTGTGTGTGTGTGCATGTGTGTGTATCTTACACACATATATATGCATAAGAAACTTTACAAGGTCTCACAAAAATGCTGCAGATTGTTATGAAGATTGAAGGTTCATTTATTTCCAGGATGCATACAAATATTGAGTGATGTGAGTTCCATGTGGACCCAAGGGTTCTATAAAAAGCTTTATAAAGCCAATGCAGAAGACTGGTCTTATCTTGGTACATGCAATTCCAGTTCATTGAATGCTTTAGGTATCTTTATTGCTCTAAGGAGAGATCCAGTTGGATTTGCTTGCTGTGTTCCGTCTACGATAGTTCTAGAGCACTGTTGGAAAGAACATGACATGTCTCCTGCAAGACTCTTGTCCTCTTTGGTACTCTGCTTGTCTGCATCTGTGCCATCTGTTTCTTTATCCGTAAGTTGCTGCATGTTCTTCACAGAAGAGCCCCTGTTCTCTATGAAGACAGGGGTGTGATGGTTTCATTCCTACCAACTTGTTTATAAGGCAAAAAAAAAAAAAAATCTGACTCAAGACACTTTAAAAGATCTGTTTTTGTATAGAAGATCTTTTTATATCCACTTTGGGGAGCTCAAATTATTCTTTTTTTCAGAGTCTGAGGCCTCATAAGGGCACTGTGCATGTCCAGTTAAAAGGAAAAGAAAATCAACATTCGTGGCATGTGCTGTAGATTGTGTGTGTGTGTGTGTGTGTGAGTGTGTGTGTGTGAGTGTATGTTATTGTGAATGTTATAACAGTTTTCTAAAATCAGAGTTCAGCTACAGCTGGAGCAATACTAGTTTCATGTGGACCCAAGGTAAGATCTATGCAAAATATGTTTGACTAACAAGTTGGCTTATTTTATTTGGGGGGGGGGGGCTTTTGTCTTTTAAATTTTCTCATTCCAAATTCATCGAGGTATTGAGTATTTTTGCCCCACTAAAACATTTGCTTGTGTAGTACCTTCATATTTTGATATGTTCAATTCTGTCTGCTTCTAAATGAAAAAATAATGCATTTCTTGGTTTACACGGGAAAACCCTCTCCTCCCTACCTCAGACTTGAACAGATAGTCTCTTGCAGTCTCCTGTGATGTGTAGATTATTTTCTGTATGCTGTGAGGCAGAGCCCTTTATGAGTTTTCCTCTTAGTTGGCTAGTCAATTGTTTCCATGTTGTATTGAATAATCCACCATCATTTTCTCACTGGCCTGTAGATCATGTAAGTCTCCTTCTTTTCTGTTCTGCCTATTTTAGTGATGGCCAACAGTATCTAGACTACAAAGCACTGTGTGTGTGTCTGTGTCTGTGTGTGTGTGTGTGTGTGTGTGTGTGTGTGTGTGTGTGGTGTTTAGGATATGAACTTTCCCTACATGCTCATGTTTTGGAGTGTTTGGTCTCTGGCCAGTGGCACTATTTGTGGGAACACAGGAAGTGGGACTCACCTGGAAGAAGCCACTGAAGTCAGAACAAAAGTCTACAAAAATACCGTTGAGTTCGTTTTGGGTTGGCTAACTACTCTAAGGCATGGTACCTACCCTGAACTGCAGTTCATATAACCAATGAGATTCCATTAGATAAAACCTTTTTTTTTCTTTCCAAGCAAGTATCAGTTGCAGATAGTGTCTTTTTTATTTGTTTATTTTTTTATTGAAAAAAAAAATTTCCGCCTCCTCCCAGCCTCCCATTTCCCTCCCCCTCCCCCCACTCCTTTCCCCCTCCCTCTCCAGTCCAAAGAGCAGTCAGGGTTCCCTGCCCTGTGGAAAGTCCAAGGTCCTCCCCGCTCCATCCAGGTCTAGGAAGGTGAGCATCCAAACTGTTCATTTTCCTTTCTCAGTGCTGGGACCTTGTCTGGCTTGAACCTGTGCTGGCCTTGTAATTGCTGCCACAGTCTCCGGGAGTTCACCTGTTTGTTCCCGGCTGCCCAGACCACAAAGTAACCACTCAGAAACTATATTAATAACACAGCTTGGCTTATTCGCTTATGCATATTTATTTCTAGCTCACTCTTATACCTTAAATTAACCCACTTCTATTCTGTGTATGGCCACATGGCTGTGGCTTACTGGCAAGATTCTGTCTGGCATCTGTCTCAGGCAGGGCTACATGACTTCTTACTGACTCTACCTTCTTTCTCTCAGCATTCAAGTTTAGTTTTCTCCATCTACCTCTATTTTGCCCTGTCTATTGGCCCAAAACAGCTCCTTTATTAACCAATGGTATTCACAGCATTCAGAGGGGAATCCCACATCAACATGTGAGCTCTTCATGTTGCCTCAGTGTCTTGGAGTTCATATGTAACCTATGTATGAATCACATTTAATAGAAACTCAGAGAGAGAAATTGGGGTTCAGCCTGAAGATCTGAAAAGTAAAACACACAGTCACTGGCTCTTACTGTGACCTCGGTCCAAAAATGGCATCCTGCCTCCAAGAATCTCAGAAGGAGACTGTGTCTGAGAGCTGTTTCCTCCCATTTTATAATCCTCTCTAGAGCTAGGATTAAAGGCAGGTACCGCCCAGTTTCTCTGGCAACCAGTGTGGCCACTGGCATTAAAGGTGTGTGTTACCACTGCCTGCTAACTTCCCTGGTGTAAGGCTGACCGGTGGAGCTGCTTTACTCTCTGATCTTCAGGCAGTCTTTATTTATTAAAGCACAAATGAAATGCCACTACATATTCATGCTGCCACAATGTCTGGGAGTTCACATGGGCCCCGTGCCTGCTGCCACAGTCTCTGGTAATTCACATGTGACTCAGTCCTTTCGTGTCTGGAGGGCAGATTGTAAGAGCTCAGAGGTTGATGGATGATTTGAAGGAAACTGTGTCCTATAGTTGCTTTTCTTCACGGTATTGTAATTCTCTCTCTTCCAGGATGCATATTCTTTTATAAAATGAATTTTAGCAGATACTATAATCTGTCACTTATCTGAATGCATATACGTTCTAAGTTTTACATTTTATTGTTTATGATTGTTGTTTATATCGCTTTCCCTACCTTGAATGTTTGCTGGGGCTTGTTGTTGGACTGAAGTAATTCCTTAGGACTCTTGTGGTCCTTGATGCCATACTTCCTGAATGACTACACATATGAGCATGTTTGACTCTTCTCCCTTAGGTGATGTCTGTCTTCAGCAGTTTTAGAAATCTGGGGTTTCCAAGTGTGTGTGCTCTCACGATCATGTCAGCCATGCTTCTAAAAAATGACCTCCGATATTTCTCCTTTGTTATTTTCTAAAGAAGCAGGCATTCTTTCACTGACTTCGCATTGTTGCTCTACTAACTTCTTACGCACACAAGTCATGGCAGGCTGCTTCTTTAAATACTTTAATGGGGGGGGAGCATAGCCATTGACCATTCATTTACATGTTGTGGATGGCGGTCTTCATGTGCTACAGTGGCAGTTCCAGTAGCCGCAACAAGAACTAAAAGCCCTCCACCCCACCCAGGCCTGAATGCCTGAACTAGGTACTGTCTTTCCCGTTACACAGAACGTTTGCCCACCTCTGCCCTAGCCTAGCCCAGAAGAGGGTTCCAGTGAGGGCTGTAGTAATTAGAGTGGCGGGGCTGCGTCCCCAACATCCCAGCCGCCCACATGCTAGCTTATGCCCGAAATAACAGTACACAAACTGTATTCATTTAATCACTGCTTGGCCCATTTCTATCTAGCCTCTTCTAGGCTAACTCTCGCACCTGGACTAGCCCATTTCTAATATTCTATGTAGCACAGCTAGGTGCGCTTACCGGGAAGATTCTAGCTTACGTCCATCCTGGGTCGGGGCTTCATCGCTTGTGTCTGCCCAGGAGCCGGGAGCATGGAGTCTCTCTGAGGCGTCTGCCCCCGAGAGGAGAGCTGTGGAGTCTGAGCTCACTTCCTCTTCCTCCCAGCATTCTGTTCTGTTTACTCCTCCCACCTATCTTCTAACCAATGAGGGCCAAGCAGTTTCTTTTTATTTAACCAATGACCTTCCTCCATCAGAGGGCATTTCAAACCTATAAAGAGCAGTGGTGGCGCCATTTTCCAGCCCGACAACCATTGAGTAGTTTCCCTATTATCACACCCCCCATGTGAGCTCCTGGAAGTTCATGAGATAAATTTGAAAACACTGTTCTGAATTGATGGGCACACCAATACCCTCTGCAAAGCCAGCTCTACTACCACCCATGATACAAACCTGCCCGCTGGTTTCAGTTTCACTCTGAGTGAGGAAGGAGCAGGGGAGAGCAGAAGATGCTCTTTCTGGGTAGCTGTATAAGTTCCGTGCTGGATCCAGCTGTCATATTATTGAAGTTGCTTAGTTCCTCAAAGCAAAACTTCCTTTAGGGCAGAGCAATCTTGCTAGTGGAAGAGGTTTAATTTATCAACAGTCTAATTTAATTTTCTCTGTTTGGACAGAGTGTAATTTGGAGCTGGTGAGCAGCCCTTAGAAGAGTTCTGTTGCTTTGGCTGACAATTATGTGGCTTTAGTTGCGCTCTCTCTGAGCCACGCTGCTCACACATACATGACAGATTTATTTTCTCTTCCTCTGTAGGTGCTGTTTCAAATCAATGCTTTGGGGAGAGCAACTTAGGCAGACAAGGTAGCTCGCCCAATTCAGCTTATGCCAAATTACATTCAGTATCGAGGGTGAAACATTTTAAATCAGAGAGTCAAAAAATACAAGTTCTTTTACTGTTCCTAATTGGAAAAGGTAATGTGTTCAGCAGTGCCCTGGGCCTGCTCTGGAGGTAATTCCCCTCCCCAGATGGAGTGGCTCCCGCTCATCACACAGGACCAAACATACAGGAAGGACTCCCTGCTTCTTGACAATACGGAGTTTAATCTAAATTCGCTTTCTCTTCCATCTACAAGCATTTAGCTTGCATAAATCACTGAGCAAGCAACATGAATTTAAGGCCATTCTGTAGTTGGCTGTTTTCATATGTATCTAGAAATAGTCACACAATCTTAGCAGGGGAAGAAATTAAACCCATCTGTTCCGAAGATGTGAAAAGGAAAGAAAAGGCTCCCTTTGCCATCACAGGCTGAAAGCTTTATACGGATTTGCAAACTTGTGGACTTCTGGGGGTCAGGCCAGGTACTCCAGTCCTTATTTATTTCATTGGCAAACTGAGACACCGTGTTCAGACTAGAGGCTAGACCCTGTGCTAAGCCCTTGAAATATGAAAATGTTTATTGAAATGTTTCATTCTTATAACAACTCCATGTGGGCAGGCACTGTTATTAAAATCCAGTGGACAGGTAAGAAAACTGAGGCCATTCACTTAGCCTGGGTCAGGGACCAAACTCCTAAATACTAAGCTGCTATGCCTATGTCCCATCTCTGTTAGCATCCTTCACTGTGACAGGGAAATGCTTGTCTCCTAGCAACGTGAAGTATCCTTGGCTCACCCAGAGCTCCCTCTGTACCCCTATGACGAAGCTCCTGTAGGCTGACTCCAATTCTCCTGATTTTTCCTGGGGGGTTTGCGTTGTTAGATCATGCGTCAGATGGAATCAATAAATCTACTGGCTCTCAGAAATCCACTGTGGGTTTGAAAGACCCCCAGTGGTGGGGAGACTCTCACGCAAGTCTTGGGATAACACGACCCCCCCCCCAGCAACTCACAAGAGACCGTCCTTGCTGCAATTACACGAGGCTTTAATGATGAGGTGAGGCGGGAACCAGTGCACTGGGACCGAGACTCATAACCCATGCAGGGGAAGAGTTCGACCCCAAGTGACCTGGAGAAGAGGTTTTTATAGGAAGAAACCACAGTCCACTAATCCGAAAGGGGCAGGGAGGCTGTCACAGAAAATCACAAGGGGACAACTCCCTGCTTCTCAAGATCACTCAAGGTCATAATCAGCTAGTTCCTAAAATCACAAGAGGAAACTCCCTGTTTCAAGATTATTCTCAAGATTACAATCTAACTTTATCTTCAGCTAGTTCCTGAAAGACAGTCACTGAACTGGCTAATCCTAGATTTTTGATTTTTCTCTTCCTTCTTGGGGGGGTGGGGTGGGAGACTAGATTTATCCAGATCTTTCAGGTTCAAGCCCACAGTGTGTTCAGTTGATCTTTATAGCCTGCCATCAATTCGTGATGTCCCTTGAAGTAAGCTCCTTGGCAGTGTGGAGATGTGGTCTGCCTGAGATGGCTTGCACATGGGCATTAGACATCTTCAAGAAAGGTGACTAGACCTCAGGTCAAAATACATTGGGTTTAGAGACCCTCCAGCATCTTTTGCCATTTCCAGATAGATACTTGTAGCACTGGCAATCTATTGATGAACCATATTTTACAGTTTATAATAATCATTTCTGCCTCAGCGTCGTAAAAATTCCATCGTTTCAAGGCTGGTGTGCAGGAGAAAATCAGCTAACCAGAGAGAATTACCCAGCTGTCATCTCTCCTCTCGGTGCTACTTTGTTGGTCTTTATATATAATTGTCATGTAACACAGAAACCTGTGACATAATTATTAAAACCATTTGGCAGATGAGAAGATTAAAACAAATCGAGACTGGAGAAATAGTTCAGTGAGTTGTCAGAGCCCCTGGACGTGAATGTGTTCCACCTTGACCAAAGGTCAGAGAATTCTGGCCTATTCTTGCTCCGTCAAGATTAGGACAGGAGATTTGACCCAGGGTGTGTCTACTACAGGATGTTTGGCCTAGGGAGTGGTTGCTGCATGTCCTGCTTAAACAACAGAATACTTAACTCAGGAAATAGTTACTTGATGCTAATTACTCTGTTTGCTCTTTATTAAAATCCTTTGCCTTCTTCCTCTCTACCCCCCTCCCCCACCTTTTGGTTAGGGTGTGTGATGCAAACGGAAAATAAACGCTGGTGAACTCAGTATTCACTGGGTTGCCCTCCTGCCTCTATTTTGTGTCTCTTTCTCTTTCTTTTGTATCTCTGCTTTTTTCTACCTAACGTTTCTAATCCACACACCCCCTACCCTGGAACGTACAAACCTGTCCAGACTGGACCCTGACAGATGTCACCCCAAGGTGGGACCCCAACAGAGAGTAAAGTGCTTGCCACACATGAGAACCTGAGTTCAGATCCCCAGCACCCATGTAAAAGCCAGGCAGGGAGGTGCATGTCTATTTTACACCTGAGGTGGATGAGGTCACGTGGATCCCCAGATCTCGATGGCCAGCTAGTCCAGCTGAAACAGTGAGCTTCAGGTTCAGTGAAAAACCCTGTCAATGACAACAACAACAATCATAATAATAATGATGACGATGATGGTGATGATGATGTGGGGAGTGATAGAGTCCATCTCTGGCTCCCACATGCATATCTGCACACACAGGTACCACACCCACAACCACACAGAAGGCAACCCCATCGTGCAGTGGAGTTTGCTCTGAGGAGTAGAGGAAGCTGCTGGCTATACTATTGGAGAGTTTACGGGTTCTATCAAATTTAACGGTTTGTAAGCGGGTTTGGAGCGGGACTTCCCACATGCAAAATTTGCTGGTGGAATTCTGAAAGACCATGTTATCACAAGCCTCCAAACGAGAAGCCTGTCAGGGTCCTGCAGCACTTAGAGAACACCGCCAGCAGTTTCTCTACAGGAGAATGGGTGCTTGGTTTTATGAGGCAGGCAGGAACTGGGGGGGGGGGCACACATATATATACAAGAACACTTTATTTCCATAGCTCACTTTCATATGCAAAGATGCCAAGAGAAGAACTTACTGAGTTTGCCTAGAATTCAACAGACTCTCCAGGTTTGGTTTTTTTTGTTTGTTTTTTTTTTTTTTGACTCAAATTAGATGGTTTTTTTGGGGGGGGGTGGGTTTTTTTTTTTTTACAGTTTTTATAGCATAGATATGAAGTCATGCTCTCTCATTTCCCTGGGAGGGAACTCCAAAGAGAGTTTATGGCAATCTCAAAGAGTGCTGCTCAAAATGGCTCCATCGACTCGGGTTTGTAATCTCTTTTTGCCCCAGTGATTCAGACACTTCACAAAGGCTGCTGAAGAACAAGAGACCAAGGCAACAACGAATAGAGCTGACCCCTTCTGGCTTGTTGGCCTTTTGTTAGAAAGTGGCAGTTGGTGGCTGAAGATGCAGTTTCTAATGGGTGCTGGAGGCTGAACATCTAAGGCAGAGGATCAGAACTCACTGGTGGGGCTTTCTTGGTATCTAAAAAGGAAAAAATACCAACGAAAACAAATGAAGGCTGCTCCACTGAGTTCATTGATCACCCCTACAGGATCATCCCAAACCAGGAAGGAAGCAACTCACTGTACTGCATCTACAATGTGCAACCTGTGACAATCTTTGTCCAGTGCTGCCTACAAAAGCTGAAAGGTTAGCCACCCATTGGAGCATTTCCCATACCGCTGCAGACCGGTCCCCCCAAACACTAAGACCTGATTCTAGATTGGAGGGAAGGGGCTGTGATGGGAAAGTCAGCATTTAAAAAAGACACGGGCAAAGAAAAGCAGTACTATAGTTGCCTTTGAGTGAACTTGCAAAGCTCACTTTTAAATAGAGAAAGGAAGCTAACAGCTAGATCAGACCATAAGTGAACAGGAGTTGCTTACTCCGGTCTACGCGTTTCTTATTCTAGCCTCTTACCAACGTCACTCTCTCTCAATTATATGATTTTCCATATGTTTACCAGGGAGGACAAGACTTCCCTCTCACTGTTCATCAAAACTGCCTTATTTTTGGCCTTTCCTGGCTCCATCCTAATTAAAAGACAAGTTTGCCACATCTTATTCAAGGGAATGCTGAGATATCCAATCACATATACCTTTATAATGCATACAGAAAGGTTCCTATTGTCATATGTAAATATAGGAATATCCACAGACCCAGACTGTGTGTGAGGGCACACAGATCTTTCTGAGGATGCTTTGTCAGTTCCTTCACAAAGGTCTTATGTCTTTGGATTTCACTTAGTCATCCTTTGTTACTATTTTGATACATTAAAAATATTTTTTAAATTACTTATAATTTTGATATATATATAAAACCTTTAATGAATGAAATTTTCACTGACAAGGGACTTTTGATGAGCTCTACTCAAGGCCCCAAGACCTAGCAACTCTGTAGTGATAAGGGAGGAATGATCCTTTTAGAACTTAATATTCTGCTAGACTGTCATTGAAGAAAACTTCCCACTTAAGAATCTATACAAAAATATTCTTTCTCTAATTTTTCATGTGTGTGTGCTTGTTGTAAGTATCTATCTATATGCATTTTGTGGAGGCTGGAATTTGATACCATGAATCCTCAACTGCTCTTGCATATGATTCATTGAGGAGGTCTCTTCTCTTGGTCAAACACAGAGTTTGCACATATGGCCATCTTGCTGTGGGAACCCATTGCTTCCACATTCCAAGGATGGAATCACAAGTGGGCATCCATACCCACCCAACATTTATGTAGCTTTTAAGGTTCCATACCTCCAGTCCTCACTCCTATTCAGCAACGCTTTAGCCACAGAATCATCTCTCTCAAATAATTATCAAACGTATCTTTCATCAAGGAAAAAAAATAAGCCAGTAAAGACTTATGAAGCAAAAATCAATGGGGTTGGTAGATTTTGGATTTTCTCTCGTTCTCCCACTTACAGTACTAGTTACTTATGTGTCTCTTTGATCAAATTAGCTGACAAAAACTTCTTAATGAGGAAAGATTTTATTTTTGGCTTGTGTCTTAAGAAGGTATCAGTTCATAATGATGGGTAAGTCAAGTGGTCCATCCCAATTCATAATGATGGTGAAGCCAGTGTTGTCTATCTCCATTCGTAATGATGGGGAAGCCAGAGTGGTCCAGCTCAGGCCATGACAGTGAAAGTGTGTGGCTGAGTCAGTGCACATCACAACAATCAGGAAGTGGAGAGTACACAAGAGAACGAGAATGAGGGTGTATATAACTGCCAAAAGCTTGCCTTTAGTGACATTCTTCCACCAACCAGGCCCTGACTCCTAAAGACTTTGGGCCTCCCAAAATAGCACCAGCAGTGGGGAAACAGCCATTCAAACCATGACACTATGAGAAGCATTTCAAGTCTAAACCATGATAACTATGAAGTACCTAGATGTGGCCTTATACCAATTTTTCCTGCTTCATATGTTTTTTTTCTTTTCTAATTTTACATTTTTTGGTCCGGAGCCTAGCCTATAAAAACTTGACCCATCTCTCGGCCCTTTCTTTACAAATTGCATTTATTTCTCAATTTGCTTTTTTTTTTCAATTGTGTGTGTGTGTGTGTTCCATACCTGCACCTATGTGTGGAGTGCTCACCTATGCATATACACATGGAAGCCAGGCACAGACATCTTCCTCTGTTGTTTTCCATCATTATTTTTAGAGACAAAATTTTTTACTGAATCTGGGACTAGTTGTTTTGGCTAGATTAGTTAACCACCATGTAATCAGATATTTCTCTATGTCCTCCTGTTCCAAAATACCTGGAGGCCACTTTCCAAATAACCAAATCAGGGACTTAATACTACTTATACATGTTTGGTCAATAGCTCAGGCTTATTACTAGCTAACTTCACATTATAAGTTAGCTCATGTTACTTATTTACTCTCTGCCACCTGGTGGTGCTTTTGTTACCATGGCACATTCATCTCCTGTTCTCTCTGCATCTGGCTGGTGACTCATGACCCCACCCTTCTTCTTCCCATCATCCTATGTTTGGTCACACCACCTATACTTCCTGGCCAATCACGGTTTTATTAAACCAAATCAAGTAACAAATCTTTACAGTGTACAAGAGAATTATTACACAGCACCACCAAGTGCTCAGGATGTCCACATCACTGTGATTGTAGCTATATAGCAGTAGTCACACTAGGCCTTGATCTGAATTTCCCTGGTGATTCATTATGCTGAATATTCTTTTCATATACTTTTTGACCATTTGTATGTCTCTCTAAAGAAATATCTTAGATTTTGTTTCTAGTTTTTTTTTTTTATTTCATTTTCTTTCAGTCCAGGAAATTGTACCCAGGACACCAATAAAGTATAACTCTAGCTTCCAAAATACTGTTTTCAATCCTAAAAAACTTCATTTTTTATTCCTTCATATTTTCTTCTTTTGCAAATCTTATTAGAGACACTCGAAATGTTTCCTGTATTAAGTGTGTTTATCCACACTTTTAGTGCATGTTAATTTTTGTTTGTTCTCTTTGGGATTCTAGAATATGCTGTATTTTACTTCAGTCTTCCTCATGATTCATTTCATTTGAAATTAACCTAAGAGCTTTTTTTTTAAATGACCAGATAGTGAAATAGAAAAATGTTTTATACAAAGAAACACAACAGGAATGGAAATAGCCAACAATACATAAAAACATGTACTCCTGCTAGTAAAACAAGAACAAGCATTTATAGAGTGCTGCCAGGCACCCTTTTAAACCCTTCCAAGCCTTTTATTTCATCTTAACTTAATACAGCAACTTGTAAAATTCTCCATTTTGTAATGCACTGATTCATTGACTTGCAACAGGTCAAATATATGATTGAACTGGTGCTTGAATCGTTCATCTACGGCTGTGTTTCCAGACATGACAACCATAAACAATGTGTGAATACAATTCCAAGATTCAGTTCTTCAGTCTCATGTTCACACTTCATGGGTGGCTCAATGCATTGGTTTCTTTTCCTATTGGTATAATAAAATACTCAGACAAGAGCTGGGCATTATTGTACACCCCTTATATCTGAGTGCTCTGAAGGCAGAAGCAGGTGTGTCTGTGAGTTCAAGATCAGCCCTGTTTACATAGTGAGTGATAGCCAATCTAAAAACATAAACAAACATCTCCAACCAACCAAAACAAGTTAAGAGAGAAGGAATTTATTTCAAGTCATGGTTCCATGTCTTTCATGGCAGGGAAGTCATAATGGCAGGAATCAGCGGTAGTTGGTAACACTGCATCTGTTGTCAAGAAGCAGCAAGAGGGGATGGAGATGACTCAGTGGTTAAGAACACTGGATGCTCTTCCAGAAGAACTGGTTTTGGTAGCAGCTCACACCTGCTTGTAATTCTAGTTTCTGGGGGTCCAGTGTTCTTTTCTGGCCTGCAGGGGTACCAGTCACTCACATTGTGCACAGATATGCAGGTAGGCAAAACATCCATAGAGAGAGATTTTCAAAATATTTCTTAAGAAGCAGAGAGAGGGGGCTGGAGAGATGGCTCAGTGGTTAAGAGCATTGCCTGCTCTTCCAAAGGTCATGAGTTCAATTCCCGGCAACCACATGGTGGCTCACAACCATCTGTAACGAGGTCTGCTGTCCTCTTCTGGTCTGCAAACACACACAGTTTGAATATTGTATACATAATAAATAAATATTTTTTAAAAAAAAAGAAGCAGAGAGAGGTCACTCTAGGGCTCAGCTCTCTTTCTGCACTTTCTACAGCCTGGTTCCCCACTTAGGGAAGGTGCCACCCACAGTGAGTGAACTGCCCCACCTCTCTTCGCATTATAAAGACAATCCCCCTTAGCCACGCCCAGAGGCCCATCTTCCAGGTGATTCCAGATCCTGTCAAATTGGTGATTCGCATTTGCCGTCATATCTAATCTGTCACCACATTGGAAATATCGGTATGAACAGAAGCATCAACAGGACAGGGCCACTCTACAGACTCTGCTTATAAGTAGACCAAAATGACCTTTGCAGACAGGCATTCTTTCCCTTCCTCCTGGAATACTCCATTTGAAGAACAAGACTCCAGAAGACAGCCCTATGAGGTTAGTGAGGAAAATGTTAATGAAGCAGGGAGATGTTGATTTTATCTAAAGAAGCATCACAAGGGGCTGTGCAATGGTGGCGCCTGCCATTAATCCCAGCACTCGGGAGGGAGGCAGAGGCAGGCAGATCTCTGTTTGTTCAAGGCCAACCTGGTCTACAAGAACTAGTTCTACGACAGGCTCCAAAGCTACAGAGAAACCGGGTCTCAAAAAACAAACAAACAAATAAATAAATAAGCATCACATTTCATATGCAGTTGGAATATGGGAAAATACAAATATTTATAAGCTTCTCAGAAATTCAAATCTTCACATAGGGAAATTTGGCAAATTATGTCAAATCAAAAATGCACATACTCTACAGCTCTGTAGTTCTAATTCTGAATACATTATTCAGAAAACCTCTTAAACAGTTAAGGTGACTACAGTAATTTTTGTGGGAGAATGGTTTGAAAACTGAAAAGCCAGAAAACACATAGAAATACTAATTTATTTTTTAATGTATAGTATTAATAAGATATACTCATAAATTTAAATTCTGAAAATAATAAAAGAAAATATACATGACCTGACAACAAAGAAAGACACAGATAATATTTGTGGTTTTTAATAATAGCTAATATTAGATATGTTTAACCACACAAAACAGCCTTACACACTGCTCATGAGTCTTTGAGGTGCTATGAAAGCTATAGACTGCAGAATAGGGGCCCAATTATTCACACACACAGGAAGAGAAAAGAAAGCAAGGGGGCAAGAAAAATCTTTGAGTTGCTGGAACTAATAATTCTTAAAATATTAGAAATGGGGGGGTTAAACTCTATCATGGAAGGAGTGTTTGCCTAACATTTATGATGCTCCTGGATGATCCCTAGCACTGTAAACAAGGGGGAAAAAATGAGGTCTAGTGAGATGTCTCAGTGGGTAAGAGCTCTTGGCGTGAAGGCATGAGGACCAGAGCTGAAATCCCCAGCACTCACTTAAAATGCTACACAAAGAGGTACATGCACCTGTAACTCCAGTGTTGTGGCCGGAGAATGGGGATGAAGGATGGATAGAACAGACGGCCCCTCGCTTATGGAAATGAACATAGGCATGTGTACACACACACGCATACATATTTACACACACGTATACACACAGATACACACACAGTAAGAGATGTTGGGGAAGGAGAAAAAGGAATGCATGGACTCCCTTCCCATATTCACAAAATAATTCTATGGAAAGGCTTAGATAGTATGTTGCAGGTTAATTTTGGACAAATTTCAGTCAAAAACAATATTCACCGTAATTGTAGAAGCTAGTATTTCTATACATTAAGTTTGTAATACCACATTTACTTCTCCACTGAAGAAACAAGTGCCTTAAGATTATTAGTTGATGGTACATGGAAACAGATGTCTTAAAATTATCCATTGGAAACTGAAACAGCTTGCTCCACTACTGAGTAAGTGAACAACCACATGGTGGGACACCTCACTCTCTAGGACCTCCACAATGGGACAAAACCCCAGGCCACCCCAACTCCTTCGGATTTTATAGCCAGCCATCAGGAGAGTTCCCTGCAGGTAGACTCCCCCAACACCCAACTCCATCCACCTGACCCTCCAAGCTCCTAGCCCCCTCCCCCAAACTCACCTATCTTCCTGCAATCTCAGTGGAACTCTGAAAACACACTGAGAGGACTAAGAGCTTGATACAATACTAAGAGTACCAAGAGCTTGCTATAATACTGAGGGGACCAAGAGCTTGCTACAACACTGAGGTGACCAAGAGAGAAGGCCAAGAGAGCAAACCAGGAGAGAAGACCAAGAGAGCAGGCTTAGAGAGACCTCAGAGGCTTCATGAGACACAGACCCAAAAAGAGTAACCCCCTGTGTCCCTGTGTCTTATTGGATCACCATGGATTAAAGTTAGAACTTAACAACAATACTACTCTTAGAAAGCCGACAAACTCATGGAATTGAACAGCAAACTACTGAACCACCCCCTGGGTCAAGGAAGAAATAAAGAAAGAAATTAAAGACTTCCTAGAATTTAATGAAAATGAAGGCACACCATATCAAAACCTATGGGACACTATGAAAGCAGTGCTAAGAGGAAAGTCATAGCACTAAGTGCCCACATGAAGAAAATGGAGAAAGCTCACATCAGTGAATTTACAGCATACCTGCAAGCTCTAGAACAAAAAGAAGCAGACTCACCCAGGAGTAGAAGACAGAAAAATAATCAAATTGAGAGCTGAAATCAACAAGATAGAAACAAAGACAAAATACAAAGAATCAATGAAACAAAGAGCTGGTTTTTTGAGAAAATCAGCAAGATAGACAAACCCTTATCCAAACTAATCAAAAGGCAGAGAGAAAACATCCAAATTAACAAAATCAGAAATGAAAAGGGGAACATAACAACAGACACTGAGGAAATTCAGAGAATCATTAAGTCATACTGCAAAAACCTGTTCTCCACAAAATTGGAAAATGTAAAAAAAAAAGCACACTTTTCTAGGTAGATACCATATACCAAAATTAAATCAAGACCATGTGAGCAATTTAAATAGACTTATAAACTGCAAGGAAATAGAAGCTTTGCCCCCCCCAAAACCCCTCCCAACCAAAAAAAGGCCAGGGCTGGATAGTTTTAGTGCAGAATTCTACTAGAACCTCCAAGAAAAATTACAGACCAATCTCACTCATGAACAAGAATGCAAAAATACTCAATAAAATATTGGCAAACTAAATCCAAGAACACATCAATAAATCATCTACCATGATCAAGTCAGCTTCATCTTTGAGATGCAGGACTGGCTCAACATATGAAAATCTATTGATATAATCCATCATATAAATAAATGGAAAGAAAAAAACATATGATCATTTCATTAGATGCTGAAAAAGCATTCAACAAAATCCAACAACCCTTCTGATAAAGGTCTTGTAGAGATCAGGGATATAGGAACATATCTAAATATAATAAAAAGCAATATACAGCAAGCCGACAGCCAACATCAAATTAAATGGAGAGAAACTTAAAGTGATTCCACTAAAATCAGGAACAACACAAGGCTGTCCACTCTCTCCGTATCTCTTCAACATAGTTCTTGGATAAGTAGGATCAATATAGTAAAAATGGCAGTCCTTCCAAACGATAGATGCAATGCAATCCCCCATCAAAATCCCAACACAAATCTCTAAAGAACAATAATCAACTCCACATGGAAAAACAAAAAACCCAGGATAGCCAAAGCAATTCTGTACAATAAAGGAACTTCTGAAGGGATCAGCATCCATGACATCAAGCTCTAGTACAGAGCTACAGTAATGAAAACAGCTTGGTACTGGCATACAAACAGGGAAGTTGACCAATGGAATCAAATTGAAGCCCCGAATATTAATCCCCACACCTATGAACACCTAATTTTTGACAAAAAAAAGCTAAAATTATCCAATGGAAAAAAGAAAATATCTTCAACAAATGGTGCTGGCATAACTGGATGTCAAAATTTAGAAGAGTGAAAATAGATCCATATCCATCCCCATGCACAAAACTCAAGTCCACATGGATTAAAGACCTCAATATAAATCCAACCACACTGATCCTGATAGAAGAGAAAGTGGGAAGTAGTCTTCAATGCATCGGCACAGGAGACCACTTCCTAAATATAACTCCAGTAGAACAGACACTGAAAGCAACAAGTAAATAAATGGGACCTCCTGAAACTGAGAAGCTTTTGTAAAGCAAAGGACACAGTCAATAAGACAAAAAGGCAACCTACTGAATGGGAAAAGATCTTCACCAACTTCACATCAGACAAAGGATTGATCTCCAAAATATACAAAGAACTCAAGAAATTAGACATCAAAATTCTAAATAACCCAATTAAAAATGGGGTACAGAACTAAACAGAGATTCTCAAAAGAAGAATCTCAAATGGCCAAAAGATACTTAAGGAAATGTTCGATATCCTTAGCCATCAGGGAAAAGCAAATCAAAATAACTCTGAGATACCATCTTACTCCTGTCAAAATCAAAGATGAAGATCAAAAACATCAATGATAGCTTTTGCTGGAGAGGATGTGGAGTAAGGAGAACACTCATCCATTGCTGGTGGAAATGTAAACTTGTACAACCACTTTGGAAATCAGTATGGCAGTTTCTCAGAAAATTGTGAACCAACCTACTTCAGGATCCAGCAATACATGTGCAATCATACTACAAAACATCTGTTCAACTATGTTATAGCAGCATTGTTTGTAATAGCCAGAACCTGGAAACAACCGAGATGCCCCTCAACCAAAGAATAGATAAAGAAAATGTGGCATATTTACAAGTTAGAGTACTACTCAGCTGTAAAAAAAAAAAATGACATTGGGACTGGAGAGATGGCTCAGAGGTTAAGAGCATTGGCTGCTCTTCCAGGTATCCCAGCAACCACATGGTGTCTCACAACCACTTGAATGAGATCTGGTACCCTCTTCTGGAATGCAAGTATACATGCAAGCAGAACACTATATACATAACAATAGATAAATCTTTTTTAAAAATGACATCTTGAATTTTGCATGCAAATGAATAGAATTAGAAAACACTATCCTGAGTGAGGTAACCCAGACCCAAAAAGATGAATATGGTATGTACTCACTCGTAAGTGGATACTAGCTATAACCAAAGAATATTGAGCCTATAGCTCATAATCCTAGAGAAGCTAAGTAATCAGGTGAACCCTAAGAAAAACATATAAAGATCCACCAGGAAAGTAGAAACCGAGAAGATCGCCTGACAAAATTGGGAGCATGGGGGTGGGGAGAGAAGGGAGGGTGGAAGGGGAAGAAAAGGGAGTAGGGGAGGGTGTTGTGGGAATGGGATAGTCAAGAAGGAGGAAGGACAGAGCTGAGAGCAAGGAAAGAGATCTTAATTGAGGGAGCCAATATAGGTTTTTCAAGAAACCTGGCTCTAAAGAAATTCCCAGGATTGCCCCAGCTAAGACCCTAAGCAATAGAGGAGAGGGGGCTGATCTTGACTTGCTCTGTCGTCAGACTGATGAATATCTTAAATATCACAATAGAGCCTTCATCCAGCAACTGCTGTGAAAGACCCCCGGTGTGGGAAGACTGTCACTCACGTCTTGGGATAACACGACCCCCTCCCCCCAGTAACTCACGAGAGACCGTCCTTGCTGCAATCACACGAGGTTTATTTGACAAGACAGGAACCAGTGCACTGGGGCCGAGACTCATAACACACGCAGGGGAGGATTTTGACCCCAAGTAACTGGGAGAAGGGGTTTTTAAGGGAATAAACCACAGCCCAGTAATCCGAAGAGGGTAGGGAGGGCATCATAGAAAATTCCAAAAATACCAATGATAATCACAAAGGGGCAATTCCCTGTTTCTCAAGATTATTCTCAAGTTTACAATCTAACTTTATCTTCAGCTAGTTCTTGAAACTGAACCAGCTATTTCTAGGTTTCTGATTCTCCCCTCCCTGCTTAGATTTTTGGCTCTAATTTTTCCTGCTATGGGGGTCTGGATTTATCCAGGTCTTTCAGGTGGAAACAGGCAGAGACCTGCATCAGAGCACTGGACTGGGCTCCCAAAGTCCAGTTGAAGAGGGGGAGGAATGAAAATATGAACCAGGATGAGTACACCCACTGAAACGGTCTAGCTGAGCTCATGGGAGCTCACCAACCCCAGCTGAACTGGGAAGGAAGAAGCATAAGACCAAACTAGTCCCTCAGATTATGGTTGACATTTGTATGGCTACGGCAGTCTGAGGGGCCACTGGCAGTGGCACCAGGATTTATCTCTACTGCATGTACTGGCTTTTTGGGAACCTATTTTGTCTGGATGGATACCTTGCTTAGCCTAGATATAGTAGGGAGGGCTTTCCCCAAAGCAATGTGCCTTACCTTCTCTGAGAACTTGATCGGAGTGGGGCGAGAGAGTACATGGAGGGAATTGGCGGGGGGGGAGTGGGAGCTTGGATTGGTATGTATAATGAAAAAATATAATTTGTTTTCTTTTGGTAAAAAAAAATAAAGAAAAAAAGAAAAAATCACTAATTGTATACTTGCCATGTGTAAGTTTTATGATGTGTGAACAAAACTGAAGAAAAAAACTATGAAAAATAACCAAAAAGTTTGTTGGCAAAAAAACATTAAAATAAAAAATAAAATTATCAGTTGATGGTACTGAAGACGTGATGTATGGAATACTGTTGTTGACATTACAGATAAGGATGTTTCCATAGACAAGCAGAGACTTCGTACGCTATTGAAACTAACGTGGTAAAAATTCCCAGTAGGGTGTTACAACCTTAAAATGTTAAATATTATCTCCATGGTAACCACGAGGAAGCAGGTATAGAATGTACACAGAAATAAATGAGAAGAGAATTAAACCATCTCCCTACAAAAAGTGGATTCAACGTAAAAGGTGGAAATAATGGAGGACATGAAGGAATGAATGCACCCCATACTTCAGAAAAAGAAGTCTCTGACCCCCCGAAATAGTCTAACTGTAGACTGACTACAAGGGACTCAGTAGCTCAAAGAGCACAAATAGGTTGTAAGTAAAAGTATATAAAACAATTTTTAAACAAAACTATCATGATACAGTAATCCTCCTGGACATCATTCAATGTCAATCACTGTCAAGATCCCAGTGATGTTTTATATAAAAACAGAGCTCCATGCTGATATCCTTTAGCATCCCAGGGCCCTATCAATGAAAACCATCTTGTTAAGAACAATGCTACATGATTTCCGCCTTCTTGGCTTTGAACTTGCCATATAGATACTGTCATTAAAACTGCATGGTCGTGACCGAAAGTTGAACATATTGAGGAATGGGATGCAATGCAATGATCAGGTCAACCCTCATGTATATGTAAAAATGATGTTTGCAAGGGAATTGCGACATCCAATAGGAAAAAGACAGGCTGTCCTTTCAACAAATGATAGTTGGGAAATTGCATATCGGCATGCAAAATGGGAAAAAGGGGGAAAGGAGAAAAACTCAGTTTATTTATTCTTTATTTAATTTTGAGAATTTCATACATGACTGTATTATTTATATCATCTCTCCCTTCCCTCTTCTCTCTCTAAGTCTTCTCTGTCCTTCTCAAGTTCATACTGAGATTATTTAATGCTGCTCATATGTGTTTAAGGCTGATCCCTTGGAACTGGTTAATGGGGGCAGGAGTGAAACCTCAATTCTGGAGAAGACACTGATTCTCCATCTTTCTTTCTTTCTTCTTTTTTTATTTTTTTTTTGCCTCTTTTTCTTTCAACCACAAAAGAACTGTAATGAGATAAATATTATATTCTTCATGAGCCTCAAAAGAGGTCCAATAACCTATCGGAAGTCAGAATGCAAATTGTTGATGTGAAAAGTGGGTTCTGTCCAACTCCTATTTAAGCCATTTAAGCCAGACTACCTAGTGACCCCAAATAGAAGTACCTTGGGTTAATTTCACATCTAAAAAAAAAGTCTACAGATGAAGGAAAGATACAATGTATGTCCTTTGGAACTGGAGAGTTGAGAGTTTGGCCCGGGAGTAGGGTGTCTAAAGATACCTATCTTCCAATAGGCTGGTCCTCGAAACCTGCACAGCTAGCATGCCTAAAATTACTTTGAGCTGAGCCGAACCTAACAAAGTTTAGACGTACTGTTGATGATGAAGACAGATGGCACAATGATTCTCTTCCTACAGTGTCATGGAAGAAAGAGGAACACTTTCTCTAAGGCTAGTAGAACCCAGGCACCCACAATCCAACACAGCTTCTATCTTCCTGCTGTCGCGAGTAAAGTAGACTAGAGAACAATGGAACTCAGAAATTTAAAAAAAAGGGGGGGAGGGGGCTGGAAGCCAGGGATGCAGCTCAGTTGTGAAAATGTTTTCCCAGCATGCAAAAGCCCAATTTGTTCCTTCTTTGGGTCGCTAGCTAGTACCACATACAGCATGGTGGCATGCCTAGAATCCCAGGAGGTGGAGGCAGAAGGACCAGCAATTCAAGATCACAGCTTAATAGCTCATTTAAGGCTAGCCTGGGATGTATGAGACCTTGCCAAGAAAAAAAAAAAAAGTAAAAAAGAAAACAAGACAATGGACCTGCGACCTTTTGTCACTTCAAAATTTATTTTCTGTCCTCTTTCCATAAATCCTTTACATCGTGGAGGAAATGTTTCTAAGCCTTTATTATTATGAGTTCTTTCACCCTGTTCAAAAGAAATTGAGGAAACGTTTCCCTCTTAGCAAAGCGCATCTTTGTTAAGTTCTGAATAGTCAAGTCCTCCAGCCAATCCTTTGTCAGAATCTCCCAATATTTTCTGGTGTGCCCTTAAGCCCTGTGTACATATTTCCTTTAACATGCCACTTTGCCTGGTGACAAGTTCCCTGAGGAGGCCTGTTTCCCACAGCAGTGTGTCTGAAGTGATAAACTCTCTGCAATTGTACACAGCTAAACTTAGACTTTCAAACACCGGTCCCCCCAGTCTATTACACGCTTGCAAACCTTTGTTTTGCTGTCATTCGCTGGGCGGGAAGGGGGAGTGTACATCAATTGAACTAGGAATTGTTCCCCCTTTGAATTAACTAGGGGATTTTTTCTCATCCCTAGCCCTTTTACATGCACAACCTGTAGTTCATTTTCATTTCTCCTGGCAGTCCCAGACAACTGGATTGCATGACTTCACATCACAGGAGGCGCGGGGCTTTGAACTGAAAACAATCACACTTTTCAAAGAAGAACAAACTATGATACCTGTGCTAAAGTAGTGCAATAAATTGTCCCTACCTTTAGCGATGCAGCCCTTAGGCCAGAGAACACAGAATAGTCTTTAAGGTATTAGTTACATTTCCTGGATAGCTCGAATTCTGATTAGCACAGCTGGCGAGCTGGACTCACTCAACCCCTGATCATATTCATAAAAGGTCACCTTACAGATGCTGTCTCTTTTTCCCGCTCAAAATTTTTTTTTTACTTTTTAAAGAATGTTATTATTATTTTATCAAGCGGCATATGCCTGGGTATTTCTGTGAACGGGAGAGGAAAGCAAAGGTTTGGGGTACGGAATAGAAATCCGTAATTATGTTCTACTAAGCGCATCATAGCCGTCCAGCTGGCACAGTTAGAGAAATAGCTGATCAGTTCCAGCTATTGGTTCTGCTAACATGTTTGTTCACGGTTACTTCTTGTCTAATTAGTTTTTCTCTGCTTTCTTAGTCTAAAAGCATACCTTTCCAGACGGGGCTATTTTCAGACATTAGTGACCAAAGCTTCCTTTGGTTGCTTTTGACATTTTTTTTATGCAATAGTTTGCCTATTCATTTATTCAGTTAGCTAGGAGATGGCCTGAAAGCAAAACTTTCCTCTGAATTCCTTATTGAATTTCAAATCTGGATTTTTACATGCTTCTCTTTTTAATGGATATATCAGCGGCAGCGTTGGTACAGCTGCACCGGGAGCTGTTGTCATCAGAAAAATGCCTTGGTACCAGGGCTGTCTCCACAAATTGGGGCAAGCTTGGGAATGCCTGAAAGATACTTGCTGCCTGTCTCGCTTGGTGAAACTCATGAGGCGCGTTCCTACTCCCTTCTGCTGAATAGGAAAACGGAACTGAACGTAATTTCCATTTCCGAAATGCAGATTATACAAAAAAAAATGATTCACTGTTGCTTTTATGTTTTGTTTTGTTTTTTTGGTGTTTTTTTCCCCCTAATTTAAAAAAAATCAAAGTCGAAAATCGAACCTTGATTTCCAGGACAGAAAGCCCATAGACACACATGGTCTCAGCAAAGCCTCTCTCCAGTTCTGTCTGTAGAACAAGGGCTTATGTCAAAGGTGATGAAATAGAGCTTTAAAATATGGCAGCAGATGCAAGTGTGAAATGGATGTGCGGCACGGGGGGCTCAGCAGAGCACTTTACCAACCAAGTTCACCTGGCTCGAAGGAGGGCTCCCACTCACGATGGCAGCTGTCACCCGGACTAGAGGACACCAGTGGGCTGTCAGGATTTAGCTGTTCCCACTGCACCCACAGTAAATGTTGCTCTTTTAAAAAAAAATTGTCTTTCAATGCAAGATTTAGAAGCGAGAGCATTTGTTTACCTAAATATTAAGCTGGCACAAAACAAGAGCTTTAAATATTCCAGTCGGGAATTTTCCTCTCCATCAAAGAGGACCGTGTTGCACCATTTTTATCTGGTATTTTACTGTTCGTCGCTGATCTAGTTGGTCTGGTCGCTATAAAGCTTTCATAGCGTGGAGGATGAGCCCATTTTCTTTCTCAAACAAAAGAGCATCCTGCAGATTACAATATTCCATTAACTTTACAGCATTGCTTCAGCACTGTACTGAGGCACAGGGACACTTTGACTCAAACGACAGAAAATTAATTTTCTCTTTTTTATGGCATGGGCGACGGCAAATGGCTGAGGACAGAGCTGCTGCAGCATAAGAATAACACAGGAATTTTGATGTTTATGCTCCTCCAGGAAAGTAAAATAGACAATTAAAATCTTTAACACTACCTGCATCTAGCCTAAACACCCACCAAAGACTGCAATTTGAAGTGGAGGAAAGAAAGAAAGAAAGAAAGAAAGAAAGAAAGAAAGAAAGAAAGAAAGAGAGAGAAAGAAAGAACAAGCTTTTAACTTGTGAGCTTTAATTTACATTTTTTGTTAATTATACTTAAATGTTATACACATAATAGTAACAAAAAATGAATTCTATCAAATTAGCAATAAATAGTTAAAGTTTAAAAAAAAAGTCTTCAACAAAGGCAGATGGTGATAAAAGCCTGGACCAAGCCAACCGTGACACAGGGCCAAGTCTAGCCCACTGTCTTTTCATAAATAAAGATCTTTGGGGCGCACAGCCACGTTGACTTGTGCACTGTGTCTACTTTTGCACTACAGCAGCAGAGCTGGGTAGCAGCCCTGGGACTGTAGGTCTTACCTGCCCAATATATTATCCATTGGGCTTTTTTTCTGTGACTGAAACAGAAAAGGTTTAGATATGTTCCTCCCCGGTAATGATTCCTTTAAATGACAAAGTAAGATAGAAGTTCTCTTACTCTTTATTATGTGTCCCTGCGCTTGTAATAAGCAACATCCAGGGAAAATAGCATCTACTTAAGATAGTAGACTGTTTCCAAGAAGGAATCGAGACAAGAATAAGCTGGCAAAGGGAGAGGCGGGTCTCCCCAGGGAAGAGCACAGCCATTGATTGTCCAGTGCCAAACAGCCCTGAAAACATACACACAGATAGCATGGACTGAACAGGTTGTATTTAGAATTATACATGTAATAACAATTCTTTATTTTTAAAGGCCATGAATCTGAAGGTGATCAAGGAGGTATGAGAGGATCTGAAGGCAGAAAAAGGAAGGGAAAATGATGCAATGAAGTTGTAGTTGCAAAAAAAAAATTTAAAGAGAAATTGAAATGTGAGATTATCTCTGAAAAAAAAAACAAATGTGATGATCTTTTAATTTACTCAGCTACACAGAGGCACTGTGATCAAAAGGGGCTACTTTTACCCTCTCCTTTGCTTGTGGCTGTTTGTGTGTTTGTTTGTTTTTGAGACAGAGTCCCACATATCTCAGGCTGGCTTTGAACTCATTATACAACTAAGAATGACTTTGAACTCCTGACCCTTTTACCTCCACCTCTAGAGTGACAGGATTACAGGCAGATACCAGTAGATATAACTAGATATCACCTAGTTTATATGATGCTAGGGTTGGCACCCAGGGCTTCACTCGTGCTAGGCTAACACTACAAACTGAACCATATCCCCTGCCCTTTCTCCACGTTATTTATTCAGTTTCTTGACAATGGCTGATACTCTAACGATGTGAAATTACCTGATTTTATACCTTTCTCTGCCAACTAACTCGGTTGGTTTTCTTCACACTGTGGCGTCCACTAGTTCCCATTGCTTGTTCAACCATCTACTCCCCAAAATCACTTCACATCTGCCATCTCCCCTCCCCGCAATCAGACATCTCTGCCTCTCTCCCCCTTCCCCCATTCCTACCAGGATGATTCACTTTACCATTTCCAGCCATCCTTCCTCCTCCCATCAAGTGTATCCATTCGAGAGAATCCAAACTCCATTCACAGGAGTCTGGAGACTAACAGTACAAAGATCCCATACCCTCCTTCCCCCGTTGGCTTTCATTGCTGGAGAGTGATATCACAGCATCCGTCAATGCCCCAACTTGTAGGAGTGGGAGAGCCACCCTGAGCGCTGTGTGGCTGTCATTGGCCACTGAGAGTGACAGCCAGATCGTCCTCTCAAAGGTATTCAGAGCAAGCAACCAAGTTCCTGCCTAAGCCCGTATGCTTGCTACGCTATACCTGCTCCCATCATGACATGTCCTTTCTCTTAGTACTCAAACCCATGAGGGTATTCTATATCTTGGAATGTTCTGATGGCTATCCTGTTCATTCATTAGAGAGGCTAAAGCAAGTCCTGAAAACTACATGTCCCAACATCCTTTATCCCCCGCCTCCTTCTGTCTATCCTCTATCTGTCTGCTGCTCTCCCTTCTCATCTCTTTGTTCAAGGCCCAGGCCTCCTTGCTCACCATCCTAAGGCCTTTGAACTTCTTAATGCTTCTCCCCAGTCACTTCCATGGCTTAACCTTTTCACTTCTCACAAGTGTCTGCTTATACATCAAGTTCAATCCCTCGCACGGACTCACCGTCACCCACCGTCCTGGTTTTCCTTCCTTGCCCTGCTGCTGTGATAGAACACTGACTAGAGGCAACTTGGGGAAGAAAGGTTTCTTTGGTTTACAGGCTACAGTTCATCACTATGGGGAAACCAGGGCAGGAACTGAAGCAGAGACAATGGAGGAACACGACGTACGACTGCCTTTCTTACCTAGCCCACCAATCAAGACGTGGTACCTCCTACAAGTGGGCTGGGATCCCATCAGTTAGCAATCAAGAAAACGCCCCACAGGCCAACCTGATGG
Organism: Microtus pennsylvanicus; assembly: GCF_037038515.1. Taxonomy (NCBI): domain Eukaryota; kingdom Metazoa; phylum Chordata; class Mammalia; order Rodentia; family Cricetidae; genus Microtus; species Microtus pennsylvanicus. The sequence goes on along the minus strand of NC_134595.1, from coordinate 40,272,363 downwards.
AAGCAATTCCTCGGCTGAGATTTCTGCTTTCCAGATAAGTATACATTGTGTCAAGTTGACAAATGCTACCGATGACTACCAGCCACCACCCACTCATTCCCCGCCATCACCCACTCAGACCCGTTGTCACCCACTCAGACCCGCCACCACCCACTCATTCCCGCTGTCACCCACTGAGACCCACCGTCACCCACTCAGACCCGCCGTAACCCACTCAGACCTGCCATCACCCACCCAGACCCGCCGTCACCTATTCGCCTTTAACTCTTGATTCCACATAGCTCATTAATGGAAGTGTGTTTCTTCCCTGCACTTCTGTTACCTCTTCTATTCCATGGGTTTCATCCCACATTCTGAAGGCCCCTTTCCCATCCCAAATTCCACATGTCATCAGGCCTTTGTTACAGTGTTCCTAATGACCAGACAGCATTGCTGCCCAGCTGCCTGGAAATCCATGAGTGGTCTTCTTGGCCCACCCTCACCAGCTTCCAGATGGCACAGCTCTTCCAGACAGCAAATCTAATACGTGGGAAGCAGGAGCAGGCCACAGTACTCTTGGCCTACAGAGGAGAGGACCTCCAGGGTGAACCTCATTATAAAGCCATATGACAGCCCTCTCCCTTGACATATGGGTTGGGAATTGGGATGGCTGTCGCCTCACTTAGCTTCTAAATTGCTACAGGGCAAAAGAGCAGTTCTTTGGACCAGGTGAAACCTCACAGTGGCTAGCACAGTGTTTTCTCCTGTTAAGTATGCATTGCAGAGGTAGCGATAGACGCTAGAAATTAGGGACTAGGAAGAGAAGGCATTGTCTTGGTTGGTTGTCTAGAATCATCGCCATCAAGTAATGGGCCTAGTAGAAATGTGGGGCCTCTGTGCTCAGGAGGTACTATTTTGACATGTGCAATAAATGTACCGAAAGGCACAAACATAATGAGTGTGTATTCACAGAGGGATCTCAACGAATTTTTATCTAAATGACTTTACGCTCTTTTCATGTACAATATGAACCAAATTGTCACGGGGAAAAAAAGTGTTCATCTGTCTTTGTTACTTTCATTTTATTTTTATACTAATGAGACAGTGACTTTCTAGAATTAAAAATGAGACACAGGCTTCCCAGAATCAATTTCTAATCTCACAATTTTCAAATTAACTTAAGTGCAATCAAGAATCTTGTGTACTTATTTTTCAACTGGGAAAAAAAAATGATGACCACATTTTCACATTACCTGGCAAGATCCAAACAAAACATCAACAACAAAACCGTGGAACACAATAGCACAAGCAGATCAGAGTCTTTGACTTTAGGAAGACTAAGAAACTGAGTGCTAGCTGAGCTATCCCTGTGCTAACAGCCCCAGTTATAGAATCACGATTCTCTAGCTGTTGCAGACTCGACGTTGCCTGCTGGTTTCCTTTCTTCAGTCGTTATTACATTTTATCTGCATGCCTTTCTTAGCAAGCTGTCAGTAATGGTGGGAAAGATGCCGGCCATGTCCCCTCTTTCCATCCCAGGCCGGCTCTGCAGGATCACAGCTCCACTTCACCCCAGTCCCTACATTTTCCCTGCATCGGCCTGGCTCCCAGCTCCTCAGGCAAGAACTTTGCATCTCTAAACTCACACCAGGAGTCCTGGTCCCGGTGGAGCTGTGGGGGTGCAACAGTGAGAAAAGTAATGAGCAGGTCACTGACTGCTAATGGAAGCATGCTTCGTTTCCGTGGGAAATCGCATGCAAGGTAGAAATGCGACAGATAAAGGCTTGGTTTATGAAGCGCTATCCTTGCTGGGGACTGCTTTGTCAAAGTGGGGACAAACACTTTTGAGATCCCAGGAGTGTAACCTGCAAGAAATACAATGATGATGAGCACACACAAAGAAACCAACTCACCGCTAAGTCCAGGGTTGAGAGGTGTAGCAGTTGGGAGTCCTGGAGAAAGATCCATCAGCAATATCTCCCCCTCCTCTTCTTCCTCTCTACCCGGCAAAATGTGCACTGCCTTGAGAGTGTGTACTTTCCCCCCTCTTTAGTAAGTGAAGCTCAGCTAAAAGGCAAGGACATGATTAATGGAGTGTGAGTTAAGTGCAAAATTTCACACTTCTTTACAGGTCAAGCCGCACGCCCTGGACTTCTTCCGTCTTAGATGGGGTCAGAGTGCGGAATGATGAGGAGCCATCTTCAGGCAAAGGGCATGACCTTCAGGATTTGAGACGTGGAGTGGAGAGGGGCACGAGCCCAGCACAGCTGAGATGTGAGACATTCTGGATGTCGAGGGACAACACAAGGAGAATATAAATTTCTACTTTCTTTAAGCCATTGTATTTTAGGTCTGCCATTAAAACAAACTAGAGTATAACTTAACACTCAATTATTGAAAAAAAATAAAAGTAAAGATTTCCAAAGAGTGGAAAGCTTTCCCAATATATGATTCATCAAGGATAAATGGATTTGTTTTTAAACCAGTGTTCTTGTTCGAAGCAACACAAGAAAGATGGGTAGCCATGTGGAGAAATGAATGAGTAGCTTGTTAAGATCCCACAAGAGCATACCCACAGAGACAACAGGCATATGAAAAGGTACTCACCCTCATTATCAGACCCAAGTATTCCACCCCAAAGCTTCCGGAAAGTCTGGATTTAAAACCATTGACACACAAAGTGTTGGTGGCAATGCATAGCCCCTGAAATTTTTCTGTGCTGCTTGCTACTGGGAAAAAAGAATGTCCAGTGGTGTTCTCAAATCTCTACTGGGAAAGAAGAAGGCCCAGTGGTGTTCTCAAATCTCTACTGGCAGGCACTGACATTTGCATATTTACAGGCCATGGTGGCGCATGCCTTTAACCCCAGCACTCGGGAAGCAGAGACAGGTGAATCTCTGTGAGTTTAAGGCCAGCCTGGTCTACAGAACAAGTTCCAGCACAAGCTCCAAGGCGTCAGAGAAACCCTGTCTTGAAAAACGAAGAAGAAGAAGAAGAAGAAGAAGAAGAAGAAGAAGAAGAAGAAGAAGAAGAAGAAGAAGAAGAAGAAGAAGAAGAAGAAGAAGGGGGGAGGAGGAGGAAGAGGAGGAAAAGGAGGAGGAGGAGGAGAAACAGGAGGAGAAACAGGAGGAGAAACAGGAGGAGAAAAAAAGAAATGTGCATCTCTTGAGTCTCAAAGCATAAATTACTTTTGTTGCAGTGATAAAATACTATGGACCAAAGGCAACTTTTGAGAGAAAGATTAATTGAAAGAATAGCAGCAACGAACCAAGGCAGGAAACTGAGGGATCGCATTTTCAATAACTCACAAAAAGTAAAGCATGCCGCACCAGAAGTGGGATGAATTTATAAAATCTCAAAGCCCACTCCCAATGACATTCTTTCCCCAGGTTGTACCTCCTAAAAATTCCATCTCCTTTCCCAAAAAGTACCAGTGTTCACATATGTGAACTAACAGGGACCATTTTGCCACGGTCCACTGCTGCCCCACAGGCTTATGGCCATGTCATCATGAAAAATACATTTAGTCCAACTTCAAAAGTCCCAAGTCTTCAGCAGTCTCAACACTCTCAACACTGTGCGAATCTTTGCAGTCTCAAGGCATGGCATTCTGAAAAAAAAAATGTTGGGAAACTATTGTCATCTAAAACAGCTTAGGTGAGTATCTCAAACCCAAGGAAGAGGAACGTAGCCACGGGGCATAGAGGGAATTTTTCACCTACGCACCAAGCAGCCTTCCCAGCCTTAATCTAGATTCTAGTGAATTCTGGCCCCTAGCTTTCTTGCTCGGCTTGATCCCTTTATGACATCAACACAATGAGGACATTCAACATGTACACATACTTTCTCCTAATCTATTTTAGCCAAGTGAAGCAGAAGCAAAGACTAATTGACAAGTTGTCATAAGACTTCACAACACACTCTTCAGAATGCTGTGTTTCCGCTACTGTAACAAAGTCCCGAGGAAGTCGGCCTCAGTGAGAAAAGGTTTACTTAGGCTCGGGTTTCAAGGATTTGGTGCACGGTCATTCTGCTCCATTGTTTGCACGGTAGAGACTGATTAAAAGACCAGAGCCACCTATGTCCTAGCAGCTGGAAAGCAGAGGTTCTGCGAAACAGGAAGATGCCAAGGACAAGGAGAAGGTCTCTAGGGCATGTTTTCAAGAACCTACCTCTTTCAAGTACATCCCAAGCCCTCAATTTCTATGCATCTCCTCCTGGATAGCCTGTCAGATGATAAACTAATCTGTGCATGAAGATGTTGGTGAAGTCGGAGCCCTGGGATCCATTCGTTTTCACAAGGCCCCGTTTCTTAAGATTGCTCCATGGCAAAGGAAACTTTCAGCATCTGAACCTTGGGAGGATGGCAATCTGGGTTGCAAAAACATAAGGAAACACCACAAAAGGAGTTCCAGAAAATCAATGCAGAGAACATGGGTTTCCAGAGTCTAGGTGCATGGCTGGAGCTGGGGCTGTGATGAATTCAGGGATGCGACTGTTTGAGAGAAGAGGATCTGGGGTTGTGATGAATTCAGGGATGCGACTGTTTGAGAGAAGAGGATCTGGTCAGGAAGGTGCAGGCTGGAGGTCTCACAGAGCAAGGTAATTTTAAGTCATCTGGCCCTGCACCAGAGAGAAACCTTGCCTAGCAAATGACGCTCAGGAGATAGGCGGCTCTGCAGTCTGATCAGGGCGCTACAGTTTAGTATTTGCATGACCACAGGCAAATGGCATTAGCCTTTCTGAGCCCCCTATCTGCTAAATGGGAGGGGAGGGTGGCTGTTTTTATCTAGCAGCAATTTTGTGAGGAGTAAATGAGGCAAGAGAGTGTCTGGCTTCCAGATAGTACCCAGTAAATTTAAGCAGTAATCATTTCTATAATCACTACTAATTTTATTATTATCACTATTATATGCACAGCTTAGCAGGAATGTTGCCATTAAGCTTTGTGATTCATTCTAATTCGCTTCCTGTGATATAGGCCATGCCTATGGACTGCTAAATCTGCAGAAGAGATTTTGCCTTCAGATTTATTGACTGGGGCTTCAGTGTTCTCCTAACACTTTTAATAAATTACCTTCTAGCGGCCCTGATGGCGCTCGGGTGATATGTGTCCATTAGAGACAAATATATGTGAAAGCAAACAACAAAATGCTATTTGGCCAGACTGTATGATACCTCAAAAAAGCAAGCAACGAGTTCAAAACAAATGCCGTGGAAAACTCAGTGTTCTAGTTTATGTAAGGAGGCTCAGCTTGGCGCCTTTCAACTTTACAGTGTCTTACCGCTACGCCATTTTTTTATGCCCCTAATTCTAGTTTTACTTGCTTTTAAAAGGCAATATTTAGTGTTTTATATAAACATGCCTCTGAAATATAAAAACATTGTTTCTAGACAGGGGCTTTATACAGAAATACCTAGGGTAACACTATCAAAGGTCATCAGCCACGGAAATGCTCTGGCTTGCTAATAATTGGGATTCAATCCTACCCCTTAAAGGTGTATGCCCCTTCTTTTCTTTTTTATTACAGCCTGGGTTTGTATACTATTTTGAATGCTCACATCTCTACAGTCATTTGCATAGCACAGAAAACATATTACATAACAAGTCAGTCAAGCTAAATTATAGGCAGTTCTTTTCAATCAGGCCACTGCGGTTCTGTGTTGCGCACTTCAGCTCCCTGTCTCCCACTGCTCAAATGTTGCCATGGTGACCAATTTTTGTCATGTACATTCCCAGGTCCCATGTGGCCCCCTTATTCATAGCTCTTTGCCATCGCTACGGCGACCGCTAGCTGTTATCTCATTTTCTAATCTCCCCTTAGCAACACGTATCACCTTTAAAGTTACCTGGGTGAGTTCTCGAAGCCTGAATACAGATGACATGTTACACAAGCAAGCAAATCATTTCGTGGTAAATAAAATGATGATGGTAATAGCAGAGCACCAAGGCTACCTGAGCCGTCCTTAAGCAGGAGCTGTTCTGCAAGTTTGCTTCCTGTTCAATATCTGCGTCATTGTCGGGCGGCTGGAGAAATCGACTGTTTTGAGACAAATGGAACAAGATGGCAAAACCCGAGAGCCGAGTTGGATCAGCCACATTGCCATCTATCCAACCGCGAGCTGTTATGGCAACTAAAAATCACAGCCGCTCGGATACTGGAAGGAGGAGCTGAGCCATGTAAAGACGGTCTCGTTTATCCATATGCCTCAAAACACAATGTCATATGGGTAGAGTAAATGTCACCTTGTTTTCCTCTTTAAATATTGTGGGGTGAATGTCTTTCGAATAAAAACACAACCTCCAAAAAAAAAAAAAGAAAGAAAGAAATCACAAGAAACCAGATCAAAGACGTAAATAGAACAAAATATGCACCAGAGATCTCATCCAAGATCAAAGATGTGAATGGAATTGCCGTAAGAAGTGCAGAACTCACCAGAACAGAATGTCTTCAGTGTGGAAAGAATTCTACCCAAAAAAGAATAAGAAGAAAAGGCGGGGGGCAAGGATTCTGGGAACTCAAACCCTCCACAAAGCCAGTAAAATGTCTTTATTTTCTCCTTTGCACTAAGCAAAAATGTCTATGCCATTCCGTAGACATGATCAAATGTGGGGCCAGCTTCTCCAGCACTGAAGGACAGAGGCACAGCAGAACAGCGCTCTGCGGCTTTGCCTCTCTCACCAGAATTAACCCTGAAGACATTTATCTTTTACAGTGTTTCTCTGTAGTTCAACAGAGTTGCCGAGAGTTGATGAAAGTGTGAAATAATTAAGGTTGCATTTCAGAGAGGAGCTTTGCTTATTAAAATGAAGTAATTAATTTAATGCATAGGAAAAAAAGAAAAGAGGCTGTAGGGGGAGTTCCCTTTGTTAAATATTTATCACTTGAGTCCGGAGTGGATGTCACTCAGAGAAGCCATGGTGAGAGATAGGGCACTGTCTGAAGAGAATAATAAGAGCACTCTACTAAATAGGGAGGGCTGATTTTTTTTTGGGGGGGGGGAATAGTTCTTGGTTCTCTTAGACATTGTCTGTTATACTGCCTTGTTGCCTGTGTTCAGTTTGAAGTAATTCAGTCTTTGTTTCCGAAGTGCCCTGTCTCTAGCCCTAAGGGACCGTCATCTCATCTGAGAGAGTGAAATCAGCTCTTCATCCTTCTCTACCACTCTGTGGTAAGGAGGTGCAAGAGAGGAGAGGAAGGGACAGAGAGCACCACAAACAGAAACATGCGAAAACAGGGACCAGGAACACAGGTCCACATCTGCAGAAAGGAGAGACTTGGGAATGGAAGGGCCCACAATTCCATTCAGCCTCCTAAGAGTAGACAACTTAGACTCCACGATAAAGTTTGATCAAATGGTAGCATGGAAAATAAATTTTATCAAATTGATTCTTGAGAAAGAGAGAGAGAGAGAGAGAGAGAGAGAGAGAGAGAGAAGAGAGAGAGAGAGAAGAGAGATAGATAGAGAGAGAGAGAGAGAGAGAGAGAGAGAAGAGAGATAGAGATAGAGATAGAGAGAGAGAGAGAGAGATAGAGAGAGAGAGAGAGAGAGAGAGAGCCGCCTTTTGGGACATCTAAATAATGTTTCCCTAATAGTATTTAAGCTTTAATGTCTTCGTTGACATATGCATCCTATGTTTCTTTTAGAACAGAGATGTTTTAATTTCAAATACTTAAGAATGGCACAAATTGAGGGCAATCTGTTTCTATGAAGCCAGTGTACCCAACAAATATACATCTCTTCATTTTGAAGCTATTTCCTATATTTTGGTTTTGCAATACGCTGGAGCCACATTTCCATACTACTGTAGAACCTCATTATTGACTGGCTTTTGTTTTGACCCAGGGTCCCTACACATCTAATAGAATTCCTGGACTGATTTTGCCTGAAAGTCAAATGCAGACGCATGGATTCAAAGACACAGGATTCCTTACTGGGATGTTTCTGCTACAGCGTGAAAGCAATGGGGGACCACTGCTGCATCTGGAGGAAAATGCAAGGCCAAGAGGAGGAAGGATGATGGAGGACATGGGTGACTAGCCTAGATAGAACACTGACAGCCCTGAGGGATTCTGGGGCTTTTTAGTCCTTAGCTCTAATTTCTATGGGATTTGTCGAGGGAAAAAAGAAATCGCCTTTCAGTACATCATCCAGCTGATCGTTGGAAGAATATGTGTGGACTCTTCCATCAACTTCTGGGGAAAAAAAGAAGAAAGAACAGGAAGGGGAGAGGAGGGGAGGAAAACGGGGTTGGGATCAGCAAACAACGGCCGTGGTCCTGCAGCTAAAGCAAAGAGTTGACCACGCATGCGGCCTGCTGCACCTTCAAGGCCCCCCTTTTTTTTTGACAAGCTGGCCTATACTGGGGCTGGTTAAATGGAATTTTGTTTCTTTGGCTGAAACATTAAAATAGTACTTTCCAACCACAGGCAATGCTCCCTCCCCAACCAGGGCACAGCTGGAAGGGGGGAGTGGGGGGTTGCCCCTGGCAGCTGATGTGTAAAATGCATAAAATGCAGGCCTGACACTCACACCCTGAAAAACACAAATCCCAACTCCCCACCTCCAGGAAGCATTCCTGCCTCAAATGGAAATATGGCCAAAGTGAAGAAACTACTAAGATTCTAAAATGCCCCTTCAAGTTCTCCGTACTCAACCTTTAGACTTTATGGGAACATTTTGACCCAAAGATGTTTGCTCAAAAATAATGAGATCCCATCATCCATATTTTCATGATAACAATGCTTAGGACATTTCCCAGTCACGTACTAAAACCCCTCCAAGTTTTATAAGTACTCAGTTTCCCTTTGGGACTGATAATTTGGTAGACAAGCTTAAGCCCAAACCTTTCGTGGGAATAAAATAATTCTTCACAGTACTGTCTCTCACTTTTATAAGCTCTTTGGGGTCTGGTGCCCAGAAATGACTTGGCCCTTCTACAGACTATACTCCTCCATTTTCATGGTGTGGGGACTTTCCAAAAACAAACTATAAATAGCTTTCACTTGGGAACTAATTTGATTTTCACAAATCACAGCCTTTACAAGGAAGAAAAGCCATTTTTTTTCCAACCGTGTTCTACTGGGGCGCAGAGGTAGTTAGACAGCTGTTTTTCTCAAAACCCTTGAATGGATTTTGTTTGTTTGTATTTTTACATAAGAGACTTGCAATCTTGCAATACAGGGCAGTTCCACCCCAAAAGTAATGTCCTCTTTCCCAGTCTTTTTGACTCAGGTACATGAAAATTCACAGAACTGTACATGGTTTATAGCTGATGAGGATCCTGCTGCTTTTGCACGCTACTTTAGAGAATGCAATGTGTTCTTTTGGATGTTTCAAAGTTCACTGAAAGAAATAAAGGGGACCCTATCATGTCCTCAGTCAGAGACCAGCCTTGGACCACACTTCCTGGTAAAATCCATTGAGCAATGTTGTAAAGTCACTTAGTAAGGTGCAGTGTATTAGTTACAAGTTATCTCCAAGAGTTTAAAATTTAAAGGCCAGGCATGTTTTTCCTTGAAAATTCCCTTTGTCGTTTATTAAACTACTTTGAAATATTAGGATAGCTTTTCTATATAAGATTCTATAGCCCAAGATTCTCATGCAAATATTTAAAAATATGTACTACATATCTGCTGCCTAATTTGCATGGAAAACACTTTGCTTTACTGTCCTTTAAACATGGAAGTATGCCCTATAAGCATAAACACACATACACACACCAGAAAGCTCTTTATTCTTCTCTACAGAGTTCCCAAATGTCCAAAACTAAGTATTATCTAGGTTTCAAGAAAGAGTAAATTTTGTGTAGCCTAATCAAGACTTCTCTGGAAGGGGTCTAGGGATTTATATTTTAAGATAATGTCCAGGGATTCACATAATCTAATCATCTGAGATGCTTTGAGAGAATAAGCACACGGCAGGAGAAGGGAGCAGACATTTTAAATATTAATTCATTGGGCACTCACCCCTCAAAAACCCTACAGATTCTGAAGACACAGAGAAGCATGCGGCAGAGTCAGCTCAGCGTTCACTTGCACACTTGAAGCAGATACTGTTACCTCACCTAGTCAAACTTCTAAACCCATCAAACCTTGTCCAGCAAGGGGGCCGGAGCCTGTGTTTACAGCGTCTGCCACCACTGGCTCCTTTGTGATCTTACTCAGGTGCGTCTTCAGGTTCTTGCCCCTGGTCACTAACTATCTTATCTTTTCTCTCTTTATCTGTGTGTCCGAGTTTCCCTTCCTGAGACTTCTAAAATTCCACCAAGAGCCATCAAAGTGGATGACTGCATCCTACCTGCTAAGCCCAGTTTATCTGTTACCTGGAGCCCGTGACTGATTCTTTGAAACTGATCTAATCTTTGCTGGTATTTGTACTCGCCTCAGTCCCCTGACTAGTGTAGACTCCACCCAGGTTTACATTTTGGCTTAGAAGGTCCCAGTTGAGTAGTCACTGACTCCCACCTGTCGCAGGGCTTGAGTGACAGCCTTTCAACCTTGGAAGACCCAGATGGCCTCTTGTTTTTTTCTATAACTTAGGAAACAAGCCCCATGCTTCGTTCATACCTATTGCTTCTTTAAAAAAGAAACAAAAACAAAAACAGAATCCATGCAATAAGTGTTTAAACAGAAACAGAAAAGGCAGTGTATAACTAACCTGTTTCTTGCTTATTACTCTCTATTGTAGCTTTCCCAAAGTGAAAAAATTGGACTTCACAGTTCAAACCTGTAAAATCTATGCCATTGGGCAAAAGTCATAGAGAAAGAAGCTGTAACTTTGGCCAACTGTTATCAATCATGTGTATGTTTAATCTCTTTACTTTGTCTGAATTATGATGTCATAGACCACATTTGCAGTTGAAAGGGTTTTTTTTTTGTATGTGTGTGTTTTTCCTAGGAATCCATGTATTCACCTGATTTTATTCACCAGGAGAATTTTCTTTTCCTTATAGAAAATAATGTAATCAAAGTGGGAAAAGGAAACAATTGCCTTTGTTTTGTCTGGCGATTCATCCTTTCAGATGTGAACGAAGTGAAATCTATCTGGGGCACCCCAGGAAATTCCCAATGGCCAGTGTAGCTCCCATTAGTCTATTGAAAGAGGTTAAACTGCCCAGAGCCATAATTTCGAGTCTTAATTGAATGCTAGCAATTCAACCATGAGCCGAATCTCCGAAGAATGGTAGACTCCTCTGTAGCCTTTGCACAATGGGAATGCGTGGGTTGGTGCCATCTGCAGCCCAGGGGTACGAGGACAAAAAGACATTTGAGGAAGAGGGAATTTCTTACAGATATGATAGAATGGGAAAGATCTGAAAGTCATCCATCATGGCGTTGACACGCATCACACCCAACAACAGCCAAAAGCCATGAGATGTCACGGACCGCCTGCAGCGTGTCAGACCTTATGGCATAAGCACTTTTGTGTATCCGGCCACTTCGTCTTTGTTACCCACTCTGCGACGCTGTATGGTGAAGCCCCAGAATGCCTTTGCCTACCCCAACCCCAACATTTGCTTATGCAGGCTTTATTATCATCCCCACTACCAGGCACTCAGGACGCGTTCATCCGGTGACATGGAGAGGCTATCGGAGCTGGATGAAGATACCAAACCACCAGATGTTGCTGGGTTTCATAAATCGGGTTAACTGACACAACTGCTTGGAGAGGTCAGAACAATACGGGGCCACTCCAGGGCACTTGGCGGCTCAGAAACTCTTATGGAGACAGCTGCTGGGGGAGACAGAGAACCAAGACCTTCATCCACTGCCCTTTGGTTTTCTTTCCTTTAAGAAAGAGAGAAAGAGACAGACAGACTGACAGACAGACGGAGACAGAAAGACTGACAGAGAAACACACAGAGATAGAGAAAGAGAAAAGGGGACAAAGAGAGACAGAAAGAGATGTGACAGAGACAGATTGGGTTAATATGAGCAAGAAAAAAAGATACACTGGGTTTTTAACATCAGTGTGCAATATTAACCTGCCATTTATATTCAAGTGTATTCCCTTTAATTTCACAGTACCACTAGGCTTACGTGTACACACAGAGTCATGGAACATTAGCAGAAGTTATAGTTGGACTTGTATTATATTTTGTTGTTTTAACCCCTACACGCTATTTGTTTCTTCACCCATCTGTCAAAATCATGAGACCTTCATGCTCAACCCCCATGAGCAGCGATTCTTCTTTGGCCCTTAGGGGACTCAGCAAAATGTTAATCACTTATTAGACTCTCAATACCTCCTAGGTTTGTCTTATCTTCAATATTTTCAAAGGCCCTATAGGAAAACTGAAGACAATTTAGAGACAGCCAAGGATAGATATTGTTGACTTAGACAATATTATAGAAACATAACAATATTGTAAAAAAAAAAAAAAAGCTGGCCATTTGTGGAGTTGAAGATATGAACAGCCTAGGGTTCCTATGCTTTCAGAACAATTTCCCAGGTACTCCAGGTCCCAGGCTTCTTTGTAACTGTAGAACAAACAGCCCACTGGAAGGAACGGCCGGGTATGTTGATTATACACTTATAAGAATCCAGAAAAATCTACATACAAAGAAGATACACTTCTCCAGAGAAAAGTCTGAATGTAAAAAAAAATGAAATTCCTTCTGACTAAATACATTGTAGTATTTCAAAATCACCCTACAAAAATACCAGCTATGTTCTGAAGCTAACTCTTCAAGATTATCTGGAGAAGGTCATATGATCTGGGCACTAAGCTATTTTTTTTTTTTTTTTGGTTTTTCGAGACAGGGTTTCTCTGTGGTTTTGGAGCCTCTCCTGGAACTAGCTCTTGTAGGCCAGGCTGGTCTCGAACTCACAGAGATCCGCCTGTCTCTGCCTCCCGAGTGCTGGGATTAAAGGCGTGCGCCACCACCGCCCGGCCTAAGCTATTTTTAAATTACTCCATCATCTCCTTTATTTGACCCTGTTAATTGTTTCTTGCTGCATAGGTCTTAAATGATCTTGTTCCTTCTAGAATTTGGTGAATCTTAAGCCCACACGTAACATGAGGTGTTTATATCACCAGCAAGTAAGTGTGTCCTTTCCTGAGTACTATTCCGTTTGAGCTGTTTGCAACAATCTTAAAATTTGTTTAATCTTGAAAACAGCCTCTATATGGAGCACTGGCTTCACATTTATCTTGCCTGCTAACGGCAGAGATGACAGAACTGCAGTCCTTTCTCTGTGTGATGGCAAGTTCACAGTTGGCTCTCACAAACGGTGGGCCAACATGTGAACTGGGTGAGAAAGGATGACAAAGTCTATGATCATTTGTAATGATTAAGAACAAGTCTGATGTTAAGCTCCTTTAAAAAAAATAACAGTTCTACCCCCAATTCATTTTTTAAATAAACTTATTTATTTTACATCCCAGCAGCAGTTTCTGCTCCCTCTTTTCCTCCCAGTCCCTTTCCCCACCCTCCCCTCTGGCCCCCACCAGTCCACTCCTCCTCCATTTCTCTTTAGGAAATAGCAGGCCTCCCACGAGTATCAAGAAAACAATCTAATACCATAATTCTTAAATTCCAAATTCAACAAGATATATTAACTTACAAATAACAAGAACTGGTTCAGTGTGCCTTTCTTATCAGCAAGTTGATGCCTTAGAATTAAATTATAATTTAATTAGCTAGAGTAAAGACTAGGGAGAGGTTATGTTGAAAATATTAATTTGTGCTTATTAATACAAATCTATTCTTTTTTAATCCAACACTTGAAGATACACACCCTAAATTATGTAACTTTAGGAGAGCATTTTTTTCTTTTGTGTGTGTGTGTGTGATACACGTGAGTGTACAGATGTTCCTGTGTGTGCACATGTATGTGCCTTTGCATAGAGGCCAGAGGTTGTTGTCAAGTGACCTCTTCTATTGTTCTCCACCTCATTTTTTGAGGCTCTGTTTCTCACTGAACCTGGAGCTCACTGATTAAAGCCAAACTGGCAGCCAGCGCTGTTTAGAGATGCTCCTGTCTCCCCTTCCCTAACATTGGGATTATAGGCATTTGGCAACCTATGCCTGACGGCTGGGGAAATCCAAACTCGGGTTCTCATGTTTTCATGCTTGCATAGCAAGTGCTTTACCAAATACATTTCCCAGCCTTAAAGTATTAACTCAACACAGAAACGTGTGATGAGAAAACTTACCTAACACATACATAAGCAGTGAGGACACACGGAAGAACCTATTCCAGACAAGCGTGAACCATCTCATCCTAAAAGCCTTTCTCTAGTATCCCACCCCAGAGGCAGCAAGGACGCTCCCATGTGTTCCAGTACACGATTTGTTCATTTGTTTGACTGGTCCGCACCCACACTGGAGTTGCCTTTAGTAGGACAGAGATTTTGCTGCCTTAGACCCTGTTGCATTTCTCACCCTTGGCACAGGAGACAGTACCCAAAATGTGAGTGTGTGTATTTGTGTGTGTGTGTGCGTATGTGTGTGTGTGTGTGCGTATGTGTGTGTGTGTGTGCGTATGTGTGTGTGTAAATGTATTAATATATATGACTGCACCTGTTCTTTTGCAGAAAAAAAATGGAGGAAACATCAAAAGAAGGCTGTACACTTAAAAAAGTTAATAGCTTATAATATCGATTATAGTGACAACTATTTCATTCAAGTCCAATGCTTCACACCAAGTGTCTGAGGATTCTTTGCGTGAATAGTAACTTTCGGCAGACTGCTTTCAGGAAATACTTTTCCATAGGGCAGCTCAAAGACAAATGTGAAAGAAGGTTGTAGCTAAAGATTCATAAAATCTTATGATTAAAATGTCTGAAATACTCAAGGTACCATTCCACAACTGGAGTAACAAAGGCTGACAAAAATCAGTTTAAGGAACCCCAAATCAGTACGCTGTATTTATTATGGCTTTTCTGGCTCTCATACCAAGTTTCCTGGCCCATAAGGATGTGTTATTTATGCAGACATTACGTTTGCCAATGACAGCCAAGTGCAGGGACGAATGGCAAGATCTCCTTGATTGGAGACAGTGGGGTTCTAGACGCCACTTAAAAAGTCCCAGCGGCGCTGTCATCTCAGCACGGTTTATGATGAAGTCACAACAACCCGAAACTTGGATATGACAAGCACCTCTGATTCTAGTAGGTTTCAAATGCATAGGCAGAACCTGTTGTCAAAAGCAGAAAGTCGGTTCCGCAATGAGGGGCTTTGGCGGCTGTGATGTCTTTCCTCTGCAATGGTGTAGGATTACACTTTGGACAAACTAAAGAAAGTAGATGATTTCATAGCCTTACAATGCCCTTCGCTCGCCGACTGTCTACATGATCCCCGTTCAGCTGCACTTACTTACGATGGCTAGAGCCCTCCGGCTTCGCTGTGTAAACAACTGACTCAGAGAACTGGCAGAAGACCAGGTTCATACAGTCTCACACCCACAGACAATGTGCTTAGGAACTGTGCGCATCTAACGTTCTGTCTTTGAGGGAATTCCAAAAATGTGCATTTCACTCTCCAACTCACGCCTTCCTTTAACAAGACTACGCCTTTGGAGCTTTGGGGTTGGGGGGGGTGCGTTTCCATGAATTAACCATCAAAAAATGCTAAATGGGGCTAAAGAGATGGCTCAGTGGTTAAGAGCACTGGCTGCTCTTCCAGAGCATAGAGGTTCGAATCCCAACACCCACATTCCAGCTCTCGATAATCTGTAACTCTAGTTCCAGAGAATTAAATGTCCTTCTTGTGACTTCTGTGGTCATGCACCAGGCACATACGTGGTACACAGATACACACACATAGGCAAGATACCCATTCACATCAATTAAATAAACAAATAATTTTAAAATATTTTATATATATATATAAATGTTTTACCCATATATATTAAAAGCAAAGAATGAAAAGCCATTTTTCTCGTAGTTTTTCCTGAATTAATTGCCCAGTTTCATGGAGAAGGAAGTAAATCCCAGTTTCTATTTTCTGTTCTGTATTGCTTTTGGAAGTTTCTAAAAGGGAGTCTGCAAAGCAAGGCTTATCTCAGGCATGAGATATAAAATCAGGACACTGGAACCTCCCGGGACCACCACCTGTTGACACGGAAATCTTAATGTCTCCTTTCCTTCTAAACCACAAAGAGCATCCTCGCTGTCAGCCATCTCCACTGTTGTGGTCGCTCTGCCCCCTTCCACCTGAGAGCTTCCAGCTTTGGGGTGAAGACAGGACCAACCCAGTTCCTGTCTCTCTCCTTTGCTCTCATCAGAGTTACGTGTTTCCTAGAGTTCTCGGTTTTAGCTTTTGGTCCTAACCTAACCCTTCCTACCTCCACCCTAATTCCGATGTCTCATCTTCAATAATTCCACTCTTCTCAGGCAGCTCTGGTGTCTCCGTCTGGGATGCCAGCGATGCACGGCTGTAGCCTTCCATAGTCTATTACCTGGTTGCCCCATTGCTTCCTCGGTGCTCTCACTCCCCCACCCACGCTCAGCCCTGAGGACAGAGGGCAATCTCTGGAGCCCTTGTCACATTGGAAGAGGACGCTGCTGGTTCCCAGCTGGTGAAAGTCCTGTCCATCCTTCCCACACACCAGGCACCAGGCAGCTCCCACGGCATCTATCTAGCTGCAAATGCCAGTGGCATCCAGGCTACGACTCTGTCCTATCCAACTAGCACAGAAGCTTCCCCATTCATGTCCTCTGGTCTATTCCTCAGAGACCTGACTTTGGCCATGCTGCCTATATTTTCTGTTTTATTCTTTTCTCCTATGCCAGATGCTCCACTGAGTCTGTGGCTTGGAAAATTCTGTGCCTCGATTATCTTCTTCAGACAGCGTACTACCATCGTGCGTGCATCTGCCTGGATGAGAGATTACACTCAGCAGATCCCTCTGCCTCCTGTGCTTCCCAATCGAAGTGTTGACTTCAAGTTCCTCACATCGAAACCTTGCAGTGGCGCTTTTCTGGGTTCATCGACACCTTCTGAACACCTTCTTAATCCCTTACCTGAACTTTTCATTCCGCCAGATGGGTCCACTCAATAGTCTACAATTTGTTCTACATATGATTGCCATATTATATACTGCCATTATATTAGTAGTCCCACTAGACAGCAAAGGAGTTGGCTACCACCAACAAAGGTGGGTTGATCTCCGTGAAGCTCCCTCTCTACTTGATATCTCAGAATACATATCTAAAGATGTTGGAGTCAAGCTATCTGGAATTGTTCTTAACTCTGCCGCTTCCTCTCTTGGGCAAGTCATTTTATTTCTCCATCTGGAATATGATTTTATGATGAAGCTTCCCTTCCTGGGTTGCTGTGTAACTGGGAACCATCCCAGTACAAAGCAAGCAAGATAATTAGGCTGTTACTACCAAGAAGAGCAGAGAATTGTTTCCTTTATGCACTTATATTTGAAGGCCATATACTGATATACAATGTTCATAAAACTGGGACTCCAAATGTTTGATGTATGCATGCCCTACGGTTTGTGTTGATTGTATGTATGTATGTATGTATGTATGTATGTATGTATGTATTCACTTTGGAGGTCCTGGAGTATGAATTCAGGACCTCATGAATGCTAAACAAGTGGTCCCCACATCTTCAGTCATTTATTTAATTTTACTCGAGACAGGGTCTTTTCTACATTGCCCAAGCTAGCTTCAACTTGTAATCCTCCTGCCTCGAAAGTACCAGGGATTACAAGCATAGGCCCCCATGCCCAAATACTAAATGACTAATTTCTTCATGTATCATCAGCTATATGTTGTTTATGCATATTAATTTTACTTCTTCCTGATTGACAGGTTCTGGAAACCTAAAACTCCCTACCAGCTACATGCCTCCGCATACTCCTTCTCTTCCCCTACCCTTTTGCCAGGGTTATCAAGTTTTTGCAATTCTGTACTCAACTGGATCGCTGTTAATTACAATTTGACTGTGGTCTACTTGGGGAAAACTCCAGAAAGCAATTAAGAGTGAGGCAAAAGCAGAAGTAAAAGACAGGCTTTCTCCTTTTTATCTTTTCTCCGGGTTTTCCCAGAGTTTCACTGTAGCTCCCCATGGGTGAGTTGGGAGCTGCAGCAATTCATAAGTAATTTATTTTGAGGTGGGAGGGGGAGGGACAGGGATGCCCATGGCTCCCAATCTCCACTTTCTCTCTCTGCAGTCCCTTCCCCTCTTCTGCTGACTGATCTCTCTCACTGAGTGATGACAGGAGCAGAAAAGACCAAGTAGATAGGGCAATCTATGTATCTACTTGACTTTATTGCCTGTTGTATAGGCTCCAGATAACCACTTTATTTTGTAACTTAAATTCTTTGCTTCTGCAGTCTCCTCTGTGAGGTATCAACGGCTCCCCAGCTCCTCTCCCAGCCACCACCCTCTTAACTAGTAGAACAAGTGAGGATCTGCCTGTAATTACTGCTTAATTCATTTGCATGTGGATGTTCTCATTAGAATGTCATTAGCATGGGGAGGGAGTCTGGTTGCCAGAGCAACCAGGAGTGGGGCAGGTGCAGTTCAGCCTCTCCTGGAGTCTCTGCTCTGTTTGGTCAAATTCCACCTGTCTTCCTGGCTGCTCTTACTCCAATGGCTGCCAGCAGAAAAACCTTCCATGGTGGTACCCTCTTTCTATTGGCTCTGTCTCCAGAATTTCTTGGTAACCTGTGTGGCTCAGCCTGATTTTCCTAATGTTTCCTTTTGTTTTAACTCTCCATGTTTGGGGACATAGGTTTCTAGTCTGCGCCATCCAGAATGGTAGCCACTTACCACATCCAGCTACTGAACACTTCAAATAGGATTAGCCTGCATTGAGATGTGTTTTAGGGGTAATGTAAGCAAATGCCTTCAAAGACTTCATAGAAAACAAAAATTGTAAAGCAACTCCTTAGCAATTTCATCGCTGTAAGACCATGTTAAAATGTTATTGTCTCAGGTATATAGAGCTAAATAAAGTATATTCTTAAATCTATGGTTGTCATTAGTAGTAGAATATTTTCCTACCATGAAGGAGGCCTTGGGTATAATTTTCAACTCACATATGCACATGTATACATTTAGACAGACACATATAAATGCACACCTATACACACATACACATCCATACATATATAACCACAAATACATACGTAAATATATACATGCATACACATACATGCATGCATAATACATGCACACATATGTGCACACATACATAAATACATACACACATACCTTCACAAATATATACCTATATACAGACATATATACATATACACATACATACATAAGTACAAACATACATAAAAATCATCTAGTGTATTTTTCTAGTTAGATATGATTACTTAGCCACTATATCTAGGGGTTCCATGTATATTCCACTAGCTGCACAGCCTTAGACAATTGTTGTCTCCCCCAAATCTCTAATCAGTGCTATCTGTTTCCTTCTTTGTGACAATTCCAGGATTCTTCTAGGATTGCCCAGCAAGTTGCAATTTCAGCCATCACTTCGTAAATACTTATAGAGGTTAAGAAATTCAGTTTTTCCATCAACACGGTAATTCCTTGCTGCACGCGTGCCAGTAGGTGGCTCTCCAGGTCCCGCTAGGGGGCCACCATGTTGAAGAAGGACAGATGCAGAATAACTCTAATTCTGTGGCAAGCGTTTCTTCCATTGACAAGAAACCCACTTCCTCAGGAAGCTTTTTACTGATCAGAGTTCTGCCCTCAGAGCAAAAGAGCAAAGGATACTGTCTGCTCCTCCCCACGGCCTCACTGACTGAAGAGAGATCGCAGGGTCTGCTCAGCTCAGCATCTTTTTGTTAAAAAAAGAGTCCATTTCCTCCCGAAGATGTGCCCTCGAGGCTCAATGTCACTGGTGCCTTCCCCCAGATTTTTGTCATTTGTCAATGTCCCTGTAAAAATGTGGCCTCCAACAGGGAACACCTATTCCAGATGTAATAGAGTACAGTCTGCAGAAAACGAGGCGACTACTCTTTTCCCTCAGGGGAAAACTAGAATTTGATAGATTTAATCTAAATCTACACTCATTTTGCAATTTTCTCTACCCACTTCTCGGCACATGAGATATTCAATACAATAGACATAACATCTTGCAGGACAGTGGTGACCCACGCCTTTAACCCCTGCACTCAGGAGGCAGAGGCAAGCGGATCTCTGAGTTCAAGGGCAGTCTGGTCTACACAGGGAGTTCCAGGACAGTCAAGACTACCAGAGAAACTCTGTCTCAAAAAACCAAAACGAACCACCCCCTACCAAAAAAGACATTCATAAGTCGAGATAGAGTTATAGCTCCTTTATCGTAGACTTAACATAATTGGTGACTAAAAGTTAAACCCAGCACCTTCTTCTCCTTTCTGTGGAATTGCAGCTCAGGCTTTTATTTCATTGTGCCAGTGAAGCAAAGTTTCAAATCCAGGTCTTGCTCCATGGTTAACCAACCAGCAAAACGAGTAATGGTACGCCAAGCTGTGTACCAAAGACAGAAGAAAGTTGTTTTCCATGGCAACTTCCTCATAGGGAACATTTCTGCATTGCTGGTGGGAATACAAACTGGCACACCCCTTTGGATGTCAGTGTGGCAATTTTTCAGAAAATTAAGAAAAAACCTTCCTCAAGACCTGGTAATACCACTTTTGTGTATATATCCAAAGGATGCTCAATCGTGCCACAAGGACATGTGCTCAACTATGTTCATAGCAGCTTTGTTTGTCATAGCCAGAACCTGGAAACAAGGTAAACGCTCCTCAACCAAAGAATAGATAAGGAAAATGTGGTACATTTACACAATGGAGTACTACACAGCAGAAAAAATAACAACATCTTGAATTTTGCAGGAAAATGGATGGAGCTAGAAAATATTATTTTGAGTGAGGTAACCCAGATACAGAAAGACAATTATCACATATACTCACTCATAGATGATTTTTAAACATAAAGCAAAGAAAACCAGCCTACAAACCACAATCCCAGAGAACTTAGATAACAATGAGGACACTAAGAGAGATTTACATAGATCTAATCTACATGGGAAGTAGAAAGTAGAAAAAGACAAAATCTCCTGAGTAAATTGGGAGCATGAGGACCTTGGGGGAGGGTTGGAGGGGAAGGAGAGAGGCAGGGAGGGGAGCAGAGAAAAATGTAGAGCTCAATAAAAATCAATACAAAAAAAAAAAAACCTTTTGAGGGCTGGAGAGATGGCTCAGAGGTTAAGAGCATTGGCTGTTCTTCCAGAGGTCCTGAGTTCAGTTCCGGGCAACCACATGGTGGCTCACAACCATCTGTAATGAGATCTGGTGCCCTCTTCCGGCATCCAAGCATACATGCAGACATACATAATAAATCGATTTAAATAAAGATTTATTTAAAAGAAACTTTTGAGAAAAAAAGAAATGTAGTGAACTAGACACAGCCATATTGTCCATTAAGATACGATCTTACTTTATCTCTTTAGATTTAAGACACACTATAGAGTTACATAATTTAAAAATTTTAGTAGAAATAATGCCAGTTAACTACTCTTCTCTTGGTGTCTGTAGCGCCAGAAATCGACTCTGAACCCTGACTTGACTTGAACCTGGAGGCCCCCCACCCCCTTCTTCCCTACTTGCTCCCAAACGGTCCCGTCACAACCTCCGGGACTGTGATCGTCGCTCACTCCTCTCCTTGCCTGACCGTTTCTGTAGTCGTCACCTTATACTTTTTAAAAAGGGAGATGCCATTCATCCCTTGCCAATGGATTTATATCTCTTTTGTTCTCAGGGTGAGGTAAGGACTGTCAGCCCTGATTTCATGGCCACACCTGTAGTGGTTTGGTTTTTCTGAAAGGCGTGGGCTGTGTTGAAGCTCACCACCGTAGCATGGATCCTGACTGGTGAATACTTAAATTTTCAACCTTTTTCTCCCTGTCCTTTGAGGAGGAAAGTCTAGTTTGAAAATCTGTTCATCTCAGTGAAAATGAAAAAAAAAAGATCCTACTTTTTGACATGGCTCTTCTGTTATTAATATTTCATGTTTTCTTAGTTGTAGAGAAAACACTTTCCTCATCAATTTTAAGTGTTTAAATTATTTATTTATTTCGTGTGTGTGTGTGTCTGTACATACATGTGCACAGCATACCTTTAAAGGTCAGAGGACAACTTAGTTGGTTCTCTCCTCCCAACACAGAGGTCAACAGGCTTGATGGCAAGCACCCCTCACCACTGGGCCATCTTGCAGGCCCCCTCATGAATTTTCTGAGATAAAATGTGTATTCTGCTTTATACACATGAGAGAGTGAGAACAAATTAAAAGAAGGAAGGAGGAGAGAGAGAGAGGAGAGAGAGAGAGGAGAGAGAGAGAGAGAGAGAGAGAGAGAGAAGAGAGAGAGAGAGAGAGAGAGAGAGAGAGAGAGAGAGAGAGAGAGAGAGAGAGAGAGAGAGGAAGGCTAGATAGATTTGTGTGTGTGTGTGTGGAGTGTTGTGTGAAGAAACAAGAGTCCAGGTGTTTCTTTCGTTTTCTATACCTGAGTTGATGATTTGGGAATGTCTAGGTGTCTTGTTCCCTCTTCTAGTCTGTGCTTCTATCTTACTAAAATATAAAAAGAAAATTTATGTAAAAGAAAATTTATACAAGCCATCACCAGATTCACTTAAAAGTCAATCATCGAATTTCCATTTTAGCACCCATATTTTTATTTTTGCAGTTTCTGCAGAAGTGTGCAATATTTTGACATTAGCAAATTTTGTTACGTTGGCTAAAATACTATAAAAATTATCATTGCATGCAACTCCTCACTCCATGGTTGTGTTATTATTGAACAGCATATGTTGGTGTGGGCCGCAATAACTGCTGAGAGATGCCCAATCATGGCTCACTCTCCTGCCTCGAGATCTCTTGTGCAGCCATACTTCAGGTCTCTGAGGGAAAGCTGCAAGCTGGTGCCTTAAAGAAGTGGTAAAGCGTCCTTACCGATGTTGCCAAAGGTAAGTGATTATGGATAGTTGGGTGAATGCTGCAAGGTACTGCAAACTGTGAGCTTCGCGGTCCACATCTCCAAACCTTCCATCCACACTTAGGTTGTATCTGTTCATGTAATGAGAAGGCAAACTATGAAAGAGTAATTTGACTATTCATTCAAAATTATCATATCAATCATTTAGATATTTGAAAGGAAAGTTTTAAGAGCCTGAATTATGGCAATAATTACCTCATTTTTCCTTCTCGTCTACTCTGTGTGTGAAGGGATAATCTGATAGACTATTTTATTCTTTTAAAAAAGAGAGTCGTTTAAATTCGGGACCCTCCCAGCCTAATCTCTGAAAACCTTCAGTCGTGTCGCATCTGGCTTCCTTTGATAAATATTATCCTCTCATTTTTATAGTAATTTCTCCAAAACAAAGAGCATCTTTTTCTAAAGTTATTTGTCAGTATAATGCAAATTAAGAGCAGAAGCATAATATTGTAGAATATCTCTGAACAGCATTGCAGAAACAACTCCGAGTTGAATTGGATCTCGTCAGCTTACTAACTCAGTTAGAATGATAAACATGAAAGAAGCTGGGGACTGATGGCAATTCTATTCATGCCTCAGATTTACAATAACCCCAAATTATTTTGCATGATTTGTTTTTCCACCAATAATTTAGCTTAATTTATCGCTATACAAGCTCTGAATAGGTTATCAAAGTATTAAAATTTATAATTCTTTTCACGAAACCTGTGATTCTGAGGTTTTACTTTTATTTTTTTTTAACCCAGTGAAAGATTTTGTTGTAACCTGCAAGTATATTTTCTAACTCAAAGACGGCAAGGGATTGACTGATTAAAAATGCGTCCATCTGTTGGTTGATGTGTTGCTTTGCTATTTGGAAGATGCAAAACTAAGAGGGCTAGGTTTTTCTTTTCTATGAAGACCCTCTAACTGTGGCATGAGTTATGAAACCTTCTGTTTACATTCACACACGCGGTAAAGGTTAATATTATAACCAGCATGCATACACAGAGCGCTTTCTCTATTTCTAAAAGTAATTTCTTTAGTAGGTTTGAGGTTTTATAGACAAGAACTTTTGGAAAACAGACTCTTCTATAAAATGCAAAATAAGAACCATCTATTCTCCTTTGAAAACACTTGTAGAACTCTTCCTCTAAAGGGCTTGCCCACAAAGCATCAAGTTGCCTACAAACCGTTTGCTTTTTCCTTCGTGCGCAGTAGATGATTATTTTGAAATGACTGGTGGTGAATATTTTCCCTCGAGGACAAAATATAGAACGTACTAGGACTAAGACTGTGTTATTTTTGAGTCTGAGGGCCCACTGGATGCTGTGCTGGAGGCTGGGGCGTAAGGAGATTGTCTAATGTCAAACAATTCAGAACCGAAGGCTTCTAGTATATTCCTTTTGTTGTTTGGTATGTTTCCACAACTCCTCCACATTAAACTGCTTGAGTCCCATGCTCTGCTTTGTTATGTTATAGGCAGAACACTCCTTCTGCCCATTGAGATTTGCATCATCCATACTTAGAGGGATCCATTTTACTGACATCTGAATTTAATATGAATGCCAGGTATGGGAAAGAAATTGAGATTTATACCTGCAGGTAGATCGATATATGTGTGCACACACACACGTCAGTAGCTAAAGGTCAATATTTACCTATCTAGGTATAAAGGGTGGTAAAGGCTGGGGAGATGGCTCAGGAGTTAGGAGCATGTGCTCTTCATCCCGATTACAGCTTGGCTCGCAGCACCCAGATCAAGTAGCTCGTCACAGCCTGCTACTCCAGCTCCTTCCCGAGGATGCAGTGACCTCTGGCCTCTGTGGTCATCTGCGCTCATATGCACATGCCTCCACAGACACACATGCATTTGCATAATTGGATATGATAAAAATTAAATTTGTTTTTAAAAGCTGGTATCTGTGAGAGATGGTTCATGAGAAGAAGCATTCCCCACAAATGAACAGCACATTTGTCCTCAATCAAGTCTAACACCTGTGCCAATGCGAAGACGAGAAAAGCTTGCACACTGGCATAGAAAAGCCATTATGGAAAGACGAATGGAGGTTTTTTATAAACCAAAACAAAAGACAGTGAGCCAACTAAACAAACAAAATTCTATCCGTGATCCTGCGTATGGATATTTATCCCCAAGTTATTAAATCAGCTTGTTAAAAGATGTGTCTGGGGCTGCAGAGATGGCTCAGTGGTTAAGGGCACTGTCTGCTCTTCCAGAGGTCCTGAGTTCAATTCCCAGCAACCACATGGTGGCTCACAACCATCTGTACTGAGATCTGGCACCCTCCTCTGGCGTGTGGGCATACATGGAGGCAGAATGTTGTATACATAATAAATAAATAAATCTAAAAAAAGAGAGATGTGTCTGCAATTCTATTAGCAACAGACAAGTCAACATAGTTATCTAACCAGATAAAATGATGTGTGTAGGCTCTCTCTTTCTCTCTCTCTCTCTCTCTCTCTCTCTCTCTCTCTCTCTCTCTCTGTGTGTGTGTGTGTGTGTGTGTGTAGAGGGATGCTATTAAGTCTTAAAACTACATAAATTCTGTCATTTGCATCAATGTGGATAGGATCTAAACAAAGCTGACTCACAGGAACAGAAAAGTGAACATTGGCCAGGCGGTGGTGGTGCACGCCTTTAATCCCAGCACTCAGAAAGCAGAGGCAGGCGGATCTCTGTGAGTTCGAGGCCAGCCTGGTTTACAAGAGCTAGTTTCAGGACAGGAACCAAAAGCTACGGAGAAACCCTGTCTCGAAAAAATCAAAAAAAGAAAAAAAGTAAGGTGAACATTGGTTCAAGAGGCTAGGAGTGTGACATGTCTGTAAAAGGATACAGGGTACAAAACTCTCAGACAGGAAGAATGAGTATTTGGCGGGATCTAGTGCATTCTTGTGACTATATAGTCAGTAATGTTGGACATTTCTAAATTGCTGAGAAGGTAAGTGACCATGCCTGTAATCTCAGGGCTGTGTGGTAGAGAGAGGAGAATCCCCGAGCCTTGCTGTCCACTGGTCTAGCTCTGGGATCAGAAAAAAACAAAACAAAAAAAAAACCCTGCCTCCAAGGATTAAGGCTGAGAAGGACAGAGGAGGACAGTCAGCATTCTCCTCCACCTTTCATACATACAATGGCATAGTCACCTACAAACCATGTACAGGTACATACATCACACGCGTGTATCACACAAACCCTCCCATTCACAAATACACACACATACAAATACTAACAAAACAAGCGATTTAGCACAATTGTCCAGGACCTCGTCCATTCAAGGCATTGTAATCATAAGAGAAAACTTATGTGTGTCAGCCACGTTGTGGTGGCTGGATACAAAGTGTCCTGACATCCTCCTGAGGTTGCCCACAGTTAAGAGCCCAATTAACAAACGAAGGCGTGGACGTTCTCAGTTAGGCATCCACTTTCCTCAGAATGTGAAACCCACGAGGAGAGCTACGTCACGTGTTTCGAATGAGGGCAGGGCGCAACCTGGCTCAGCTGAGCCTCAACTCGGCTCAGCTCAGCTTTAGCCTTGCAGTGACTCCTCTGCTTTAGCCAAAAGCACGTGATTCAAACGGGGGAAACAAAACTGCCGAGATTAAATCTCTACACGAATGTACTATGCTACTCTCACAAAGAAGCAAGTTTTGCATGTTGCCTAATCACTGCAGCACTTGTGGGGAAGCAAGAGGGTAAAATCTGAAAAGCGCTCCTTTCCCTACGCTGCATTGTAACCACCCATTTGGATCTTCTAAGCTGTTAAACTTTTCAGCCAGCGAGCTGTAACCGGCTAGGATGGCTGTGTGCGTTGGAAGTTTTAGCTCTTTCTTCTGTTTGCTGGGGTAAAACAAACAGTGAGAAGAAGAAACAAATGTCTGCGGTTTGAGGGGACAGTGGTCAAGCTCCCCGAATGGCAAGTTTGCTGCAGAGACGAGGGGAAATGAGAAAGTTTGTTTGCAGAAGTGGGCACATTTGTCCAAGCTGGCACGGCACGCGGCCATTCGTTTGGTGTAGCAGACAGAAAGTCACCTTGTGAAAGTTTACATCTATTTCCCAAAAGGACTTAATGAATAGACCCAAAAGGCAGAGCAGTGTGAATCCTATGCAATCTCCAAAAAGAACTAGAGCTTCCCACAGCTGGGAGAAACTAGATTCTCTATACCTGTAACAACTCAAAAAAAAGGGAATATCCAAGATACACACACAGTAGGGAACTCTACATACACACAGTAGGCACTTGTCTCCCAGAGTAGGGACTCCCTACACACACAGTAAGGACACACACATACACCTTCTGAAACTTATTTTTTATGGTTATTTCCCATAATAGATTCTAAATGGACATGGAAAAAATGTATGTTTCTCATAATGAAGAAAGAGTCAAAGAGAAAAATCAGCACGGTAGAATGAAAAGAAAAAAAAATCAATACTCGTACTGAGATATGAGGCCATTTCTTTACAGGTGCTGATTCTCAAAGAGTTTATTTTTCCCCTCTAACAATTAACCATCCGTCTCCCTGCTACGTAAAAACTGTGTTTATTCTGGCCCAGACTGCTACAGATGTTGCAGGAACGGTATATTCTTTGTAGCTGGTGAAGGCCTGCTGCTGACAAACAGTATTTCAGGGTTGATGGGAACTCAGTGCCCGTGTGTACACGCATGGGTAGAAGGTTTGTACAAATACTCTCTGGGTTCACTTGGCACTGGAATTCACCAAACCAATGCAAACTGAAATTGGAACAACCCTTCTTTTCCTGAGAAGGTGCTCTCCTAAAAGCCCGCTTCTCCCCGGAACTGACTATAAATTATTGGGGGGTCCCAGAGCTTTGAGATATTCATCCCGAGCACTACTCAATTTGCTCCCTCCAATTTCAGAGCGATTTTGAAAATTAATCAACTGTCAAAAAAAAAGTTGAACCCTGAGTGATGGGTCGATTGAAATTATACATGTGTGTTATATCAGAACACGAAGCGCAAAGCACTACAGAATAAAAAACAGGTAAGTTATCCTTGGACAGTCTGTGCAGTGGGGCTTCAATTTTAAAATTTTAAAGCTGTTGCTGTCTGCCAGTCTTCTGTCGTGTATATGAGCACATATGGTTTTCCAGAATCTATTGCACTTTTTTCCTATTTTTGTACTAAGTTTTGTTTTTTTTTTTTTAAAAGCATCATTTTTGAAGAACAACTGTGCTCAGGGAAAAAAAAAAGTCCCCAAATTATTGTGACTTGGTAATTATTAGCTTTGCACTCAACAAGTTTTAGAGCCTCCGTGGAGCAAACATTTGCCAAACATTCCCCATGGATTTGCCCAGCATCTGTGTTAACATCCCCAGCAAGCTCGGGGTTGTAAAGTTGTTTGTGCAGGCTTATTGGTTACACTGTTGCTTCTGCATCATAGCTGCCTGCCTTTTGCCTGGCCTGATGAGAGACCCCGTAGCGATGAGAGACAGATAATATTCCTAGACACGCAGCAACACAGAGGATTCTTATTAGTGACAAACTATAATATTCAAAGAGCTATCTCTCACAGCTGTATCTTTTTACTTCCTGATCTGGGGTAAAAGCAAAACAAAATAGGAAAAACAAAAACCCTGAATACAGCTAGTGGAAACGGTTGTAATATATTATTGGGTCGAATTATAATTATTTTAGGATATATACCTTCATGTTACCTTGTATTGGAAGCAAATATAATTCATATCCAAGTAGGTAAAAATCCACTTACTATTAGAAAAATGTTAGGATTTCTGGTGATTTTTATGGTAAACTTAGGATGTTGGAGAAAATCCTGAGTTTCAGTTGACTGGTCAAGTTTATGAGACTACAATTCAGCTAGGCATGTTGGCCATACCTGTAATCTCAGCACTCAGGAGACAGAGGCAAGAGGAGGAATTACCAGTTGGAAGTCAGCCTGGTCTACATAGTGAGCTTCAGGCAAACCAGGACTACATAGTGTGATCCTATCTCAAAACAAAACAGAACTGAGCTCTAATGGGAATGGCATCAAATTAAAAAGAAAAGTAATTTGAATAAAGTCAATGTCTCAATTCAGGTTAGCTAGAACCTAGCGACCCAAGTCCAACTGACTGGAGTTTTCATTTCCAAACTGTAAGACCGACGTCATCTGCCATCCAAATAGAGACATCTCAGTAGTGTGGCGTCTTGTCACCACGTGCAACCTCCTCCCAGTATTAAGACATCGAATCTCAGAGGATGAAATCCGTACAAAATCAGAAGCAGAACCGTCCTCAGGCAATTCCAACTAGCCAAACCAAATGCTCTGGAGTAAGTGTAGAAAGAGACATGAACAGTACTTACAGGCCAGCTAAGAAGCAGACAGTCCAAGGAAAAGAGAGACACCTCTATCACCCAAACTAGGAGAGAAGCTAGGGCGAGTCTCCATCCAGCACGGAGCTCTGATAAGGGACACAAGGGAGTTGTAACCTTTGCCTCCACCCGCCCTGGAATGCTTGGCTTCCCAGGGAGATTTTACGTTGCATTGTCTCTGGGCTGCAGATGTTGGGGGCTGGTATACATGCTTGAATTTTCTGGTGTGTTTGAGAAAGTTGTTTCTGTAGGCGCTTTGCACCAAAGCCCCGCCACCAGTCGTCTACCCACGCGCGCGCGCACACACACACCCTCCCTCATCCCCTGGCCTTGGAAGAATCGCTCGCGTTCCCTCCCCCACCCCCTTCCCTTTCCATCTAAATACGGTGCCGGGCCTCAGGAGGCCTTGGCACACAAAGCTTCTACCCCAGGCTGTCACTTGACTGACAGCAGAAAGGTTGGACAGCTGTGTGTAGGTGGGCAAGGCAAAGACAGAGCTGAGCAGATTAAAGCGAGAGAAGGCAGGCAGGGGAAGCTTCTAAACCGCGGGCCTTTCCAAAGCTCCAGAGCCGAACCTCTGTGATCATTAACCACATGGAGGACATATGGGAAAGAACTTTAAAGCTGGCCCATCTTAAGTCGGGTCTTTCTAATAAGAAGAACCCCGGTCTAGAAATAGACAGCTGTCAAACGCGCAAACGCACCCCGGAAAGAGAGGCGGAAAGAGCATCACTAAAGAAAGCTGTATGTGGGAAGACACAATGCAGGCCCAATTTTCTCATCGCCTCGGCTGCTCTTTCTACCTGGGCTGTGAGTTCTGGAGTAACGTAACCTGTACGGGGGCGGGGAGGACAGCTTACAGCTAGACGCTCACCAACGCATTTTCAGTTGCAAAAATCCGAGTGAAAACCGTAGACGATTCAGGTGAGGTCCTAATGAGACATCCAGAGGAAATGAGGCTCGCTTTCCCGAGCTGCAGTAAACTGACCGTTTGGTAGGATGGACCTGATTAATTCCAGCCAGTGTACAATTACCTCTGATAGGTGTCTCCCGTAATACAAATAGGCAGAAGGAGATGGCAGTCATCCGACCTTGCTCTTAGGGGAACGCACTTCAGAATCATCCTGACTCTCAACTGTGTGTGCTTGTTCAAGGTCCTTGTAATTCAGAGCTCCCAGAGATGACGCTGACAGACACTGGGAGTAGTTACATGTCTACACTCCACCTACTAACCTACAGAGCAGTGAGGATGAAGTCGCATGCAGTAAATGCTACATCCATTAGAACAGACGAATCCTCTCTGCAGAGCAAAGATGAATCCCACACAGGTCAAACCGCCTTCAATAAATTTAGAGGCAGCTAAGGTGTTGCTCTCTAAACTTATTCATCATAAAGTTCACAAGGATACCATTTTTTCAAATTTTCAAGCTTAATTTTTCATATCTTCATCATCTTGCAAGAGGAGAGCCTGGGATGAATGCCTATGAGGAGTTAAATACAAAGAAGAAAGAACAAAACTTGATATATTTCAAATGTCAGTTGGAGTCCACTGGTCCATTTCTAGCTGTTTCTTTTTACTCCTTACTTCAGATCCATTGCCTGAATTAAGCCAGTTTATTTATGCAGATATATACATCAGCGTGTGGGATTCCAGGAACCTATGGGCCAAAGGGTTCCTGGGAGCAGTTTAAAGTGGTAGAGCACATGCTTGTCACAAAGCTTCTGAGTTAGACTTCTAGGAACCCTCCATTGCTTTAACCATGTGTCGAGCAAGCCTCTAAACAATGCCAGCTCCAAGCACTCCAATGCTGATCATTTGCCTTTCTGTATTACTTCCAGAGGAGAAACGATTTGGTCTGGCTTGAAGAGGCCTTCATTAGTTTTCGGTTGGAGTTTAAGTGGTATATAATTCAGAAAAACAAGGAGCCCTACACCATGCCTCTTGGAGTCGTAGCTACATATCTTTTGTGATTTTGACAAGATGGTCCAGAAGCCCCATCTTTTTGTTTGTTTGTTTGTTTGTTTATTCCTGGCTGTCCTGGGGAACTCACTTTGAAAACCAGGCTGGCCTAGAGCTCACAGAGATCACCTGCCTCTTCCTAGAGGCACAGTCATTGTAAGGAAGAAGCCAGCATACACGGTTGGGATAAAGAAATAAAAACAGAAATACAGCCCTGAAAGCAGCGTTTCCTCCAGAACTACACTCATTCCCTGAGCTAAAGAAACCTTCAAAGTCTTTATCTGATGCATAACAAAACAGAGATCCCGGCCTTTTCAACATTTTTGGAACAGCCAGAGATTGCTTGGAGAGTGGGAAATAAATGTTCGGTACATGCTTTAGGCTGGTGGGGGAGGAGGAAGGTTAGGTCTCTAAACTTAAATACTCACCATGCAGAAACATGATCATGGTCAACATTACTTTCTTTTAGAATTTCATTGCCATTAAGCACCGTTTTTCAAAAAAAAAAATGGGGGAGAGTGAGGAGGGATGGCAGTTGTAAGCTTATGAACTTACGTATTCCAAGCAGATAATTATTTTTCTCTTAAAGTGGTTTTTGTAAATTGCAAAACTCCATTTCCTCACACATAACGACTGCTAGTTTATTATCAAAAAGTAATGACAATCTCCAATTAGTAATCCTGCCTCAGCAATTATAGTATTAAAATGGGGGAGCTGGAGAGATGGCCCAGAGGTTAAGGGCATCAGCTGCTTATCCAGAGGTCCTGAGTTCAATTCCCAACAACCCCATGGTGGCTCACAGCACTCTATAACAGGATCTGATCCCTTCTACTGTATGAGGCCCTCTTCCATGATGCAGGCATTCATGCAAATAGAGCGCTCATATGCATAAAATGCACACATAAATATGTTCAAAAAGACTTCCAATAACTGTGCCACGCAGGTTGGCTTTCACAATTCGCATGAAGATGAGGGAACCTGTATCATAGATAGTGTATGGAAAGATGCAGAGTAAAGATTCTTTTACACTCCAGTAAGGCATAAATAAAGTAACTCTTATGTTAAGCTGGAATTCACGGAGCAGTCCAAGACCAATACAAAGTGTCTGCTCTGAATTCTGCCCCGCCCCCCAGCTCCACCTCCCCTACACCTCTACCTCACCCACTCCTGGTGTCTGAAACTTAGGTGAAAGGCTCTCTAGATCTGAGGCAGGGTTGTCCAGAGGGTTCCTGTCTGTGCCCTTGTTCTCTTCACCATCCTTTGGGGCGGCAGGAGGAGTGACTTGTGGCCACATGAAAGGTGGCATTGCCTCACAAGCCATAGAAGGAGCCTGTGACACCTTCCATACAAAGTGTTTGGTACCCTGGAACTGCTACCTCGGAACTCACGAGAGATCTGCTGGTCTCTACCTGTGGAGTGCTGGGATTAGAAGTGTGCGCCACATCCTGTGAGGTATTCTATTTTTGAGGCAAGCGACCTGGATGGTAGTTGCAGCTGGAGCACTTGCCTGTGTCTATGGGACTCCCCTGGCTTCCTATAAACAGGAGCACACCTGAAAACCCCTCCATCTAAGAGTATACCTTAGACTGGCCAGCACAAGAGAAAACTTGGTTGGAAGGAAGTGGGGAGAATCCAAACACTAGCCTCTGGAATCCTCTAGCCAGTCCTGGCCTATTTGGTGCTCCCAAAGACCTCTTCCTGTGGCTACTCTTTCCCCTTCCTGATCCACCCAAATCTGGGCCCGACTGCCATCTTTCCCGCTCAGGTGTAAAGGGTTGAGAAGAGCCCTATTTCTCATTTGCATATGACACTGTGCCACAGCCTGGGCTTCAAAGAATGAAATCTCTAACTGGGCTTCCTGGGGGGTCCCAGGAAGCCTACCAACTGTGGTATTTGGAAGCTCAAACGTTTTCCTGGGGAAGGTGAGAGCTATCAGTGACCTTTAAACACCCTTTCTTCTTGTTTTACTTGGTTGTTTTCGCGTCTATTGTGTTTGGAGATTCAAATCCTGGTGAATCACCAGGAATCTGAGAGACAAGGTCAGCTGTCACGAGTCAACAATGAGAGAAGGGAAGAGATTCAAAATCATTTTCCACCCTTTCCCATTCTAGGAATTCGCCAACTCAGAACCCTTGTTCTCAGGTAGCACGGAAGGAAAATCTGAGGGCTTAGGTCCTTGTGGGACTTTCAAGTTCTTAATGATTTTTCACTGCAATCATTCCTACAATTATTATTTTATCCATACACAGACTGTTGTGGAGGCAGAACAGGCGCCTCATGGGTTAAAAACACCTACACTTCCAGAGAACCAGAGTTTGGTGCCCAGCCTTCCCCAACTCCCAGGCCCTCACATGTCAAGTGGCTTACCTGTAATTCCAACATCAGGGCATCTGAAGCCCTTTCTGAACTCTGCAGGTACCTTCAAATATATGGTATACGACACACACACACACACACACACACACACACACACACATTTTAATGTTAAAAAACAAAATATTTTTAAAACCTTAATTCAACTCAGGCTTTGCAGTTTAATTTGTAGCTCGAGTCTTAGTGGTAGGCAACATACCAAAAGTACAAAAGTTTACCTAAATTGTCCTTTTCAGTATGCTTATTAGCACATATATTTTGACATGTATCTTAGCATTCCCAAACTATACCTGAATTCTTATGAACAGGGTCTTCTCCCTTAAATAAATCCAGTTATTTAATTTTATATTTATTTTATGTATGTATGTATTGAGACATGGTCTTACTGCATAGTCCTGGGTAGAATTCACTATGTAGACCAGGCTACCCTGGAGCTCACAAGAGATCTGCTTGTCTCTGCCTCTGGAGTGCTGGGACTAAAGGTGTATGTCATACCCCGTGAGGTATTTTATGTGAGAGGCAGGTGATTTGGATTGCAGCATTTTCCTGTGTTTATGTGACTCTCCTGGCTTGCTATAAATAGGCGCACTTAAAACCACAGGGTGTGAGCGTATACACTGGACAGTTCTGAATTGGTGGTCAGCAGGGCCAATACTAAGCTTTCGTTTCTGCACCATTTTAAGACAGAATCGTATTTGTCAGGTTATGTTGTCCCAATAGACAAGAGAGCAGTCCCTTCGGTGGTCACTAAGAATGAGGGCAGCCCAACAGTTTCACCAGGCGCTTTTCCCCAGTTAGCTGTAGTTTCTTGGTTCTCCTAGCAGCTGGGTTGCTGTGGATGCCTGAAAAAAGGGGGAGGGGGGGAGCAGGGGAAAGAACTGTGTCCTCACTTAAGCTGGCTTGCTTTTTCAGGCATCTGCAGAGGGAAAAGACCGTTACTATGCAGTGAGCACATAGGGTGGGGTGCATGTTCTGGAAATGTTACTGCTTTCAACCAGACAGGCAGGTAGTTTTCTATTTCGACTATAGATAATATACAGTACTCGCTCTCCTGCCGAGACACAACCGGCATCTATTGTTTAAAAATGTTTTCTAAGAATTTGAATTGCTCTTTTCCCGTTTGAATCTGTCTGCCAAATGGCAAGAACCTATATCTTTACTTTTATTTATTTATTTATTTTTCTGTAAGACGCAGAAAGACACATGAAAGAATCGAGATTTTCTTAGAGGGATTTAGCGCGGTTGTTTTTAATAATTCATACACACACATATATTCCCGTGTGCATAGTTTCCCCGCCCCCCGCTTCACTGATGTGAAATCAGTAGCTACAACAACAGAAAGCTACTTCCCCTGTGGGTGAAATTCCAATAGGTTTTTCTCTGCAGATGCCAAATGCCAGGAGCTTTATGCCCTGTCCCTCTGGGCCACCAACTCAGCTACTGCCCATGGCCTTTCCAAGCGCTCTCGCCTTCGGTAAAACAAAAGTTGTAATTACCCGGGTCTGAGTTTGCAAGCACACATCTTGAGCCCTGGAAGGGAAACACGATCGGTTCTCCACGACAATAACCAGAAAGTGCCTGAAGCCACGCTCGATTTGCTCTCGGCTCCACACCTTGCCATGCCTTTAGGATTTTTACTTCAGACTCCCATTTGAGGGACAAGCTACTCGTGCAATCCGTCGAATGTCGAGTGCGAAATTTCTCCACGAAGCGTCTTTCGAGTCCATCTTTCGTGGTCTAGGCGGAGGGAGACGCGACAGGACTTCCCACACCGTAGTATTGCAGGACCTGGGCAGGTGGATAAATAAATTACTAGCCGGGTTTGGACCAGCTGTCTGGCCGCCTCTGCCTCTTTGTCCGTTCTGCCTTGCTCCGGGCCCGCGCGCTCCTGCATCTGGCCGGCAGGTGGCGCGATTGGTTCACGTAGAGCTTCTGTCCCGCGGTTTGCAAGGTTCCTCCACCTCCTGACATCGCTTTTCGGCTGAGACCCAGACTTGCAGGAGGAAAACCCGGCCGGGAAGGGAGCCAAAGGAGGGGCGGCTTGAGGGGAGCAAGGGAGGCGCGCCTTTTGGAATCCCAACCCTCAAAACGCCTGGGGACCAGCCACCCAGTTGCATCCGGGGCTCGTCACCAGGTAGCTCGCTGAGCTGCTGTCTCCGGTTGGCGCTCAAGTGGCTTCTCCCGTGGACTGAGCATCTGAGGACCGACCGCGGTCGGAGGGTGCCTGCGTCCCTGAAAGGTCGACGGTTGGC
Source organism: Microtus pennsylvanicus (assembly GCF_037038515.1). Classification (NCBI taxonomy): domain Eukaryota; kingdom Metazoa; phylum Chordata; class Mammalia; order Rodentia; family Cricetidae; genus Microtus; species Microtus pennsylvanicus. The sequence goes on along the minus strand of NC_134595.1, from coordinate 40,236,508 downwards.
ACGCAGGACAACCCGGGGTTGTGGGGCAAGTTTCTGCGCGAAGTTCCTCTCACCTTAGTCTCCTGGGAGACTGTCCCCATTGCACCGGGAGACGTCGGAGCTCAGCCGCGGTGACTGCTCAGGCAGCTTGCGACCCTCCTCAGTCTACCCGTCTGTAGACGCAGCAGGTGTCCGCACTCTTACACCCTTCCCGTCTACACCTAGGTGTCCCAGAATGGCTAGACCTGGTCCCGGGGACTCTCTCCCTGGAAACTGCACAGTGGGTTCCTGGGCCGTCGCGGGGTGATTTTAGTCTGCATAGTCCGCTTCTGGGCTCGGTCTATGTGAACACCCGAATCCGGACAGGAGGCGCTTTCCGACGACAGAAAGACTGGGGACAGTGGCTGCGCCTTGCTGCTGAAGAAACCCTGGAGACGACTAGGCCCCTCTGGCTGGGTAACTAAGAAGGAAACGAGTCACGGGCTACGAAAGACCCCCCTACCCCCAAAGCGTTTCCCAGGGAGGAGCGCCGTAAAGACACAAAACCAGGGATTGAGGCCGAGGGTAGCTGTGGCGGCGTGCGACAGAGAAAGCCCGAACTGGGCTGGGGCGGGCGGGACGCCGACCCGACGACCTCAGCAAGGGGCAAGAGGCAAGGTGCAGGTCAACTTCAGACTTATTTCATCTCAACGGGAGGCTTTTCAAGCCCTCACACCGCCTAACTAGTGGGGGAAGGCTACCAACATTTTCTGGCCTTCCCCACCGTCCGCTCAGTCTCTCGAAGTTCCCTCTGTCGTGCAGGGGATCGAGCCCCGAGGCGTCGGAAGACAAGGCCCGCGGACTCCCGCCAGGGCAGAGACCCTCCGCGGCTGCGGTTCCAGCCTCCGGAGACCTTGCGCCCTGCGGAGGCTGGAGGGGGCGGGACCCGGGGGCGGGCTCTGCGCTGTGGGGGCGGGGCCTAGGCGTCTTCTTTGCACTACCATTGGTCGCGAGCTCCGGACTGGCGGGCCTACGTCACAGCCCGGGCCCACCCTCTTGGCAATGTCTTCAGACTGCTGCACTCCTAACTTAAGCATTTATTCCACTGGGATAGAAGCGGCAGGAGCAGCGTTGGCACTGGCGAACCATGGCTGGGATTTTCTATTTCGTCCTCTTTTCGTTTCTCTTTGGGATTTGCGACGCTGTCACCGGTTCTAGGGTATACCCCGCGAATGAAGGTAAGAGCCCTGCAGCCCTTGTGAGGTCGGGCACCCGGAGTGGATGATTAGCTGTCTTCGCGAGCTCTGAGCCAGTTAGCATGGGTTGGGGGGGGGGGGGGGAGCGCGGCGTGAGCCTTGCATCCCCACTCCGGAGAAAGGTGTCGGACAGAGGGGATCTCGAAGGGGAAACAGAGGACGGTCAGGCAGCCTGAATTGAGTGGACGACCGATGTAAGCTGCCGCTCTACCCAAGTTTGTAGCGAAAGGCCAAAGTTTATCTGCATTCGCCTGCAGGGCCGGCTCCAGGCGCCCCAAGGGGATACACAGGGCTAACACCAGGATTTGAAAACAAAACAAAACAAAACAAAACAAAAAAAAAAACCCTTGTGCACCGAGTCCTCCCCCTCAGCAGCCCAGGCTAGAGGGAAGACGCAGCCGTGGAGTGCAGTGAAGGCTTAGCGCGCCCGGTCTCTTGTCCAAGCCTTGCGAGCCCGGGTTTCTGTAAAGTTTTCCCAGCGCTGCGCTTCCCGGGACCCGGCTGCCTGGTCTCCGCAGCGCAGCGGTGGTGGCGCCGCTTGTCGGGCGCCGGTGACCTGATTTCCAGCCCTGGGCCTCAGACACCTTTTTCTCCACCGGGCCGCTCACCCTGGATGTTGCGATCTCCGGCCTACCTCTCCCCTACCCCAGATCCTTAGATCATCCTGTAAATCTAGGGTACCAGCCAGCGAGTTAAATACGGCCCACTTTAAGCTTCTCTCTCTGGAATGGGGCACTGGACTAGTCTAGGAAGGACGTGCATGACGGACGGGACCCTTTTGGTGGTTGTTTTCTGTTTGTCTATTGGGGCGTGCTGGAGGGGATTGTTAGTCTCTTTTTCTGTCCGAGGTGAGAGAGAGGTAGTGACCATTAGTTTCTGATGGGCACAGAGGGAGGAGAGGGCTCCCTTCTCTGTCTCTCAGTCTCTGTCTCTGTCTCTCTCTCTCTCTCTCTCGTGTGTGTATGTGTGTGTGTGTGTGTGTGTGTGTGTGTGTGTGTGTGCGTGTGTGTGTGTGCCAATGTGTACCTGGCGCGGATGCCTGCATAGATCTGGACGATTTGTGCCGGGTACCGCGGGTGCACACAGTGTGTGAACGTGGTCTCCGGCCTATGTCCGTGCCCAAACCTGTGTGCTTTAGCTGTACGTCTGCCTCATCGATTCTTCCCACTCGCTACAAACATCCCTCCATCTATCATCTTTCCATCCATCTATCCATCCTCCGTCTCCCCAGGCATCTGTCCATCTTTCTATTCCTGTGCAATCCACTATCATTTTTTCTGTTCCGAAGGAGGGAGCCAAAAACCAACTTAGGCTTGGCTACTAGTCAGAGGGTACCCGGGAGCTCTCCTGGCGGAGGCTTGGAGACTGTCATACACCTGCCCACAGACACTGCTGGGGCGGAGGAAGGGGCAGTGGGGGTAGGAGGGTCATCTCTCCCGTCTCCATCCCCCCCCCCTCGCTCCTTGGTTTGTGGCTTCGCATTAGCAACTCGGCAGCGGCCGTCGCTCAGTCCCTGGGGCTTTTCATCTGAGCGGAACCGCATTCCTCGTGTTCTTTTGGCTACTTACTTCACACACTTGTTAAGTGCCTCCTGAGACCTCTCTCGCCTCAGACGTGGGGATAGTTAGGGTTAGGGTTCACCTTACCTTTATTCTCCCCCCCTCCCTTTTTTTTTCTTTTGGGAAGCAAGACTGGGCACCCTAGACAAAAAGGTGCTAGATGGAACCGTAGGCTATGTTGAAAGAAGTGGAGGAGAGCTGCACCCCCTTGCCCCTCCTTCCCTTAAAAATTAATTCATTTTGTTGCTTTTTATTCCTGTCACGTTTCCTTTTCTCCCTTTTACCCTCCCTTTCTACTCCCTCCCTTTTTTTGTAAATTGGGTCTTATTGTTCCCTTTGTGTCCCTAATCCACCTTACATAAATCCAAGTGGATGTAGCGGCCTTTTCTCTAGGGATCGGGAAGAGAGGAGGGAGCTCAACTCCAGCCCGGAGCGACCCGGGGAAGGCTCTACATGTTAAAATAATTAATAGACCCTAGGAATACAGGACCTTTCGGAGAGCTAGGGCCAAGGAGCTGGTTCGAACTTCCTAGATTTGAGGGGTAAAATGGGGGGAAGTGGGCAGAATTCCACGTTTTAGGGGTGAGACCGAGAGTTGGGGTACTGGGCCGCAAGGACAGAGGCCTCTCATTCCCACCCCTCCCCCAGTCTGAAGAGCCAGCCTCCCTGATCAAATTAATAACCCAAGGGTCCCTTTTAGACGGGCCTTTCGACCCAAGGCCTGAAGATCTTGGTGGGAAAGGCAACGTGGATAGGTCTTGAATTCATTGCCTCTTTTTCAATGTCGTCGGCACCCAGAGCCTTATCTTGCCCCCGAGGGAGGGTATCACAGCTCTGTAGGCGTCTTCTCCCTTCCCCCTAGCTTGGAGGCCCGCTGTTAGGTGTAGCGCAAGCATACTAAATCCATTAGGCAGCACTCCATACCTAAAATTCAAACCAGCCATTTCCTGGGGCTGGAGGGCTCATCTCGATTGTCCTCCAAAGGACCTAGGAAAAAGAGGACACTTCCACACATTTGCATTTTAACCCCACCCGTCCAGCATTCTCTCTTTCTGGAACTTTGATATTTAAAAAAGCAGAGAGGATGCTATATCTAGGGCCTATTTAGTGATGTGTGTGTGGGGGGGAGATTGGGGGAGAGTGGGGAGGAGAGCCTTTTCCATGACCCTTTGGGTCCTCTGATAGCATTCACTTGTGGGTCTGTCACCACTGCTGGTGAGTTATGTGGTCATCTGAGGCTTGCAAAAACAAATACATCTAGTAGATAGCAGACAAAGATGAATGCAGATCTGCTCTCTGGTGTTGCTGTCCTACATTGATGTATTTATTTTGTTTGAATTGTGCTTGAGATGCCCTATTCATCCTTTCTAGAAAAAAAAAATGAATCAATCGGGTCCTGGGATGGAATTTTAAATGCTAAGCAAGTTAAATAAATAAGAATCTGCAGGTTTGAAGAGAGGAGAAGACCACTGAGGAGTGATTATTTACATAAGTGAGACCGAGTTTGAGTTTTGATCAGCTTGGATATGTGCACCCTCAACACATATGGAAACGCTCAGGCAAATGGTTTTTGTATTATTGGCTTTTTTGCAATTGGAAATTAATCTATTTTCCTTTGTGTTTTTTATGCTTTTTTTTCTTGCAGTTACCTTATTGGATTCCAGATCTGTTCAGGGAGAGCTTGGGTGGATAGCCAGCCCTCTAGAAGGAGGGGTAAGTTCTGAGGCCCTCTCTGGTCGAGAAGGGGGAAAGGAGTGATTAGCCACTTTCTGAGAGGCTAATGGCTTGATTCTGGGTGATTGTGGTGAGGGGGTCAGATTTCCGCTGTGGCCTATGAAGTGAATTACGCTTTGTTGGAGAAATCCAATACTCCCTTCGGATAGCTCTGTCATGGAAGAGCTAGAAACCAAAAGGGCAGAAAGGGGCTTCAAAATTAGGAGATTGGTGGAGGTATAGACTTAGATGCCTATTTAAAACTGAAATACCGACAAGAAATATGATCTGGGGACCAAATTAGAATTTATGCCTATTACTCTGGTGGTCATGGAGTCCTGGCGGGGTTAATTTTAGAGCAATTGTTCCGCTTCCAGATGAAGAGGGAGAGTAAGAAAGAAAACATCTCCAATTCAACCCACCCAAGCAGTGGGGAGGCTGGTTTCCTTACCTTATATAAGGTCATAACCTTAAGTCCGCTGCTGGTTGAAGAAGCTTGAGCCAGAGGCCTTGTAAATCCAAGAGACCTTCCAGGCTTTGGGCATTAAATCGAAAAAGCATTTGGAATCTGGCTCACTGCAAACCGGGGATGCTTGATTATAAAATACAAGAGTGCATGCCTCCTTTCAGCTAGGAAGGATGCAGAACTCCCCATGACCATCTCCAGGATAAGATTTACTCCCTTCAGCAGCCACATCCTCCCATCCCCCTGAGTAGCAAATGAATCCGTTATGGGAACAAGTCTGACTGGGGCCGAACTGAAATAACTTTACATCCGAGCCTTACGTGCATGATAGTTTATGACTGAGTCAATTGATCAAAAACAACGAGAAGCAAAGATTAGAAGTCTTGTAAAGCAAATGTTGTGATCCCAGCCAGCACCCGAGAGTTGAATAAAGAACTGACAAAGAACCAAAAGGATTCATAGATACGGTCATATAATATGTATTTCCAAACTTCAGAATGGGCAATTAAATAGTCATTAAAAGGGAAAGCAGACTCAGGGCCTATAAATAAAATGGAGTCAACCTTGCTTTCCCGTTTTTCTTTCTGAATTTGACTGTCTGCTGCAGACTTGGTCTCTGATGGAAAATTCCATTCTGTCTCCCAAACCATGAAAAAAAATCTAGGAGAGAAAGTGATTGGCAGGCTTCTGGGTAGTGTAGACAGGCTGTAGTCGGTGCTGATTGCAGGCAACGGCCCTCATCCTTTGAATGGGAAGAAAGGTACAGCTTTATCTTGCTGGGAGTCAGACTCAGTGTTAATCCTAGACTCTGGGCTGGTCATTGGTCAGGGGAAGTTTTCCTGGGCTTCTCCAGGAGTTTCACAACCTGGGTTAGAGTGTGTAAGACAACTGCTGGCCAACAAAACCAAGGACAAAGGGTCTGTGTTTGCTAAAATGTGTAAGGAGCCTCCTTTCTCTCTCTCCCTGCCCCAAGCACGAAGAGAGAACACAGCTAAGGTCTTTTGGAACCTAACTTGCTTCACTAAATATATACTTGGCCTATGTAAAACCAAGGAGTCTAGTCTATGCTCCGTTTGCTCTCTAGGAAACTTCGATTGCGATTTAGTATGCAGACGTCATTTTTCTCCCCGTCCTCTGTAGGGTTTCTGAAAGAGTCTTTGCTCACGTATTTTAGACTCTGACTTCTTTTAGATGCTTTGAAGTCTGTTTTTTTTTAAAAATGCATAACTTACTGTGTACGACCCAGAACTTTCTATGGACTTGAGTGAGTAGCTTTTTCTCCATTATTACGCGCTGAATAACATTTCAGCTGTTATCATAAGAGGTCAGACATGAAATTTTGCGAACGTACATCAAAATTAGCCTTTCTGCAGGAACAAGAGAGGGAAATAGTGAGGAAGAAAGGCAAAATGTCTCAGTTTTCTTTCATATGCAGAATATAGGTTTAGCTGACTGTAAACATGTGTATATGTCTGTGACATGAAAGCACATTGGGCAGGAAGGTCATCAATGAGGAAAAGGAGGGGCAGCAGAAGTTGACAAGGAGCAAGGGCTAGTGGTACATATGTACATACATGTCAAAATAAAACCCTTTATTTTATACACTAACTAAAAACTTAACTTACAAGTCATTCAAAGACATAGCTGCGGTCAAGAAAACTCAAAATTTTAAGTCCAATTGAAATAGTCTTGAGGTTTAGAATGAAAGTAAAGTCTGGGGATCCATTAATGGTTGTCTTGGGAAAGTCGTTCCAAGGTGAGGGTGTCTCCTTGCTTGTTCAGGACTCTCTCCTTGCCAATAGGGTGCTTTCCAATCTCTGTTGGAAACAGGAATGTTGTCTAATAATGGCATTTACTTGCAACATATTATTTTAAAAATAAAAGAAACCCGACTTGCCAATACCACCACCACCCCTCCAAGTAACATGGATGGAGTCAGAGAAGCCTCCCTGTCCCAGAGGAGGAACAGGGGAATGGTGGAGACAGGTGAAGGCTGGCTCTGACTGGCAGCCTACAACAGGGCACTCCTTCCTTTCTGACTGCGCCCATTTCAAGAGGTGTGCTGAGATGCTTGCTAATGCTGGTGATTACGAAACAGGCAACTAAGGGAGGATTCAGGTCTGCTATGGGGCAAGAATCAGTGTCTTCACCACAGCTCAGGATAGACGGTCCCCTGACCTGAATTGCCCTCAGGGGGCTCTAAAGAGACCATCGCTTTCATTTATATTAATAAACAGGATTTTCCTGTTTATCTTTGTTCTGAGATGAGGGACATACTGAGTAGGTGTTTTTGGTGGAGAATCTAATTTTTAGGTTTACATGAATTTCCCCCAAATAAGTAAATGCTTGCTTATAGATTTAAAATTAATCGCCACAGGGTACTTACCTCTTCAGTTCCAGCTTTTACAGCAGGCATAGAGGAATCGGATACATAATTTTGTGTATTATGGCCCTTCATGAAGCAACATTTCCATCCACTAATAATTTTCAGTGCAAGGATGGGAACCTGTTGAAAGAATGATTAAGATTCTGTGGATCTCCTCAGACTGAGTGAACGTGCTATTGTGGAATACAAAGTTTTCAAAACTCTCTTTTTCCTTCTAACTATATTCCTGTTAGATACTTAAGCTGATCTATGCCAGATCTATATCAACCCTGCCTTATTTGAAATGTTGATGAAGAATTGGAGGCTGTCTAGCAGTCGAAAAGGAGCCAGGGGTCAGGTGTGACCCAAACTGCCTTTCCCATTTTAGGATTAGCTTTAAAAACTCCAGGAGGGGTGAGATTATCACTCTACTCAAAATGAATCTCTCAGGATGGCGAGTGGCCACCATTCAGATCCATGTGTTAGGAAGTAGAGGGCAAAGCAAACAGCCCGGCCCCCCTTTGGATTTTTCTTGCTTGGGCCTTCAGTCATAAATATCACTTACTATTTTAATTTTCCCTGACTGTGACTAACCGGAAGCGAAGCACTCATTCATTCACTCTCGTTTACTTGTGTGTCTCTGTTTTAAAAATAAGGACGTGCGCACACACTGTAACTCAATGCCAGCTCTCAATAGTTTTCTATTCCTGTGATAGTGTGTCTCTAAGAGTCAGCCAGGAAATGTACTGTCTCCTAAGGCTGCTGAACCAAGGTGGGATATTCCTTTTTTCCTTTAAATACTAGGCATGACGAGAGAGAGAGAGAGAGAGAGAGAGAGAGAGAGAGAGAGAGAGAGAGAGAAAATAATTAAAAAAAAGTATTAAAAAGCAAAGTTCTGACAGGAACGAGGCTAATTACTCTTGTCTTCCTTTGGCAAGCTCAACACTTCCTGCCCTTAATTTGCAGGTTTCTGTTTGGTGGTTGAAACAAATACACGTACAGGTTTGTTTCATTCATGAGTAAATGTGTGAGCCGTTGCCACCTGAACTTGTAGCTCTTGTAATAGGTGACTTTGAGGTTGCTGGACCACCACAAGAACTGTTGAGAACACGCAAGCACTATGTCTACTCTTGCCTTTGATTTTAGGTGGAAACGGGAAACAGTGTGGGGGAATAGGGGGAGGTTGCAGCAAGGTGGAGGGATTTTTCTCAAGGAAATAGCAAGAGAGCCCATAATAGCCCATAAGATACTTTTTTCTGGGGGCACTGTTACATAGTAATTTTCTCCATGATTGGAAGGATAGCTGTGAAATGGACTTGATGAATCGTTGTCTGATGAAACTTTGTCATTGATACGTTCTCTTTGGATCTTTGCAGTGGGAGGAAGTGAGCATTATGGATGAGAAAAATACACCGATCCGAACCTACCAGGTGTGCAATGTGATGGAAGCCAGCCAGAATAACTGGCTGCGAACTGATTGGATCACCCGAGAAGGGGCGCAGAGGGTGTACATTGAGATTAAGTTCACTCTGAGGGACTGCAACAGTCTTCCGGGCGTCATGGGGACTTGCAAGGAGACGTTTAACCTGTACTACTACGAGTCAGACAATGACAAGGAACGCTTCATCAGAGAGAGCCAGTTTGGCAAGATTGATACCATCGCCGCTGATGAGAGCTTCACGCAGGTGGACATTGGTGACCGAATCATGAAGCTCAACACTGAGATCCGGGATGTAGGGCCACTGAGCAAGAAGGGCTTTTACCTGGCCTTTCAGGATGTGGGGGCTTGCATTGCCCTGGTCTCCGTCCGGGTGTTCTACAAGAAGTGTCCACTCACTGTTCGAAACCTAGCGCAGTTTCCTGATACCATCACGGGGGCTGATACCTCCTCCCTGGTGGAAGTTCGAGGCTCCTGTGTCAACAACTCTGAAGAGAAGGATGTGCCAAAAATGTACTGCGGGGCAGATGGCGAATGGCTGGTACCCATTGGCAACTGCTTGTGCAATGCTGGGCATGAGGAGCAGAATGGCGAATGCCAAGGTAAGAACAGCCATACTGTACTTTTCATTAGGGCTTAGCGCACGTAATTAAATCAGAGATGAGACTGAATGGAGTAAAGCCAGTAATTAGCAGCCCCCGTGGGATGTGCTGGGACAGAGGGATCTAATGAGTCAGTGCTGCAGCTCCAGGTGGCAAGGCTAAGACATTTCTAATACTGAGAAAACAAACGATGCTGCTCTAATCAGCAGAAGGCCAGGCACATTTTGCTAACAGGCCCTTAGATCCCAGCCGGCCTGGTGCCCCTTCTGAAATGTAAATGAACAAGCTGAGGAACTGGGCTTGATTGAGCCCTGCTTAAAGAAGGTGGACACATTTTTTTTTGAGCCTTACTTTGCTGGCTTGGTAAAAGTGATAGAGTGTGTTTGAGCAGGAAGGAGTTAAACGGGAAAGGGACATTGACTCACCCCGTGCCCTCCCACTGGCTACTATAGAGAGTCCTTTCATTTCTTCCTGCCTCACGGACCCTTGGAGAAGTCCAACAAGCGAAGAAGGAGATGCTTCAAGGGCCTCTGTTCCACCTAACACCCCTTGAAGGGTTCCTAAGCAAAATTAATCTTGACAAAAGACCTCTTCATTTCTTTGAGGAGGTCATAATACAGTTAGAAAGAGTCTCTTTATTTGATCTGTGGTCAGGGGCAATAAGAGTAAATTGCACTCCGTTCTCGTTATTGGGCTTTTGAAAAAGGCTATTTTTATTGTGATTAATTTTTATCATATCACTAAGGTGATTTTTTTTTTTAAAAAAAAAAAACCTGTCTCACCCAAGTTCAGAGTCGGCCTTTCCATTCTTGACTTCCTCTGTCTGTCAGAGCAGTCTGGCTTCTCACCAACTCTGCAGTGGAGTCGCGGAGGAGAAGAGCCCACATTTATTGGGCTTGCTTATACCATGTGTGGATCAAGGTGTCAAAACAAGCCAGTCATCCCAAGTCTTTTGTCTTGATGGTCATCCACAGTCTGCTGCTGCCCTCTCTGTCATGGCCATTGCTACACGGTGGCCAGTGTCACTGTGTCTCCGGGTTGCAGCTATAGGACCGATCAGATGAGCCTCAGGTTCATCTGACTTGGTGATTAAAGAGCCCAAAGTAAATGACTGCCAAACGATTTGTCTGGCATCTCAAGCATCCTAATGACAGGGTGGGATCAAGTGTAAGACATTCCCCTCCCCAGCTCAGGAGGCCGTGGTCGTCACCTCCAGAAAAGCACATTGCTGGTCATTCCGGTGTCCTCTGGTTATATGCTTTCCCTTTCAAGGTGTTTATACTTTTCCCAGGGGCCTTCACTGCTTTGCCATAGTTTTACTTCTAGGAGGGGCTGTCTGTGGGTGTCAGTAAAACAAGATAAAGATGGATTAGCTTATTTTCCGAGCTAAAGCATTGACTTGAAAATTTGCAAATTAAGAGTGGAAAGTTTTCTGAAAAAGATGAGTCCATGCTGTTTGGTTTGCTTTGGACTTGGGAACTGTGTGGTAAGCTGACTGAGGAGAAACTCTGAAGGGTATCCTGGCACTATTTGCATGAGAAAAGAAGTGTGTGCCCTGTTCCTTGGGAAGGAACAGCAGCTATAGCGGACAGCCAATGCCCAGGAGAGTGATACACTATGGTTTTCTAGAAAAGATGCTTCTGCCCTTTTGAGTTTGGTAAAATAGGACTTTCACATCTTGCAGAGATCCGTGTGTGTGGTTGTTACTGTTTTCTTCCTCTATCCCCTGCTAACAGGCTCCCTCTGCTAGTCTTTTCTCATCTCTGACTGCCTGAAGCTATTGACCTTCAGTTGTCATAGATCCTGGTAACTCATACATTGCTGTTCCTTGACACCTTCAAGGAAATTGGGAGGAAAGGAAAAAAAAGATGGGATGAAGAGAATGGAAAAAGGCAATTGAATGTTTTCATGGTTTTATGGAATGGGTGGCTTCGTCACGTGATTCCTCCAAGGGGAGGAGCTAGACTCGGGGTGGGGGGGCTGTCCATTTCTGAGCAAACTGAACAAAGGCAGTTTTAAATTTAATGAAAAGGGATGGTTGTTTGTTTGTTTGTTTGTTTTGGGGTGTGGGGGTGGTGTGACGAAGGCCAGAGAAGGACTTACAGTCTCTGCTCATCCATATGAGATAGTCTTGAGGAACTGGAAGCAAAGGCTATAGCCAGCCAATCCCAGAGATCCTCCTGTCTCCACCTACCGCAGGGCTGGGTTAACAGGCCTGTGGTGCTACACCTGGCTTTCCTATGTGGATCCTGAGGATTTCTCAATAGCTCCTGTTTGGGGTCACTTGAGAACAGGGTCTCAGACAAATCACGTGAGGCTGGCTTCAGATTTACTATGTAACGGAGAATGTCATTGATCATCTTGCCTCCACCTCCCAAATGTTTAGCCATCTGTGTGTGTAGCACCACCCCCAGCAGCTGAGTTGTTTTTGAGAACTTAGTGTTTTTATGCAAGGTTGGGGAGGGGGGCTTTGTGTGTTAAATTTAATTATTGTTTGTTTGGTTTGGTTTTTGTTTTCAGTAAGTGGGTAACTCTCAAGGAGATTCTTCAAGCACAAAACTCAGTTTGTTTGTTTGTTTGTTTTGTTTCTGCTAAGCAAGAGTCTCTGGTAAATTTAGGAATGAAGGAAAAGCTTGAACAAAGGATTTCTTAAATTCTGAACTTGAGTGCGAACTCTAAAGAATGGCTCAACCACTGTAAAAACCCCCAGGAGTAAGTTGACCTTACTAGACCCACTGCACACAAGATAGGGCAGACGCGCGTGGTGACTAGGGAGCATCTCAGTGTGGTAGTTGGCCATGTGACCTTGAACACATTTCCTAAACCCTACAAATCTTGCTCATCTACAGGACAGGGTGGGAGTGGTAGGGCTCTGGTTACCTCACCAACTTGCCAAAGGGTTGCACGCATGCAGTAAGAGGCACCTTGCAGACCACAATCACTAAACTGGTCTTCCTGTTTCACGTCTTTGTCACTTGCTCTTCTCAAGGTCAGAGCTTTTGACCTTTACTGGTTAGAAGAAGTAAAGATCTGTCTCTTGGCCACTGTCTGCAGTCAAAGCTAAGGATGGGAGGCTCCTTATCTCCTCAATTACACTCCCTTTTCACAGCTTATACTGACAATCTTCTGTGAAGAGTGTCCCTCACCTCTTCCCCTACCCCCACCCCCCATCTCTATAGCAAAGAACTTTTCTCTGAATGAAAGACCTGTGATTTGGGGGTGGAACAAGAAGGGGAATGTAAAGAGAGCTTAAGGAGAAGCATAAAGGAGACCGAGCCAGCTCTTCACCGCTGTGGCAGCAGGGTCCTCCTCATTGTCTTTTCAATGAGTCCGCTGCAGCAGGACAAATAGGAGGACAGGTGAAAGGTCACCCACTTCCCCATCCATCTTCCTTGAGGTCTGAGAGGTCAGAGCGAAGATTGATTAAGATTTTAAATGTTTGACAAAGGCTCCTTGGGTGAAAATGGCCAGGGCGGGTGGGGGCCTGGGGTGTACTGTTGTCTTGAGTGTAACCCTGGTCATCCTCTCGAGTCCCCAAGGGACCTTGGTGACAGTGCTACACTTCCTCTTGCGGTTCTTCGAGCCAGCAGTCTATGCCGACAGGAGAGGATGCAGCCTGCCTGGAAGATGTCAAGAGTCCTGCTAGATGCTAGGCTGGCCCGTGCAGCTCTGGACCAGACTAGCACATTCTAAAGCGATTTGGTTTGGTTTCACTAGGACAATGAAGAGTGTCAGCCCCTTTTCTGTCCTCAAGGAGAGTGACTGTGACCCAGTCAACCCAGGCTAAGGAATTCGAAGCAGAGGATAACGGAAGTCGCCCAGTTGGTTTCCCAGGGTTAGATCTGCAAGAAAAATCAAAATATAATGTGGTCTCTGTGTCAGTGTCTGGAGAGCAAAGACAGGTACACACGTACCTGATGGTGAGGGTGCAGTTCCCATTCGCTCAGACAACTGAGCAGAGCAAAAGACTTAAATGTTTTCAGAATCTTAATTTAAGGCTGAAATGAAAAGAGAGACCCAGATTTCCTCTTCAGGGGGTGCTAATAAACAGTGTTTTCAGAAAGTATGTGTAAAAAGAATCCTTAGTGAAAACGAAAGATTCTTTAAAAGGCAACGACATAGCAGTGATAATTAAGTCAGGAAGGAACTAGGCAGGACTCAACAATGCATTTGTTTTACGGGTCTGGGAGTATAGCTCATGGTAGAGCAATTGTGCAGGGCACAGGAGACCCTGGGTTTCAACCCTAGCGATAAAAGCAAACCAACATACTAGCAAACCGGTATGCAAACTCATGTGAATACCAACTATAAACTGATTGTCTGAGAACTATACTCTATCATATCACACCTGGGTTCGTGCCAGCCTAAGGTCTTTAAAGACACCATCCCTGTCAAACTCTTTCAAGAATGAATGATATAGAAACGACATGGCGGCTATGAAATTGAAATATTACAAATTTATCCTCTGCAAAGGAGAGCTATATCAGAAAAGAAAGATGACTGTGTTTGTCTGATATGTGATGGGGCTGTCACAGAAAGGAGCAGGGGACAGAAGGGTTTCAAATATAGCTCAGAGAGCCGCCCCTCCGTACCCTTTCATTTTTGAAATTTTTCTTTTTACCTTTGAATCGTGTCTGCAAGAATCAATGGCCTGACTCTCGGAGCTGCTTTTATCTGCAGCTCTGAAGCATGTCTGATCACTCACAGACCTAATTCTTTATCTCAGAGGAGCAAGGTTTAATTATTGTCCCTTCGATACTCTTTAAAAAAAAATGTTGTTTTTTTTTTTCACTTCTTTGTGTGGCCAGGCTTCTTCTGTGAGCAGGGGGTTGTGTGTGCTGCTCTCTATTTTGGGTTCAGCAAAGCGTCACCTGGGAATTATCGCAGTCAGGGATTTTCGAACGACGTTATTTGAGATTTGATGACTTATTTTATTCTAACTGAGCTTCCTTGTGCCTCTCAAAGGTGAATTAAGACGTCATTATTTTTATTAATACTTTAGCTGCAAGGGAAGGGGCTGATTAAGTGGTTCTGTGGCTGCCAGGGTGCAGGCAAAATGTGGCCCTGGAACAAGTCTCCACGCTCACGTCATTGAACCTCGCCACTTACTTTTTTTTCTCTTTTGCTTTTAGCTGATGAATTTAATATGAGCAAAGAATTGCACGCCTGTCAGAAAAGTTCCCAGTGCAGGGTTGGGGAAAGTAAAACGGAGAAGTCTTTCACCCTCCGCACACACAGAGGCTCTCAGGTTTCGGACTCACTCCAGCTCTGGGGGTTACCTCTTCACACTCTGACAGGTCCCTTTATTTATGCATTAAACAGAGAGCAGCATCCTTTTCACTGTCTTCTTGTTTGTTATAAAATGTGACTATCAGCTGGGTGTGGCGGCGCAGGCCTTTAATCCCAGCACTCAGAAGGTATAGGCAGGTGGATCTCTGAGTTCAAGATCAGCCTGTTCTAGCTAGGGCTACACAGAGAAGCCCTGTCTAAAAAAAAGTAGGAAAGAAAAGAAAAGAAAAGAAAAAGAGTGACTATCATAAATATCATTTCATGTTAGGAGTGTAACTTTATTCCATTATGTCAAATAAGATATTCATACTACAGTCTAGTATCTCAGATACTACGTTATGAGACAAGGTGGCTAACCCTAGCTGGCTTGGGACTCTATGTAGACCAGGCTAGCCACAAACTCATAAATATCCGTGTGTTCTGCCTCCTGAGTACTGGTTCTAAATATGTGTGCCACCATGCCGCGCTAATATTCTTATGCTGACACTTTAACATGTAAGACGTTCTTGCGGTTTTTAGTTACAGACAGTTGTGAACTGGGTTGTGTTAGTTTTCTGGTTTCCACTTGAACAAGGAAACGTAGTAAACCTCCTTGAGAGATCGTAAGTGGATGAGTGAAGCCCAGTCTATCCAAGCCACTGCCATGGTGACAACCGATGGAGCACTGGACATCTCATTAAATGTTCATGGACCAGATGAATAAGTAAACAAATGAGTAAGGAATTCTGGCCCGGGTCATATTCAGTAATTTATCTGGGGGAATTACATTTCATGGAGTCATCAGCGTATGCCAAAATCTTGCCATGTGAATTTATGTGTCAGTATGTTCCTAGTATATGTGTTATTATTTCAATAACACCCTCTTTTCTTTTTTAAAATTGAGACACATTTTTCATTTGTTTACAGTCAAAGGTATCGTTGATGCCTTAACCACTGTACTAACCACTCTGCAGCGTTTGCCCCCCTCCATTATTTTCACAGACGTCTATCCATTGCCCGAGTGGTTGTTATGAACCTTAATTGGGTTGATTTGGTGCTTGGCACTAAGGGCCTTCATCAAGTACTCTGCATACCTAGAGACTCATCATAATTAAATTCAGGCATGCAAAGATGGGTGGAGCGCTAGTCTAAGACTTTGGAAGCTTCGTGAATTCCCTGTGCTAGGTCGTCGTGGAAGAGGGTGATCTTCAGCTCCTCATGTAAGGCGGTGTCAATATCTACCACACATCCAGTGCCTTCCCCAGCCGTGGCAGAGGGTGACGGATGACCCTGAGCCACCACCTCTGTGAGGCTCTGCAGTGGTGTGGGGGAAAGTTAGGTCTTAACTTTTTATCATTAATATCTCGCCAGAACATTGCACGCAGCTCGTGAAGTTAACACGGACCAATCATAATATAGTGATTCAAAAGTACTTCTAGAGTTGGAGAGTTGGGTAGAATTATTCATTTTTGCCACTTAACAAGAGACGTAGTAAATTCACCTTCTCTACCCTCAAGGTCACGTGTGTAAATTAGTGATACTCAACCATATGCCATTTAGTATGACACATGCATGGGAGCATTGTGTATGTAGGCTTAGCACCAATCATTGCATGGAAATACTTTTAAAAATTACTTTGATGTTTTTATGCGTGCGTGTGTGTGTGTGTGTGTGTGTGTGTGTGTGTGTACGGGTGGCGAGGGAGCCAGAAGAGTGTTTGACTCTCTCAGAGCTAGAGTCCCGGGTGGCTCTGAGCTGTTCAACATGAGGGCAGGGAACCTGAACTCATGTTCCCTGAAAGAACAAGAAGCTCTTAACTACTAATGTCTCCAATGTGTGGAAACCTTTCCTTTCATTTCTGGTGTCAGGGTTGATGAGGTTGATAAGCATGCTGTGCTTGCTCAGCTTCTGGGCAACAATAGCATTCCTGTTAGGTCTCAGCATAGAGATTTGTTTGTTTGTTTATTTTTGAGAGGGTTGTGGCTACTTGTTCAGGAAAGAGCAATGGCATAGATCTTAGAGGTTACTATTGCTGTGATGAGACACCATGCCCAAAGCAAGCTGGGGAGGAAAGACTTTATTCAGCTTATACTCTCTCATCACATTGAAGGAGGTCAGGACAGGAACTCAAGCAGGGCCAGAACTTGGATGCAGAGGCCATGGAGGATGCTGCTTACTGCCTTGCTCCCATGGTTTGTTCAGCCTGTTTTCTTACGGAGCCCACGACCACCAGTCCAGGGATAGCGCCACCCACAATGAATGGGCTGGGCCCTCTCCCTTTGATGACTAATTTAGAAAATGCCTTACAGCCAGATCTTTGGGAGTTTTTCTCAGCTGAGGCTCCCTCCTCTCTGATGACTCTAGTTGGGTCAAGTTTAAATAAAACTAGACAGCACGCTATAGCAGTAAAAGTTTTACTTTTAAAAATTCAATGTATATGAATTGTTTCTTGTGCGTATGTATGTGCACCGTGAGAATACTCGGTACCTGAGGAGGTAAGAAGAGGGCGTTGGACCCTTCAAACTTCAGTTAGGCAGTTGTGAGTCGTGTGGTTCGGTGCTAGGAATTGAATCTGGATCCTCCAGAAGAAAATTGGTGTTCTTACCCCCCCGAGCCACCTCTCTGGCTCCAAGACACGTCTTACCTCCATCGATCACGCCCTCTATTTTTCAAAATCACTCCCTCAGAACAGTGATTTTGAAATGTGATCCAGATGGACTCCTCTGTGAGACCCTTTCATGTGGTCTGCAAGGTCAAAACTTTGATTCTAGGATATTGTTTGCCCTGCCACCCACCCTTTCAGAAATGCCGTGCAGTCTTCCAGAAGCTGTCTGACATCATAATCTCATTGAATTAGTTACAGAGCCAAATATGAAAACCCAGGTGTCCGGTACTAAGCCAGGCCTTTAAAGAGATGCAGAAGAGAACAACAGATTAGAACATGTATGCGCTTTCTCTTTGAGACACACAGATTTCTCTGGTTTGGTTTGGTTTTTGTTACAATATGTATGTTGTTTGTGTTCACCTGAAGTGGGCTTACTGCTTTGATTTTTTTCCTACTGAGACAGGGTCTCAGTATGCAGCCTTGGCTATCCTTGAACTCACAAAGCAAGCCTTGAATTTACGAGCCCTCTTCCCTGGTCTTTCGAGGGCTGAGATTAGATGCACCTACCACCAAGCCTCGCTTGTTATTTTTCAATGACCAAAATTATAACAAAAGACTGGGACTTTGAGAAGGTACTTGCTGCCGGGCCTGATGCCCTAAGTTCAATTCCCAGGACACACAAGCTGGAAGGAGAGAACTGACTGTCCCAGAATTGTCCTCCGACCCCCACAAGGCATGGCCACCCCTGCGTCCATATAAATAAGCAGATTTAATCGAAAACACGCTTCCCAAACTTCTGTTGTAGAAACGGACAGCTGTAACTCATCAATTGAAGTGTCTTGGCATCCTTCATAGCTTCGGAGAGAGGATTTCAAGGCCAAGAAGTTGGAGAAGCAGTGCAGGAGTTCATCAGTCTTGTATGGTTTGGGCAGTCAGAACTGCTGGAGGGCCCTTCTGTCGCCTGGTGGGCCACTGAGGCACATTCTAGTTAAAATGGCATTGGGAAGGTCTGGGGGAGAGAATCTTTTCCATAATCTGCGGGATTCTGATAGTTAGGGAGAGCAGCGTTTCAGTCAACCTTGTATTTGCTTCTGCAACATCAGGCAGCAATTTATAGCCTTTGGTTTCCTAAAGACTGGTTGTCTGAGATCAATAATAGGGCTCAGTGTTCTCCTTAGGCTGACTGGGAAGGAATATGACTGAAGAAGACCCAGAGAGCCTGGATCTTTTCCTCTCGGACTTTCATGCCCCTCTCGTCCTGTCCTTTTGACAGCAGGTCCCTCTGAACTGGCTGGGAAAGGAAGGCAGGTGAGGTCATTTGGTTCTGTGGTCTGGAGGGTAATTAATGGGCCCATAACTAAATGGACATCCTATGAATATTCAGGCTCTATTTTGCCTTCCTGGGAAACAGGCATGTTGGAATGGCTCTCAGCTCCCCTCGGAGACACCCAGCATTTTCGGGGTGAATGTGGGTTGTCAGCTGTCTGCAGGCCCTTGCCTTTCCAGGCAGCACGTTTCCCCATTTGCATATTCTGTATTCGCCTTCATGCAAAACAGCACACCCATTTCCCCCTTCCACAAAGGCGGCTAGGGCTTCCCTTTGGAAATGGCAGCCAGAATCCCCGTCTGTTTATGCGGAACCCAATGAGTTCGACACCATGCAAATTAATTCGGCTTCCATTTGATTTGAATGCTTCCAGAGCTTGGGGGTTGGGAGGCCAGAGTGGACTGTTTGCGCTGGGCACTTTTTGTATAAAGCCCTTCCCCCAGCCCCCAGTGTGACTGGTTGTCACTCTCCAGCTCCCCCTGCCCCACGCCAAACAACCCAAGCCCCTGCTGCTCATTTCATTTTGACCTCTGGAAAAGGACCCCTGGCTCTGGTGACTTCTTAGACTTGTGACAGCTCCCGTTGGAATCTTGCTGTTCTTTCTGAGGTGGGAGGAGATGGCGTTCTTCAGATTATTCGAGGAATGTTTAGAAGGGTTCCGACAAAGCGCCTCAAAACTCTCGGAAAGAAAAGATAAAACTTCTTGACAAGAGTTGTCAGGTCTCAGGAAGTTCCAAAAATAAGTTTTAGGTCATTCACTGCTGGGCTATTCAGCAAACAGATATCGAAAGTGTCTCAGGGACAGAATGCGCATAGTTCTTTCATCTGCACTTTGCATTTCTTTTTAACTTTTTTGAGACAGGGTTTCTCAGTGTAACAGTCCTGGCTGTCCTGGAACTCACTTTGAAAACCAGGCTGGTCTGGAACTCACAGAGATCCACCTGCCTCTGCTTCCCAAGTGCTGGGATTAAAGGCGTGAGCCACCACCCTGTGGCTTCTGTTTGCATTTATATATCTATGAGCGAACACACCAGTCCTTGTGTCTAATGAAAATCCGACTGACTTATTTCCCTGATGCTATTCTTCTACAAAAGTATAATCATGGTGGTTGTGTGTTCTGTGCACTCTCGGTTGAACGGGGCCTTTGCTTGCACTCCTCTCCTTATGTCCCCCAAATTTCCAAAGGAGCCCAACTTTTACCTCATTCCTTCTAAAACGGAGACGAGCTAACTGCTTGTTTTACCCAGTGATCATCACACACGATGATAAACTAGAAGAGGATTTTGCATGAAGTGATTTCTGAGGTTCAATGAGTCTTGAGTTCAGTTCATTTCACAGGATGGGAAACCAGGCCCAGACAGACTTGGCAGCCTCATTAAAGTGGAGGCAAGGTCAGAAAATAAGATTTGAATACAGAAAGAGCTTGGGGGGGGGGTGCTCCTCCGTGGTCTGACCGAGTTGGATGATGCAGGGCAAAGTCCATTTGAGGTGGATTATTAGAATGAAAGCCCAGCAATGTGCTGTGCACGTGGTATGCCCTCCTGTGTCAGGCCTGGCTGAGAAAGTTCAGCTGCTGGTCTGGCAAGCATGGACGGCAACGGGCCGTCCTTTCTCAAAGGTGAGCCTCCTAACCTCTCCATAATAAGCTACAGAGCTCAAATTGTCCAAGATCCTTAAAATACCATGTGAAGCGAGTTGATTGATAACGATCATTTCCCGCGCAAGTGCAGATATTTCCCACCCCAGTCCAAAGCCATGGTACAGTTTCGTAATTACCCTGACAATCCTGTTTGCTAGTATTTTTTAAACTATGAAGTGCTGGGTAATTATTCAATTCTTAATAGAAGGCAAATGGCAGTGTAAACAATAATTAGGGTGTTAGACAGACTAATGCGCTTCAAAGCAAATTGGATTTTTTTTTCCATAGTGTTCAGCATGAAGTCCCATAAAGCTAACAATTTAGAATCCAGACAAAAAAGGTTCCGTTTTGTTCATATTTTATGGTGGTATCTCTTCATGGCTTGTCTCTGTGAATAGCAGTTTGCCCCAATGAGGCTGGCTGTGCCCAAGCCAATCTTTACAATCGCTTCCCTGCTGTTTGACATTTGGCTACTTTTGCCCAGGGCTCCAGCTTGGGCCTTTGTCTGCCTGGGATCCAAGGGTCAGAGGTTAACAGAATACTGATTTTCTCCCATAATACCATGGCAGGTAAATATGGCCCAGCCTCATGGTTCGGGAAGTCCCGGCCAGCTAGGAATGCTTTTCTCTGAAGCCTTTGTCCCTCAGAGCGGCTGTGATTTAAGATGCCCAGTTTCCCACTGTTGCTTCCTCAGCAGACCCCTCCATTCTCTTACGTGACTTCATCCCTTAAATCCCATTTACAACAAAACCCTTGAAGAATTTAACTTTTACAACTTTAACAATGCACTACTACTTTATAGTCTTTAGGCAGTCAGTTATGTGTTGCGGTCTTATCTGTACTGGGTTTCAATGGTCCTGTGTTTAATCAAAGCAGTAGTCAAATATTTCAATAATTTGTTAATTTTCCTTTTTTTTTTTGTCTAGCCTTCTCAATGTGTGACCAGTTACAGGTGCAGTTAACATAAACAATTGGTTTTATTTTGTTTCCTATTATGTCCCTCCTCTAGGGAGATATCCAACGGTTTATTATTATCAATGTTACTAATGCTTTACAGCACCATAATTTTTCTCCCCGAGATTAATGAAATTCACTGTTACATCCTCTTTGGCTCTGATGCACAGGAGTCTTGCTAAGTTTAAAATGTTCCAAACTTGCGACTTTTGGTTATTGTTGTTGTTACTATCTTTTTTTCTTTCTTCTCCCCCTCCCCCCCTTCTAAGAAGTTGCTTTTTCTGTTTGGCCAACCTCTTTCACACTGCACTGTGAACTTGATACTTGGATTCATTTGTTTTCAGTTTGAGTGTTTGAAAAAGACATCCCCAGTTTGAAAAACAGTTTCCTTTTGAAGTGTCCACCCTGGCAGAGACAGAAGCAGCCTCGGGCAAATTAGCATGTTAAAAGAATGGATCAATGATGGCTCAGCCTCCTCCACCCTTCTTGCTCCCTTCCAAGGGAGAAGAGTTTTGGAGAACCCTAGGAGGCCCTTGACAGCTGTGCCAAGAGGACCGTCGATAGCCAAGTGGGGGGTGGGAGTGGGGGGGGGGAGCATTGACAGCTTGATCTAGTGCCCAGCCCACGTTCACGCTGGCCATTTGAAAATGGATGCAAGAGGAATTGACAGCTTCAGAAAGCTCTTGCAGTTTATGTAATTATGGAGAGGATTAGAAGGAAAGTGTTGGGAGAGACGAGATCGATAGTTGGCACTCACCTTCATCACTCCATTTTGTTACGTTTAGTCTGGGCTTTGAGAAGAATATTTTACAGGTTGGTTTTTCCATAAGGGGTGTGTGTAAGCCTGTGCATTAAAAATGTAGATAGCCCAGTCAGCAGCCCCTGGGATTGGAGAGCAGGCTGGTAGGTACTTTGAACAGAACAGTCTTTTTAAACTCTGGAGGTGCTGATTAACTAATGGAAGGAGTTGAGAGTCCATTGCTCTGTGTTCTTTTGCAAGGTGCCAGCAAAGAAGCCAGGTTCTAAAATCCAGTGGTTCTCAACCTTCCTACTGCTGCGTCCGCTCCAGACAGTTCCTCATGATGTGTTTGCTGCCAACCATAAAATTATTTCATTACTACTTCATAACTGTCATTTTCCTACTGTTTTGAATATCTGATATGCAGGGTGTTAGATTCGAGCCCCAAAAGGGTCAAGACCCACAGGTTGAGAACCATTGTTCTAACCTCCTCCCCATTAAAAAAAATGTAACTATCTTTGCTTGTATCCTCGAGTATAAAAATTAGCATCATTGCAGAAGTAAAATGATGTGAGGGCCTGAGGCATTTTCAGACAGAAGGAGCTCAGGGAAGGAACCAGGTGGGCATTGTCTTCTCCTAAAGTCAGGAATAGCATCTTAAGTGGCTTGAATAGGAGAGGATGGTCTATGAGCGAAACTCCCCATAGGACAAACACAGTGACTGTGCTAACTGAAACAAGCCTAAGGTCCCAATTTATTGCCTTTATAAAGGATTCTAAGACCCCTTTTGATAAAACTTTGTTGCTGTAACTACTTACGTAGTTTTTAAGTGGTCGCCATGTATGGTGAGATTCGTGTACCCGAACCTTGGCATTTGGATGAAAACTTTATAAAGTGTGTTAGAGATCTTGGCTTTCCTGGAGAGACAAAGGTCATATTTTACCTTCTAAGAATTTGAAGTTGTGGGTGCTGGAAAGATGGCTCAGAGGTTAAGAGCAATGATTGTCCTTCCAGGGAAGCTGAGCTTCTCTTCCCAGAATCCATGTGTTGTCTTACAACTGTCTGTAACTTCAGTTCCAGGGGATCCAATGCCCTCAGTCTCCTCAGCCACCAGACACATGTATAGTACATAGACATGCATGCCGGCAAACACCCATGTGCTAAGAGTAGAAAGAATATATTTCTTTAAGATTAAAAAAAATATCATGTTTAGAAAGATACACTGGAGAGCCCCTCGGTTCCCAAAAGGATTAACGATGTCTGCTGTAGATATTGAAGGAGGAGCACAAGCCCACTGAGTTTTTCCAGTATTTTCAATTTTATCTTCTAGCTGGTTATCATACATCTACAGGAAAGCAATCGATTTTTGTAAGTTTATCTTACATCCAATCTCTTTATTGAACTCGTGTGAATACTAATAGGTTCTCAGTTAATACCCCAGGGTTTTCTAGAGACCAGATCATTTTTATTGCAGGTGACTATATTTATATTTCCTCTCCATCCCCTCCAAAATTAGACCTTATTTTTATCTTAAAATGTTGGTCAGAATTGCTGGACTATTAATCAACAATAATGAGAACCAAGAACATGTTTAGTTTATGCTTAGGCTTAATGGGCATAATCAAACTGTATCAAATTATATTTCTAGTTTTTTGGTTTTTTTTTTTTTTGCTTGCTTCTATGTGTTTTCTTGAGACAGAGCTGTATTCTATAACGCAAACTAGCCTAGAACTTACTATGTAGTCTAGACTAGCCAAAACCTCACAGCAATCCCCCCTTTTCTTCAATGTCAGGTCTCAATTGTGGGCTCTTTTTATTTTCAGCTTCATTTTTGCAGTGTTTGAACACATCATTGAATGAAAGAATCAATGTTAAATTTTCTTTGTTTATTTTTTGTTTAATTGTTCTCATGAGATTTACTTCATCAGTAATTCTGTTTTCTGATACTATGTCCAAAACGATGTATTTGTAGGTGGGCAACAGTGTTTTGAGGGGTCAGTGAATTCTGAAGATTTGCCCATTCAAAATGGTAATGGTGGGGTGGGTGGGCCACATCTTTGGAATAAGAATGACCTGAAGTGTAATCTCACCTTGGCCACTCAGTGTGTGACCTAGTTAGGGTTTGTATTGGTACCCTGAAACACCGTGACCAAAAAGCAAGCTGGGGAGGAAAGGATTTGTTTGACTTACACTTCCACATTGTAGTCCATCACTGAAGGAAGTCAGGACAGGAACTCAAACAGGGCTGGAACCTGGAGGCAGGAGCCGTGGAGGGGAGCTATTTAATGGCTTTCTCTGCCTGCTTCCTTTATAGAACCCAGGACCACCAGCCCAGGGGTGGCAGCACACAAAGTGGTCTGGGCCCTTCCTCATAAATCACTAATTAAGAAAATGATCTCCAGGCTTCTCCCACAGCTCAATCTTAAAGGGCATTTTCTGGATCGAGACTCCCTCCCTTTAGATGACTCTAGTTTGTGTCAAGTTGACAAATCTAGAGAGCACAATACTATTAACTGCATATTTAACTTTAGTGCTTTGCCCCACCCCAAACAGTGGGGCCCACAGCACCTCCCCTGTGGGCACACTGCGCTAAATACCACAACCCAGGAAATGATACCTTAGTGTTCAGCAAATGTAGACATTTTTATTGTTTTTTTTTCTTAATTTTTCAATATATATGCACACTGGGTTAGTCAACACATGACTCTTGCCTTTCCTCTTTATAAATGTATGACGTTTTCTCAGCACGTTATGGTACTAGGGTCAATTCAGGAACTTCAGATAGATTCTATTTTAAAGTTAACACCATTACAGAACATTATCGCTCAGGCAAACTTTTTCTGCAGGTTGAAAAGATTCTAGTGCTAGCCTTGGCTCAAAAGTGGGCCTGGGATTTAGACTCTTTGCTAGATGTTTGTAAAAACACAAGAGCAACGGAAATAACCCTGGGACCTGCCATGATCTTGGAAGTCAAGCAAATGGATTTTCAAACCTAACACAGTAGTCTTTTGCTGGCACTCTGGTTTGACCATTCTCAGCCTCCTTTGTCCTTTTGAGGAGAAGCAGACGTGCCTTTTCCTTCTCATCCATCCTCTCCTCATGGATGCCTCTCGTTAGCTGAGTAGATCTTTTAGGTTGTAAATGGAAGACCATGGGACTCTTAAACCCAGGGGTGGATCACAGGCATGGTTGAACTCGTGGGAGCCAGAAATGTGTTGATAGGAATGTACTTGGAAAAATATTTAATGTCCGCATGGGCTAAGGTACTGCCCACTGCACAGTGAACATGGGTAGAGCCCCTCTGAACTTGACTCCTTATTAAAAGAGAGGCAGGAGGTAGGGGGGAACGAGGGACACTGGGAGAACATGGAGTGACATGAAGTGACTGTAGACATCCCTGGTGCTCCTTCAAGCAGCAGTTTTGACAAAATGATTTGTGGATTTTGAAGACTTGAAGGTTTGTCTTTCTCACTTAACTAAACAAATTATTGTGTAGGCCTCAGTGAGTGGAAAGATGCCAGAAAACAGAGTCCCCTTCAACATAAGGAAGGACTGAGGATTCGTTGTTGGTGTGGAAGATTCTAGACTTTGCATGAGAGGAGAGTCATCTACCATTGGACTATATCTGCATTCCATTTTAACCTTTTATTTTCAGTCATGGCCTAGTTACTAAGCTACCCAGAATGACCTTAGACTCACTCTGCCGTCTAGGTAAGCCTGGGATGTGTGATGAGGTCCCCACTGTGCCACCACCGCCTGGCCAGTATTTCTAGTTAAGCAATAGTGCAGCTCAACCTCAGCATACAGGCTGGCTGACCCCGGCTACCAAACAGTTTCTATGAGTCAAAGGCTTGAGGTCCCTGTTTCTCAGTGTGGTACCACTGTATGTGGCAGGATCCACTTCACTAAGCCCTGCTGAGGATGATAGATCTACTCTCTGGACACTTCAGTACCTCTAGCAGTCACTGAGAACTAAGCGTGTCACCCCCTAGTCACTAGTCACGATAATAACAGGCCAACCCCTCCCTTCACAGGCCCAAGTTTGCAGGGATGCATATTCATCTCGGGACTACACTGGGGGACCCAAAGTCTAGAAGATCCTTTGTAAGTCTAAGATTCTAAGATGAGACTTTGAGGCATCTGGTTTGAAATATTTCGTGTTTCTCAGAGTAGGTAACTTGGTCCAGGTTCTCACTTCCAGAGGAGGAAGACGCTCTTCTACAGACACCAGCAAGCAAGCTGTTAACACAAAACATCTTAGAAGAAATTACTACGCTGTGATCTTCCAGTCTTAACTTACTTTAACTTCCAAAACAACCTTAGGTGACAGGTACTCTTTGTATCCCCATGATAAAAAGCAGAAAAACAGAAAGCTCCTGAGGCAAGGAAGACTCTTCTAGAGGGTTTACAGAAAGAGCCAATCCAGTCACTGCGCTCTAAGCTCTCCACTTGCCAACCGTGCTCCCTCTGGGTAACAGCTGCTGTTATCTCCCCCCCCCCATCCATCTCTGTATGTGTGTGCATGTGAGGTGTGTGTTAGATGCACATGTAGGTGCATGCCCATGCATGTATGGTGACCAGAGGAGGGTGTTAAGTGTCCTGCTCCCAAGTTCTGCTTAATTGCTTTGAAACAGTCTCTCAGAGAACCTAGAGCTAAGCCAGAGGCCAGCAAACCCCAGCCGTCCTCTTCTTACCTTAGCTTCTCATAGCACTGGGGTTACAGGTGTGTGTGTCCACACCCAGCTTTTTATGTGGCTCCTTGACTCCACACACAGTTCCATATGTTTACACAGCCAGCCACTGAGACATTTCTCCTCACCCCAGGGGAAATTAGTCTTATCTTGACATTGTATCACAGCATAAAGGTTTCCCTTGAACTCATTGGGAATTTATGTACATGGACCTGAGAGGGATACATTGTCTCAGCTCAAGGAAGGATGGCTTACAGAAATGAGTACCTTTCTTCCTCCTTTGTAATTGGTTGCGAACTCTGAGCATAACCCAAGTAAAAACCCTTTCCTCCCCCAAGTTGTTTTTAATCAGAATGTTTTATTATAGCAATAACTAACTAGGATGTGTTTCCGCATACTCTGTCTCTCCACATTCCTGGGCTTCAGTGGTTTTCATACCCTTCTTCACGCCTACACCAGCTGTCAGGGTTTCATGCCTTACCTTGTACTGTTCCTTTAAGAAAGTTAACGGTCAAAGTGTCCTGACTTTGTGATGAGTGAAATGAGCTTAAGCCGAGTGTTCTGAGTCCGTCTGAGGATAAGCTGCAAAGAAGAGTTTTCAGGAAATTAAATGAAGACTTGCACAGTGGTTGATTGCAACAATAAACATTTGTTAAGCTTCTGCCCGTGTCCAGGCAGGGGGAGGCGGAAATGCGTGCATGGGCCTTCAAGTGTAGGACATCAATGGCAAACGAGCTTGGTGGAGAGCAGAAGGCGGCACTTCGCAGAGCGTGTGTATGTGCACAACTGTGGAATGTGTGTGTGTTCATCAGAGTGTGTATGTGTAAAGAGTGTGCATATACATGTGTGCAGTGGGTGTGCATGCGTGATTCATAGGCAGTGTGTGTTGGAGAAGATCCCGCGGATGAATACAGTGACCAGTTGCCTTTCGGGACTGAATGGGAGTTAATGTTTTGGTAACTTCTCTACTGAAGGCTGGCAGCAGGAAATGCTATCAAAAGTTATTGTTACGTGATGGTGGTTTGGCAAACTCAGTCGATTTGAATGTGCCAGTGTAATATTTTGTCTGGAGGGAAATCTACCATAATCAAACTTATGGTTTAAAATGAGTGACTGAGCCAGAGTAGAAGAAATAACAGCAAGTGCTTGATAGTCGTTCCTATGTAGATGGACAGCGGTCTTCCGTATATAGATGGATAGCAGGTAAAACCTCTAATTAGATGCTCTAAACATCCCACAGAAATCCACTTGAGAAAGCCTTTAAGCTAGCCAGGTGGAGTTTACAGTAGGAAGAGGCATGGGCAAAACAGAGAGTCCCCGTGGGTAAGGCATCACACAGAAGAACTAATAGCAAGAGACAGAGACGATAATGCCAGATCCGCCACTCACAATATCCATCAGAAGCGAACGAGGAAAGTTGAGGCAGTGAGCTGGAGTTCTGGCTGGGATTTCTCTCCATGGATGGATGACCTTCCTATGGATGAACTAAAGCTCTTCTTTCCCACTGTAGGCATTTTTCTATTATGGGATAAGAGTAGTGACTTTTGAAATGGGTCATCTTATAGCTGTTCTTAATGCACAAAGTCTCTCTGTCTTTGTCTCTGTCTGAATCTCCCTCTCTCCCTCCTCTCCCTGTGACAAGGTCCCCTGCAGCCCCTTCCCCTCAGGTTGAACTACTAGATGATCAAGATTATGTTGACCTTCAGATCCTCCTGCCTTCATCCCCTAAATGCTGGGAACACAGACACATACCACATATGGTTTCTGGGTATTTAACCCAGTACTTTGTGCGTGTTAGGCAAGTGTGGTGGTTTGAATGAAATAACCTCCCTAACCTCAGGCATTTGGTCCCCAGTTGGTGGCACTGTTTGGAGGTGTGGCCTTATTGAAGGAAATGCATTAACTATAGTTAGACCTTATGACATTAAAGATGCCTTTAATCCCAGCACTTGGGAGGCAGAGGCAGGTGATTTTTTTTTTTTTTTTTTTTTTTTTGGTTTTTCGAGACAGGGTTTCTCTGCGGCTTTGGAGCCTGTCCTGGAAACTAGCTCTGTAGACCAGGCTGGTCTCGAACTCACAGAGATCCACCTGCCTCTGCCTCCCAAGTGCTGGGATTAAAGGCGTGCACCACCATCGCCCGGCGAGGCAGGTGAATTTTTGTGAGTTCAAGGCCAGCCTGGTCTACAAGAGCTAGTTTCCAGGACAGACTCCAAAGCTACAGAGAAAGCCTGTCTTGGAAAAAGAAAAAAAAAAAAAAAAAAAGAAGAAGAAGACTCAGGCCTTTTCTAGTTTGCTCTTTTTTGCTTTTGGCTCCTCAGTTTCTTGATTGAATAAATAACTTCTTCCTTTTAGAAGTTGGCTAGGTGATGGTGTTGTGTCTCAGCGGTAGAAAGGTAACTTAGACATTCTATGTGTCTTGTAGAAATTGTTCCATCTCTTGTGTTCCTTATGCAGGAAATGAAACTGTATGTAAGTATGTACATGTATATGTATGTGCAGTCTAACATACTTCATATACACACGTGTTATTACACATACTTAAGTCATTGAAGAGAATTTCTTAGTATTCATCTATCAATCAATGATGTAACTATTTCACTGATTAATGGTTAACTAGACTATAACAGGTTTAATTATACCCCCGTTTTATTGTGTTAGCATAGCATGGAAAACTCGCCTGTCTAAATATGGCTTAAAGCCATGTTCAAGGGAGCATATGAATCACGCGGTGATTGAAAACAAATCACAAATTCCTGTGGTTTGTTAAAACGTCAAACACAGACAAGTGTAAAAATGGCAACGTCATCGTCACTCGTAGCAGGGTGAGGACGGAGAATATCACTTGGTTTCTGGGCTTCCACATTTTGCATACATGCATGCTCACACGTAGCACGTATGTACTAGAAATGTTAATTTTACATGTAATGATCATACAATCTTTCCACGTCAATAAATGTAACTGTTTAGTATTTTATATCTAAAGTCAGTTTTCTGTGATTTGGGTATACTTAAGATTGAACTCTCCCACTCCCCTTCTTTGTTTTTTTTAAACTTTAAATTTGTGTGTGTGTGTGATATTTCTCCATGTGTACATGTGTGTACATGTGTGTGTGGAGGTCAAGGATTTATGTTGGGTGTCTTCCTCGTTCTCCACCACCCTTTTTTTAAAGTGAATTTTTATGAGTTCTACCTTTTTTGCTGCTTCCCTCCCTGCTTCTCCCCTCCCATTCAACCCTCCCTCATGGTCCCCATGCTCCCAATTTACTCAGGAGATCTTGTCTTTTTCTACTTTCCATGCAGATTAGATCCATGCATGTCTCTCTTAGGGTCCTTATTGTTGTCTAGGTTCTCTGGGATTGTGATTTGTCAGCTGGCTTTCTTTACTTTATGTTTAAAAACCACTTACGAATGAGTACATGTGATAAATGTCTTTCTGGGTCTGTGTTATCTCTCTCAATATGATGTTTTTTAGATCCATCCATTTGCCTGCAAATCTCAAGGTGTCATTATTTTTCTCTGCTGTGTAGTACTCCACTGTATAAATGTACCTCATATTCCTTACCCGGTCCTCAATTGAGGAGCATTTAGGTTGTTTCTCAGCATGCTCATGGAGCAAGCACTTTACCAACTGAGCCGTCTCCCTAATCCCACCAGCTTTATTTTTATCTAGCTACCAAGTTTTTTTTTTCACTTTGAGGCTTTTAGTCACATTGCCTTGAGCAAAACCTTGAGCTAAGTTTTACTATTTTCACATACTCTAAAATATTTTATTTAAACATGCTTATTGTAAAGGCTTTCATCTAGGCAAAAAAAAAATGATTCCATTTTGAGGTGCATGCTGATCTTAGCTTGAGACAAATGGAATGCAAAATGGCGTAAATACTGGGTCATTGTGTGTTAATTTGCTTGTGCTACTTACTAATAAAGAGAACTCCAGAGTGAGGTTGGTTTTTTTTCTTATTCATTAGCGCTTGTTTATGAGAAAAGCTTTTCTAAGACAACATTCTCTAGCCTCTTCCCATCAAAGACTTTATTCCTTTTCTAAAAATAAAAAAAAAATCAATTAATTTCTAAGCTTGTTTAAAACAAATGTAGGATTCCTCTTCTACCTGTGACAGTTGTTGGCAGGTACCTTTTAATAAAATGGATTATACATGTTTTAAGATGCCTGGTGAAAATCGTTGCCTCTGCCTCTTTGGAGCTCTTCCGGAAGCCAAGATGCTCGGGAAATACAGAAAAGTCCTCCTTTCTCAAAGCCATTGTTCTCCAGCGATGAAGCTGGTTGTTTTTAAACGATCGTTTGGGTGCTGTGGTCTCACAGTTCTACAAAATGCCCTCAAGGGTTTCACCAGCTAGAAAGGAAAATGACTTCATGGCTTTAGTATGAACTTAAAAATACCCACACCGTAGAAAATAGGCCTTCCGCTCTCTCTAGGCTTGGTCGTCTCTCCTTCTGGAGTGAGTTCAGCGTGTTTGCTGACATTGTCATCAGCTGTTTTAGTGACCTCAGAATTCACCGCCGGGAAGCTGGGTCTCCATGTATCCATACGATTGCACGCACCTGTCCCAGCTCCCGACAGGAGGCTAGAGTCGGTCAAGTCTTGCACCTCTCCTTGGTTCATGCCCTTTGAGCTTCTCACAAGTTATTGTCCAGTTGTGGAAACCACATGGAGAGAAACACCTTGCTTTCTCCCACCATCCTCCACTCTTGAGACCTGAGGCTGTCATCTGGAAGGCCTTGCCGGTTAGCGATCAAGAGAGCTTTGACGCACAGGCATTTCCTTCTACTGGCAACTTTTACTTATCCTCTTCGTTCTAGCCCCTCTTAGTCATGAAAGAAGTGCATATTGTATTTTTTTTTAATTACTAAACTCATGAAGAGGTTTTGTCAGTGAAGTGACCAGTGTCGTCCATCACTGAGGAACCAATCACAGAGAAAGAAGCACACCCCAACATACAGAGTAAACCTGAAGTCCCACTTGATGCCATGGGTGGAAGGCTCCGGTCCCCTGTTGTAAGAGCCTCAGTATGATTGGGTGGTGACGTGTCTTTTCCTCTGATGGCCCTAAAGATAGTGGCTTCAGCATCACCCATGCATTGGGCCATGAATTCATTTCATGACTGTGGATTGCACTTCTGTTTTGCTTAGGATAAGCCGGGGCCTGTACCTGCAAGTGGAATCCCAGCTTCCCACACACTGAGAATGCAACCACTCTGTCTCTTTGTGAGTCAACATTCCAGTTCCCCGCTGGGTCCGGAACTTCTAACTGTAACCCTGAAATCCTCCATTAGAAAGCTCTCAGCCCCACAGTTGCTCTGAAGTACAGGAAATGAGCATGTGGCCGGCCTGTCGATCCTCTGGCTGTCTCATGAAGACCCACAGGGTGGTGGTGACACAGACCTGTCATCCCAACAAAGAGGCAGAGGCAGGTAGATCCCTGAGTTCCAGGCTAGCCTGGACGGACTACAGAGTGAGTTCCTGAGTTCCAGACTAGCCTGGACAGACTACAGAGTGAGTTCCTGAGTTCCAGACTAGCCTGGACAGACTACAGAGTGAGTTCCTGAGTTCCAGGGTAGCCTGGACAGACTACAGAGTGAGTTCCAGGATGACAAGGGCTACACAGAGAATTACCTTGTCTGAAAATAAAACAAAAGCTCCAAAAAACAAAATAACAAGAACAACAAAAGAGTTTGAAGACCCAAAGCAAGCAAGCTTTCCAACGTTTGCATACTTCCCTTGGTCTCTTTAGGTATTGTCCTCCTAATTCCAAATCTTCTCCATCGGCTGTCAGGAAGGTTTCTGAATAGCCAGCCCATCAAAGGGGAGGACTAAGCCATGGGGAACAGGTAGGCAGATATTAGAAGGGAGTCTTAGCAAAGGGACGCTTTAGCCAGGGCCCTTTTCTGCATGGAGAGATGGGACAACTTCCCTGCTCCTCATCCCTCAGAGGTTATTGTCAGTCGGTAG
The DNA here is from genome assembly GCF_037038515.1 of Microtus pennsylvanicus. Lineage (NCBI taxonomy): Eukaryota > Metazoa > Chordata > Mammalia > Rodentia > Cricetidae > Microtus > Microtus pennsylvanicus. Next base: position 40,203,960 of record NC_134595.1, on the reverse strand, counting down.
TTACCCAACCTTTCAGAAGATTCAATAAAAAACCTTGCTTGCTGTATTCTCAGCTCTGAATTCTCAGCCCTGGAAGAATGAGCAGAAGCCCCAAAGCTCTTGTTGCACACTCGTGGCATGTAAATTCAACCATTATAAAGGTCACATCAATACAGAAAGAAAAAAGGCTGATCAAAACTGGCATGTTTGATCATTTAAATAGTATTGACCGGATTATTCAAATTGCATATTGATCTGTTACTTCCTCCCCTCCACCCATTTTTTTTTTTCTCCCTTAAGAAACGGTCTCTCTTTGTAGACTAGAAACTAGACTTTCAACTCACTGGCTCAAGCTATCTTTGAACTTCATATCCTCCTACCCTCAGTGCTTGGATTACTGGCGTGCCTCCACGAAGCTAGATTTGTTCCTGTTGCTTTAGTCAGATGGTATAGTTGAGAAGGTAAGTGTGTCGGTAGTTAGGGCTGTGTTTGTTTTTATTTATGTATAGAAATGGGGAACCACAAGGAGCAGCCCCTAGATGGAGAGAAGAAAGCTGTTGTCTTATAGAAACGTACAGCAGTTTATTAAGTTGGAGGTGGTAGGATAGTAGGTGCCATCCAGTTTTTACTGTTTAAATACCATGTCTCCCTTCACACATGGGCACACACACATATACCTCCCTTCCTAAAGACACTTAATACACACGCACAGCACATACACATCTCCCTGTGCTCATGCACACGCACCTCCTTATTTGAACGCACACAATGCACACACACCTCCTCGCACACACACATTTCTTTCCGTAAACACACTTAGCATACCTCCCCATCTCCACCCCACATGCCCACACACCCATGCACGCTCGCAGAGGCAAGAATTATCGATTATCCGGTCACTTCTGCACAGAAAGCTCCATAGCATAGCACAGGGCCGTGCCAAGGAAGGGCTGCCTCGGCATCATCTCTTCTCTCCTTCCATGTTCTCAGATTCCCAGGCTGTACCTGGCCTCCTCCCATCCCTGCCTTTCTGCCTACCAGGGCTGCAGAGCGCTGCTCCCTTCTCCCTCAAGTATCTTTGCGTTGCATTCCTTAATGTCACCTAAACTTCCCTAATAACATTTTATCTCACTTTTCAGAGCCCACAGTGTTACTTAGAGAGTGAGTGTTCTCCACTTATTAGCTGTTGGAGTTCGGGCAAGTCAGTGAATTTCCCTGTGCCTCCTTTACTCGTGTAGGAATGGGACAGACTCCATCAGAAGAGTGTGCAGAGAACGGAAGTCAGCAGGTGGGGCACCAGCAGCCCGCGCCTGAGACCATTCAGTACATACCAGCTCTTCCTGGTCTCCCACCGCGGCTGGCCTGTTGCGGCTCTGTGCCTTAACCTGAGCAGAGAAATTAGGGCACCACTTCCGTCTCTCTTTCGCTTTCAGCTGGACATCCGGGGAACAGCCTGTGCTGTATGTGACAGTTCCCACTCAAGAGTCCAACCTCTCCTCGGGCTGTCTGATTCTTATTTTTCTTTGCCTCTACTTAAGTGATTTAAAACTACGGTACACAGAGTTCTGTGCCGTCCTGGTACTCCCCCGTGATCACTGACGTGACGAGATGTCAGTATGGTTTTGTTTATTTGTAGGCGTCTGATTGCTTTTTATAACATACTCAAGAGCCGGGCACATAATGTGCGCGTGTTACCATCTTGCTACGATACTGAATGTGTAATAAATTTACGGAGTAATTGAGGCTGAATTTTTCTGGGGGTTTATTTACCAGATCAAAGACTGACTTTGACATTCAGCGTTTATTTTATCTGCCAAATGAAAACTTACAGGTTTAGTCGATTGCCAAGAAAGGAAAATCATCTAAATTATATGGATTCCGGCCAGTTGCTCTTTCTTTTAGGGCGTGACAGAGATGGCTCTTGGTTTTCATCTTCCTTCAGCAACTCCAACTGATCATAATCGTCAAAATAAAACTCGAGTAATTAATCCAGGCTCCCCGCGCTGCGATTTATTCCAGAGAAGTGACATTACCCAGAATATACTGCTTACCTTTATGGAATGTCATTGATAAATAATTCAACTGATTTTCGCACTTTTTACATTCTGATATGAAATACACCTTTTGTCATGTCACTAGATTGGAATTCTTTGACAATACATTAACATGCCAAAAATAATATTGCACGAAAGAATAATGTCGAAATAAATTACAGGTAGGGCTGTATCCCTAAGGAGATTTTCATTCGTGTCTCAGGACAGAAGACTTACGACCCAGCTCACACACGGCTGCTTCATCCCGTTGTGTTTGAGGCTCTTAGTTCAATCCAGTAAATCACTCATTTTGTGCTTGCTGCATACCCGTTCTCTGTCAGCTTTCCAGACGACACAGTTATACAAAGGAGTCTATATACAGGATTTTTTTTCCTTTAAAAAGAAAAAAAATGCCAAGACTTTTCTTGCAGATAAATCTTTAAAAGGAATAGTTTGAGGCATCTGGTAACAATGCTGGTACTTTCTTATAACTTGTTTGGAACTGTCTTCAAATTATCTGCAGCTTTTCTTTTCTCTTCTTTCTTTTCTGCCAGATGGTGATGGTTCATGCCTGGTGTTCCAGCACTCAGAAGGGGTGACCTCTGAGTTCGAGGCCAACCTGGTCTATAGAATGAGTTCAGTGCAGCTAGGGAGGGGGAGAAAGAGAGAGAGAGAGAGAGAGAGAGAGAGAGAGAGAGAGAGAGACCCTGCCTTGGGTATCTACAGCTTTTCTTTTTGTAGGTTTTAAATAAATTACTTTATTTATCTAATTTAATTAAGTAATTTTTTGAGAGAGGGTCTCACTATGTAGCCCTGGTTGGCCTGGATCTCACTCTGTTGACCAGGTTGGCTTTGATCTCATAGAGCTCTCTCTCTCTCTCTCTCTCTATCTGCCTCTGCCTCCCAAGTGCTGGAACTAAAGGTGTGTGCAATCACGCCTGGCCTGTTTTATTTTTGATTATACGTAAGTATGTGTTCATATTTGTATCTTCAGTGCTGGAGAGTTATATAGAAGGTTGTAAACCACCTGATGTTGGTACTGGGAACTGAACTCGGATGCTCTGCAAGCCCAGCACATGGTGTAACCTGAGCCATTTCTGTGGTCCCAGCTTTCTTTTGAAAATGGTTCAGTTCAGAGAGATTTTGTCCTCAAAGGAGATGGATTCAACCTTTGGAAATTAAATAATTCCTAGATCAGACTATTGATAAATGAGATTATTCATGTTGTGTAATGTCTATGTTTTCATAAAAACTCATGTCTTTGGCCTTTCGCGTGATTCGTTTTTTAAAGGTTTATTTTTGTTTTACATGTATGTGTACCTACTTGTTTGCATGCCACTGGCTGCAAACTTCCAATAATCCTGCCTTGGCCTCCTGAGTGTTGGCAGTGTAAGTGTGAATCATCACCACCCTTGACAATAAGCATGGTGCTGTTTACTTGCTTCCTTATTTATTTTTCATTAAAAATTTATTCTTCAATGCCGGGGAATCGAACCCTGGGGCTTAGGTGTTCTGGGCACGTAGGTCTCTGCCACTGAGCTAACTTGGAAATTGATGAGCCTGTCTGTGAATCTCTGCTAGAGTGGCTGCTGCCTAGGGTCTGAGAAGCCCTAGTTGGGATGTCCTACTCTTTCAACGTGCCTCCAGTCTACTAAAGAGAAAATTATTTGTCATCCAAAACTCAAGTTCCCCAGAGGCCTCTGATCTTCTGTGAGATTTTTCCACATCTCTGATCCACAAGCTACTAGTTATCTGCCCTTGGGAAAGTTTCTCCTAACTCAATACCCACTCAAACACTTAGCAGAGTAGGCCCTCTGCCAATGCTTTATAACTCTAAAGGTATGGTAAGATCCTTGTGTAAATTGTGCGGTAAGATGTTCAGATATCTGAACTCTCTGGAGACTGCCCTTATCTACACAGACTTCCAAGGGGAAGAAGACTTGATAAAAATGCAGATAAATGCCCAAGGTAACAGAGGAACTGGAGTTGCCTGCCCCACCCTGGACTCTGTCTGGAAGGACTTTGAAGAACTAGAAGAAGAACTTTGGTCTCTTCCCTGTAGCCAACTTATCAGATATTCCATGGTTGCTTTGTCTATCTCCAGCCACCAAGAGCCATTGATCCTTGGAGATTCTTTCTGTACCATAGTCAGCAGTGGTAGATTTTTTTTTTTAAACTCAACCAAAGGGAATGCACCACTGATGAGGATTTGTGATGTTTACCAGAATCTTTGTTCTGGTAGTTTGGGCATGCCAAGGAAAGATAAGGAAACCCTAAGAGCAAAGTTGACTTGAGGGTTAAATTTAAAGGATGTGTGACTTTATTTAAACAAAAGGAAAAAATAACAAACCAGTGTTTGAAAAGAAGAAAAGGGACTTGCCCTTGGTTTGCGTGATTGATGCTTTATTGCCTTGTAGATGACTCTAGGCCAGTGGGCGTGAGGGTGATGTTTGCTGAGACTTGGAGTCTGAAACCGAGGTATAAACTCAGTGTGTAACTTGCTACCTTCTTTGAGTGAAAAGTACAAGCTAAGTTAGTAGAAGGTGAGTAGTAAACACTGCCTTTTTTTTGTTGTTGTTGTTTTGTTTTTAAACAAAAAGTGGGTTTCCAGAAAAGAGTTTGAACATTAGAGCCAGTTCAGATGCTTGTTACAAATACATCTGGTTTGTTTGTCTGGTGCACGGAGTTGAACCTAGGATTCTTGCATGCCACTCATGGGTCTTTCATTGAGTTATCCCTAGCACCTGCCCTACTAGAAATATATACTTTTAAGGTCACTTATCAAAAGAGTTTTAAAGTTTGAAGTTCATGATTTGAGTTGGTGTTTTGTTTTGGTTTGGTTTTTTGTTCATGTGTCTGTTTTTCTTATTATTTCCTGTGTATGGGTCTTTTGTCTGCATTCATCCAGACGCTGTGGAGGCCAAACAAGGCCATCACATCCCCTGGTAGTTATGAGCACCCATGTGGGTGATGGGAATTGAACCCAGGTCCGCTTGCTGGGAGAGTAGCTAATGTTTTTGTTTGTTTTTGTTTTTCTAATGTCTTGAAAGTTTTTATGATTTATTTAACTTTATTTTAAGTGCATTGGTGTGAACATGTCAGATCCCCTGGAACTGGATCTTCAGACAGTTGTGAGCTGCCATGTGGGTGCTGGGAACTGAACCCAGGTCTTCAGGAAGGGAAGTCAGTGCTCTTAACCGCTGAGTCATCTTCAGCCCTGTAGCTAATGTTCTTAATTGATGAGACATTTCTCCAGCCCCAGTTATCTTAATTTTTAACCAGTTTGCAGTTTGTTCTGATGAATTCAGGCTACGGAATAGCATTTGGAAACTATTGCTGACCTCTTATTGCCCCCACCTCTCAGACTCATTCTGGGTGTCAGAGCTGAACGAGATTTGTGAGCCTTGCTGCTGAGTAGATCTGAGACAGATAACGGTGCCTGGTGTTTTTTTTTTTTTATCCTGGCATTAACTGAAAGGTCTGTGGATCCAGGGGCCATAGAAAATGAACAGTATTTACATCCTCATCCCCACTAGCTGAAAAGGGCAATCTCTGCCAGGGTAAAATTTGCCAGTCTCGAGTGTGTTTACATTAGGTGTTCTGTCTGGTCAGGAAGAAGGTTAGGTATAGTTGAGGCTTTCTTATAAATGCACTCTTGGTGTGCATGAGATCCTGAGTTCACACTCCAGTCCTGGAAGAAAGGCGGAGGGGCAGTAACTGACAATGTTCTTTGCTGGGGAGGGAGATGTACGGGGTACTTACCTCTTTTCTACTTCCCATTTCTTGAGGAGCAGGTAACTGGAAGTCTATTTATTACACAGATAAGAAAGGCTGCTCGGGTTGATTATAGCTATAAAGTGAAACCATCAGGTAAATGTCGAGCTACTGGAGGAACAGGAGGTAGGGACTGCTGAGACTGTTAGATTGCGTTAGCACCTTTGCTGGGGCTACAGCAACCTCCAGAGAACTGTTTGGTTCTTTGTCACAGGTGAGGAAATCACACACACTGAGCCAGAGCGGAGAAAAAGTGGCCTGTCTACCAGCTCCCAGCAGCATGTGTATTTCCTCCTGGGGAGGAAGACTCCCCACAGGTGCTTCTAAAGTCGGCAAGGTGTTCCATGTAGGAGATGAACTTACTTAGAGCTAGGCTGGGCATGGATTAGCCGGGAAGACTTAGAGAAGCCATCAGCCTGAGTAGGAGTCAAGGCAGACAACTTAGCCGAACCAAAACCATTCTGGACAATCAGATCCCCACCATTTAGAAACTGCTGGTGAGCTTTTGTACAAATCTGATGTGTACTCCAGCCATTCTCTTAGGTACCCTAATGTCTCGCTGGCCTGACTCCTAGGCGAGAGACATTGGATTGCCTTCTACAGTTGAATCTCTGTTTTACCCAGGCTGGACAGAACAGATGAGAACCTGCAGCCGAGGTGCCTGCTTAAATCTGAATTTCACTCACTTCGGTGTGAGCCACACGGCATGCCACAGAGAAACCAAGAAAACATGATCTCACCCCCTGGCTCTTCTACCCTCATGTTTTTCTGGTATAGTTCTGCTGGATCTTACCCTGTGGTCCCCACATCCCCCAGGAGACCCAAAACGACCTATCTACCTTTTTGCCGATAGATATAGGAGTAACCATGGCCCCACTGAAGGTTGTCCTGACATTTTGTAAGTGAAGGAAAAAACCTTTCTAACCTCTATTATCCAAATCTTCCCCTTGAGGTTATTTGTTTTGTTTTAATAGAGTAATCCAAAGGATGGAAGCATGTTTTTTGAACTCAGGTTGATTTCCTTGTAAAGGATGTTCCATCCTTACTCTATATGGCAAAACTCTACAAAACAAACTGGAATCCACTTGGTGTGCCCTACTCTGTGTGTCTAGAGGCTGTGTTGACTTTAGGAGTCACAGGTGGGTAAAGCCCAGAGGTTCGGCTCTTCTGTCCCTAGACACCCCTTTGAATTTCTGCTTTGAAGAATTTCCTCCTCAGTCACCGGCCACCTCAGCCCGGTGCACATCCATGCCCTTCATTGTTACCCACAGAGGGAGGAAGGGTAGTTATTGCCACTGCCTCCATTTCCTCATTCACACATTACCAAAAGGCCAGGGCGGTGACAGAGAAGCCTAGGTAGAGGATGCTGTCCATGCTTATTGTAACACATTTTGAGCCAGGACATAAAAGTTCGAGTGCTTGGAGATGTGGAGTTGCAGGCTGAACACTCGTCCCTGCTTTGTTAGCTGTGACCGGCCCATATTTTCTATGCCAAGGCCGTTTAAGGGGCTCCAGTCCAGTGGAATAGGCTGTTGGTTTTGTTGTTGTTATTGTCGTTCAGGTGGTGGCTTGCTCTTGATTTCTCTTCTGTGCTCCTCCCTGTTCGTTCCAAGTCTCAAAAATGAGTAATTCTACAGTAAAGAGCTCAAGACAACCAGCCCCAGAGAAGCAGGGCCCTTCTGCACTGGTCAAAGCTCAGACAATGCGGCAGTAAAAGCAGCTGTAGAGTAAAGGAGATGATAGAGCACCTCAGGCCCTTCGCAGACCTCTAGGAACGGAACCGGTAATGGTGTGAAACCCGTCCTAAGTTAGAAGGCAAGCGTGCCTGTTTGAACAGGAAGTAGCTTTGCATATTTGCTCCAGGAGGGCCACACTGTGTGATAATTGCTGTGACTTGCCTTGCAGAAGTGCTCTGGTCACCTGGGGTCTGAGACCTGGGTACAATGGACCGACCACTTTTAGGAGCTCAAGTGTAAAGTTTCAAATGTCGATAATGTACTTAGAAACTAGTGCTGGGCCTGGGCCCTGCAAGGGTTGTAGGTCTGTGGGACGTCATTTTTACTTGACCTTCTGGAAGTTCACATAGGAACACCAGGGTGGTTCCCTGAGCCAGGGACTAGCACTCAATTGCTTGCCCTTATGCCTACTAGGAATTTGCCAATTAATTGGTGCCTACCCAGCGAGTTAAAGTGGCCAGTGGGCAGATCGAGATCCATAACTCTTCAGTGGATAAATCCAAATACTAAACACCCCATTTGTTAGGCTTGCTGTGGATTCCCTTGTAAGCTTCCCAGGGAGCTCTGCTGCTCCCCTGGTAAAGGAAAGGTGCCAACAAAATATGTACTTTACCCCTGATGTCGACTGAGATGTCTCAGCCATCTGAGTACAGCCAACTTTGTTGTTCCATGACCGCTTGTCTGCAAAGAAAACCAAATGGAGGTCTTTGTACCACAGCATTCTGTTTGGCTCTGATAGCTATAAAGATTAAAACTGACATCTATATGTCTATGATATAGGTAGGTAGACAGAAATTTTAGCCTATTTAAAGTAGCATATTTTTTTTAAAAAAATAAAAGTCATTTAAAGTCTTTTACATATATCAGGGAACAAACATGACAGTCTTTTAAAGCCAGCCCTATATTGGTGACTGTCCTGTGTGTCTAGGGGATGGGCTTGCTTGACTTCTCTTCCCTTGCTGAGTCAGCCTTGAATTAGAATATACCCTTTGGTTTTCTACTTGCATTTAGAATGACTATGAAACTCTTGCCTGAGTGAATGCTAAAACTTTGGCAGAAAGTTAAAAGATGCAAAAGTTCTTTGGAAGTAGATCTTGCGTCGGCGTGCCAGCTCTTCCCTCAAGAAAGCAGACAGGGTTTCTCAAGCAGAAACAGGCCTAAATGCTTTGAAGGATGGGAAAAAATGGTCGATCGGAGGTATATGCGGCTTGGATAATCTATTATATCTTGCAGAAGCATAAACCCACAGGTATAAACAGCTTTTCTGACTAGAGAATAGAGTTCTGCACACAGCACGGCTTTTCCACTCTGTGTAGGCAAGAGTCTTCCCACAACGATTCTCATTTTGCCTTGAGTTTTTGAGGTTTTTGCCGCAATTAGGCCCTCTTATTCTTTTCTGAACTCAATGGTCATGGGGTACAGTGGGCTGATCCTGCACCTCTCATAATGACCCATTGTAGCCTGTTCTTAAGCTAACTGTCTTTAGCTGTTCCTAGCTGATGTATTAATTTCCTGAGTATTTAAAGTGTAGGGCGGGGGGGGGGAGGGGCACAGACGGATGGATGTAACAGGGATTAAAGCATCACTCCATAAATTTAATACAGTTTGGGGTGGTTTTATTTATTTTTTTGAGGGGTGGAATGTTATTGTTTTATTTGTGACAGAGACTTTCTATAGAGCTCTGACTGCCCCCACACAGCTCACTACGTTGACTAAGCTGGCCTTGAACTCACAGAGATCCTCCTGCCTTTGCTTCCCAAGGGCTAGAATTAAAACCATAGGCCACCACATCTGGTGTATGTACAGTTTTGACATATTACATGAGTACGTAAAAGTCAAAAATGTAAGTGACTTAAAAGTAACAACAACCGAATAATTCTATGTGCCCTCAGCACCGTGGAGAGTTGGAATCTGGGGTCTGGTTTGGGGATTCAGGAGAGTACTGCAAACCACATGGGCTGCTATAATTCTTTCTTCCTTTGGCTGAAGCAGAAAACAGATTGGCCAGTGGAGTTACAGAACAGACTTTCTTCCCCATGGTCCTAATTCCCCGGATCGAACACATACAAAGCCTGTGGCCCTCAGCAGTTTCCCGGAAGTTCTGACTCAGAATGAATCTTAGCATTGCAAGTCCCACCTGTGTGATGGGTGATTGCGCACCCGTGAACCCTGCAGCCGCAAGTCCCCTCTGCATCCCGAGGGTATTGATGCTGGTTGGCTCTAGAATTTGCTGCTTGCCACACGCAAATGTTTCGCGTTATGGGATGTTGACTGCCGCCTCTTCTGGAGTGGGTGACGCTGAACAGGACCGCCGATGAAAGTTAACAGTGCGCTCCTTGCAAAGTTTTCGCTTCCTGTTCCCAGGCGTGAGTCAGTCTCTCCTCGGCTTCATGTTTATGCAGAGTCTTGCTAACAAATACCAGCTGATTGCGACCTGCACAGACATGTACAAAAAGGAAAGAGCTGCAGAGGAAGAGGATCAGGCCTCATAGCAGATAATTTTTGAGAGAGAGAATATTAGGATCATGTCTAATCAGTCTGTGTGCAACAGTTCCCTCTTCATAACGCCTGGACGTCCGCTCACCATGGGTACCATGGTTTATTACCTACCCCTCCCAGGCGATTTCGTTTATATATTTACTATTTTGAGGCTCAGTTAACACAACCCTTGGAACAATTCTGCGTTCTGAGTTGGATTTTTCTCTTATGTGAGTGTAGGGTCAACTTTTCTGGTATGAGGAAAGTGTCCACATTCAAATACCATTTTGATTATCAATGTTCTGGAAGCCTTCACATGAAGAAGAAAAATTGGTGTGTGTCTGAATCATCCATGATGTGGCACTAGAAGGTTCTGCAGCATTGGGGCTTGTGTTTTATATCCTGTGCCATGTTCTAAGGCTAGTGGGGGCATTGCCAAAATGCTGCTAAAAGCCAGTGGTTGTATCCTCCCACATCACCTAGAGTTTTGTTTTTAAGCCCAGACTTCCTGTGTGATGTCCTCTCCTGAACTGGAGTGAGATTCCCTACCTACAGTGTTGGCTATGCTAATTAGGTCTGGCTGTGGTAATTGCCGTCCCCTCTGCCCAGATCCATCCAAGACTTGAACCTGGCATTCTCCATGGGGTCAGTGTGCATGTTCGGTGCGGGAAGGGTAGTTGCCCCTCGATAGTGGATTTTTCAGGAGGGCACAGTTCCTCCAGGAGAGGAAGCCATCTATCTGCTCAGTGCCCCACCAGCAGGTTCCCTCTGCAGCCGTCCTCAGGACCGCCAGGCCAGTCCTCCCCATAGGGTCCCTCCCTCTCCCTTCTTCCCTGAGGGACATGACATTTCCCGGGGCCTTCATTGAACATTTTTTTTAAAATCATTTTTCCCACTGATGCCAAACAGTGTAATATATGTTAATTATAGATATTTAGGAAGTATTGAGTGTTGCTGCGAAGGAAATCACACGCAACCCTACTTTCAGAAAGAACCACTATATATATTACTATATTATATATATTGCTAGAGGTAATTTATTTCTTTTTGAAGTGGGGGGGGCTGTGGCATGCGGACAGATTATTCTATTAGGGGCACATGCTCTTAATTGTTCTGAGCCTCCAAATACTAATTTGCTTTTTATCTGCTTGTATCAGAGGGTGTAGTGGATAGAAGCAAACTACCATTATTTCTATGGGCATTTGGAGACTATTTAAATTCTGAGATGTAGGCTATTTGGTGATGGACCACGGAACTTAGAAGGGTAGAGAAGTCATAGCAATGAGGGAGCATGGAGAACCAGGGCTGCACTGTTACCTCCTGCCGTTAGTAACCTACCTGAAACTCAGTTTCTCCATCAGGGAAATGGGAGAACTCCTACTCTCTTGGGGATTTTGGTGAGTCATTAGCTGGGGGCTGTTTAGGAAAATGCTTGCAAGCAAGCTGTGTAGGAATAAATAATACCCCATGGAAAAGGTAAAAAGTGTCCAGACAGGGTGGGCCTCCTGCCTGATTTAAAGGAAGCCAGGATAGGCCGGCAAGGGGTAGCTAGGAGTTCCAGCGAAAACATTGAAGTGGTTGGTGGGATTTTTTTTTTTTTGTCCTTTCTCTCTGGTTAATATATACTGTGTTATCCAGCCTGGAACTAGGATTGTTTGTACAGGAGACTTTCTGCTACAGAGGCAGCTATTTTTTTTTTTGGAGGTGGTTGCCCTTTCTTCTCTCTATCTGTGTATTTTTAACTCTGCAAGTACGTTCTTCTGTAAAGCTAATATGTTTGCTCTCCTACCTGAGAGACTCTTATCAGAGCTTTGCTGTGGATTACCTGCCTCCTATCAGGAATCTCCAAGTTTACCAAGGAGGGAACTGGGCATAGTTGTGTTTTAAACAACAGATAAGGTTCACCTGCTATAGGTGCAGGGAGGGGAAGTGGGAACACTTGGGAGTGGCGGCGAGGCCTGGGAAAGATACATAAACATCTTTAAAACATGAAAGAAAGTCTTTGTCTCTTCCCCGGGCACTTCAGGAATTGGGGGAAATCCAAGAGAGGTGCCTGTAGGGCATTATCAGGACACTAGGGCCTGATCATCTGAGTCTGAGCTGTTCTGTGGGGCAGTGCGGGTTAAGGTCCCAAATCTTTTTGCACCTGCTTCCTCTTCAAAACTGGAAATAGTAATAACAGTGTTACATCAGAGAAAGTGTGAGATCAATATAAGCCACCAGTAGTATGGAGACAGATTCTTGCCAACTTCTGTGATAAGTCCTTTAAAGTATTTGAGAAGATACCGCAAGAGGTCATGGACAGACAGCTCACCTCAAGTGCTGCCAATTCTGAATACAGGTGCATCTCCGTTGTTGAGGGTGGGTATTTATTGTAAGAGGACCACTTACTTGTTGGTTCCTGGCCGCTCAGCCCCCAAATAAACACACAGAAACTATATTATTTAAAACAATGTCTGGCCTCTAAGCTCCTATAGGCTAGCTCTTACATTTTAATTTAACCCATTTCTAGTAATCTGTGTATTGCCACATGGCTGTGGCTTGCTGGATAAAGTTCCATCTGGCTCCAGCAGGGCTTATGGCTTCTCTCTGACTCCACCCTTCTTTCTCCCAGCATTCAGTTTAGTTCTCCGCCTCCCTCCCTGCCCACCTAGCTCTGTTTCCCTGTAGCTCTGTTACAAGCCCAAAGAAGTTCCTTTATTAATCTGTGGTGTTCACAACATACAAAGGGGAATCCCATATCAGGTGGGAGCACTCATACCCAGCTGTAGGGATGAGAATGAGCTCTTAGGCTATGGCATCTCCGGTGGGACTAAATTATTGTCCTACGTTAGGAAATTATGACATTCTGTCCAGAGTCTTATGAGGTATGTGTCTGTCTTTTAGCTACCCCTAACCTTGGCCCTAATCTCATATTTCCTCTTGTCCCCCACTCCTAATGCTTTCTAGTGATAGGCTGGCAGGTAGATCCATGCCTGCAGATGTTAGTGAGAGGAATGGGCAGGTGGGCACACAGTTGTGTCTGTTAACCACAGGGACACGCCACTCGAAGGAAGGCCCTAAGAGCAGGAACAGGAGTGGGAAGGAGCGGGAAAGTTGGACGTAATTAGTCTTCACATTTTGTTTTATTCTCTCATGCCATTCTAAAGACACGGACTCTCTTACTCAGGACTTTTAGGCATGTGCAGGATTGTTTTTCTTGGTCATAGGCTCTATTAGGTTCTGAGCTCATAGGAGTGAGGAAGGAACTCTGGAGGCTTAGTAGCATGCTCTGCGTCTGCCCCAGAATAATTCAAGTGCTGAGCTTGCTACACCTTTGCCATGAACAATCAGGCACTTGGTTAACTCACACCTACCTGCCTCAGTTTCCTTAATTTAAGCTGGATGTGATACTTTTTTTCTTACTCATAGAGTTGCTACTAATTGCCATTATGTATGCAAAGAACTAAGCCGTAAAAAATAACCCTTCTGTAAACATTAGTAATACGTATTTTTGGAATGTGCTAAACCTTAATCTGACTCCCATTTTGACTAGTTAACTACTTGGAATCTTTGCTGACCCTGTTTTCTTACCTAGACAAAGCCATGGGCAAAGGCTGGGTCTAATTCCAAGTTGCAAAAAGAGACCTACCACTGTGGAGACATAGCCCCTCAGGGGATCCAACTGATGCTTGTTTTTTTTTTCCTCATCCTTACTCTCTTTTCTTAAGAACATAGTAACTGGAAGACACATTCATTCTATATGGAAGAAGAAACAGGATCACAAAAGAGGAACCAGACACCCAGTACCTAGTTTGAATACATTGTGGCCAGTCCTTTTCTTTCCTTGCATGAGCGAACCCCATTTCACTGATGAGGGTTACATTTCACGTTCCGCTGCTCTGGAATGGCAGCACCATCGCTCATTTCAGGTGTGTCTGACCGCTGAGCCTGTCTGTCTGTCTTTGCTGATGGAACCCCGGAGTGGTGTGGCCAGGGGCTGGCTGCTGCCGGAACTAACGAACTTAAATGAAAGACTTTCCTTCCTCATCTTATCTAACTGGAAAGCAATTTAGGGAGCATATGACAGCTCATTTTCCTCCTCATCTCTAATATGCAGATCCACGAGTCATAAAATGAACCTTTTAAATAGATTGTGTACCTTGCCCATTGAGCCCAGTGCAGGTTTTCATTCCACTAAATGGGACGCTTCAGGCAGCATAAAAGATGTCCTCTCTGCGGCCACATTGTGGGGACAAATGACCTGCAACTGCTTTGTCCCGAGGCCACTTCAAGCGCCACTTACTTGACAGATTGGTCCAGTTTACATCAATTTTTATCACATTCCTTTATGAAACAAATGTCTATCACGGGCTGTAGTTTGGCAAGCACCAGAGAATGTTACGCTCCCTTTAGTAGGCTCTAAAGTTACGTATTGATAAACTTTGCCTTCTTATCCCCCAACTCCACTCCTCAGGTTGAGGTAGGACACATTTAAGGATGGAAGGATTTTGAAAATAAGATCATTGCTTGGAAATTTTAATTTTAAATACCTGTATTATTAGGAAACAGATCCGCCGTACATTTTCAATCCTCAGCAATAGTTGTAAAATGGGAGCAAATCCAGATTCATTTCTTCCTCCAGCTAAGAAACCTTAGTGGTGGCAGCTGAGTCTGGTTGTTGAGTAACCTGGATGAACACTTGAGTGAGATACTGAGAAATCCAGAGAAATTCCTTACACACTTTATCTTCCCTGCCTAGGCAAAGTCATTAAGACCCCTATAAACTTTATGTAGATAGTTAAGAATTCGAGACATTCTTAAAGGTCACCAGGTACAATGTCCCACCTGCTTTTTTCTAGTTTGTGTGGGTGTAGGCTGGGCAAGGTGACACATACCTTTAATAGGAGCGCTCTGAGTTTCAGGGCAGCCAGGGCTGCCTCAAGATTATAAATACGTAAAAACAGAAAGAAAGAAAGAAAGAAAGAAAGAAGGAAGGAAGGAAGGAAGGAAGGAAGGAAGGAAGAAGGAAGGAAGGAAGGAAGGAAGAAAGAAAGGCTGGTTGTAAAGTCTACATTGGTAAGTTCAAGCATCTTACTTGCAGACACACTCCAGTCTTGACCTGCTTGCTTCCGTTCCTGCTTCCGTTCAGCCGAGACAATCTCGGGTCTACCTTTTAATAGCATGTAACATCCTAACAGAAAAGATGTTCATAGGTCTTGGGTATCCCTTTCTCCCTGTCCTTAACCCAAGCCTAAGTGTGGAGTGAAGTTGACCACTGGAAGTCACAGCAGTAGATAGAACAGCTCAGAATAGGGAAAGCGTCTGTATAAAAATCTCTCTTGGCTAATTATGTTCCACGCACCGAGCGTTGTTGTGCCTGAAATAATAAGTATTTCATAATCTCTCTCTCTCTCTTTTTTAAGTAGCTTAACACAGTTTAAAAGAAAAACCATCAAAGGGTGGGATATAATAAAATATGAGCCATAGGAAATTTCAAATGAATGCAGATGCTATTCAAGTTAATAAAATGCAAATATATTTTAAAGAGGCATTAAATGTGCCATGGTATACTTCTCAAAGAATGCATACTAAAAGTAGACCTGTCAAGGGGGTTCATCAGAATGTTATCATGTCATTATAAAACATGAATTTTCAGGATGATTGATGGCTTTCTTTCATTTGTTCAGAATCATCAGCTTATAGGGGAAAAAGTCAGAGACTGCCCGAACTTTCAGAAATAAGCTTTGAGAAGCACAGGCTTAAAATTCTAGGGCTTCAAGGCTGAGGCAGGAGGATCATGAGTTTAAGGCTAGCTTGGACTATGCAGTGAGCAGTTGTCTTTGGGTGGGGAGGGGTGGAAGAGAACAATTGGAACCGAACAGCCTCCTAAATAAGTAGACAGAGGAGGGTAAGAAGCCTTGTTCTCTAGGCCTCTCTGCTGGGTGCTGAGGAACAAAGGAAGTGGGTGGGGTTCGGTAGTCGAGGCAGAAACGGTGCGTAGAGAAGCATTAATTTGAATTCTGACTCCTGAGTGCTTTAAGGCTGGTTGAGGTGGTGCCTGCCTTGCTTTAGGAAGGAGTTAAAACGTAAGACATTTGCTGCTGCAAATGTGTGAACTCACTCCAAATGAGCGCAAATGGTGCCCAGTCCACTTCTACTGAAGTTGTAGGGCATTAGGGGACAAATGGGGGTCGAATGCCAAATGGGAGCCAAGCTTCCTCTTTGAATTGTGTGGCCTAGAATGGGAGAGGGGCACAATAGGGATTGTGGCATAATCATCCATGATCGTTTTATTTACCACCCAGATTTTAAAATCTTTAGATTGACCTAATGACCCATCAAGAGAAAGAGGGAAGAATATAGACTCTTCCCTCTTTAAGGGAAAGATTTTAGTTCCAGAGACCTGTTTGGGACCGTGCAGACTGTAGCAGAGGCAGATGGCTTTTGTTTATTTGGGATCTGCTATGGTGGTACTCAGGCCTGTATTTGAGTGTTTGTTTTGGTTCTTCTAGAATATGCTACGCATTGATCTTTACCACTCCTCTTCCTTAATCCTGGGAGGGGCTCCCTTCCCTGGGTAGCACTGATAGCATTGACGCTGGTGTGGAGCTGGACTGGTGTCCTCCTAGGTAGGAGGGTTTCTTTACAGCTAGAGAAAGAGGAAGGAAGAAAGGAAGACCTCAGCAAATTGACCTGAGAGCAGAAGGGAGGGTGTGGGGTTTCTTGATTCTGTCCCAGGTCCCCTCCTCTCCACCCTCTCCTCTCTCCCCTTTCCTTGATTCCCCTGTAGGAATAACCTTATGTTTTCCACTTCAAAGCAAAATGAGACTCTGTTGTCTCTGATCCCTTCCCAGAAAGAAAGTTCAGTGGGGGCCTTGGCATCTTCTGTGGCCACAGGAGTGTGGTATTTTCGCTTTTTAAACGATCATGATTGGTTTAATTAAAAAAAAAATTAAAATTACTTTGCGAGGCACCCTGGGTGTTGGGCTGGACTGTTTGAAGCAAGGAGCTACTTTGGCAGTGAAAGTTTGCCAAGTGGATTGTGTGTGGGAGGGTGTGACTAACCCAGCCCGGACCTTATCTCTAATCCTGGGCTCCCAAGCCTGCCTGGGATAGGGCTTTCCTCACTAACTCCACGCCCTCCAAGATAATGCGCTCTCTTTCTCTGTCTCTCTGTCTCTGTCTCTCTGTTTCTCTCTCTCTCTCTCTCTCTCTCTCTCTCTCTCTCTCTCTCTCTCTCTCTCTCCAGATCTAAGTAGTGTAACTTTTCAAAATGCTTCTATTCTCCAAAAAGAGTCTCATTTCCTGGTGGGCCACCCGAGCCACAAGCTCCTTACAACCCCTGGGTGACCAGAGCTCCAGCCAGAGGCCGTGGAAAGCCATTTTCCCGGCCCCTCCCAGCCTGCAGGGATTACCAGCAATCCTTTTTCTGCCTGCCTGGGGTGGGATTGTCCTGGCTTCCCTTTTGGCAACTTCCAACAGAGCCTGTGCTGTCGGAAGGCCATTCGAAGGGAAATGCAAGTCACAAAGGCAATGGGAACAAGAAAAAGAACCTGAGAAAATCTCTGTGAAGCTTGTAGCTGGAGGGTGGGTAGGGTTGCCTTTTATGTCCGGGTGCTAGGGGTGGTCAACAGCGTAGATGCTAAACACAGCGGGGGGGGGGGGGGGGGGGACACCATTCATTGCAGTCAGTGAGCATCCGATAGTGATGCTTAGCAGCTTCAGTTACCGGAGTCATTGGAAACATTAGCACTAAAACAGGATAGGTGTACTTGCTGCTGCTGCTGCTGCTGCTACTGCTGCTATTGTTCAGCTTGGAGTGTGTTCTGCAACACCAGTTTCCAAAAGAATGTGCTTTTTCGAATTACAGTTGTGAAGAAGAACAGTACCGAGTGGCCCTCTCTGGGCATCAGTGGCACCATCTGTAATCTTGGTACTTGGGAAGTTCAGGCAGGAAGATCATGAGTTCTGGGCAAGCCTGGGCTACACAGCTGGAAGGAAAGAAGAAGAAGAAAGCAATGAAAAGAAGGAGGAGGGGAGGAAGTGGTCTGTAGATGAGGCTTCATTCCTACTTTTACGCAGCTTCAGGCATCTGGGAAAGGGTCTCATTTCCTGTAAGTTTGAGGTGAAGACCGAAGTTCCCAAATCCGGGACAATCAAGAAGAGAAGGCCCGCAGAAGCAAATCTAGAGCAGACAACATCATTCTCACAGTCGGGGCAGGTGGCCTGTCAGTGAGGGGATGAGAAAGGAATACCTCACCAGTAGCTACCTGATGCCATTCCACAAACTTCTTTCAGGTCTGACACCCTGGCAGGTTTCACCAGCTGCATTTAATTCTCTGGGTTGAATCATACCCAGGAAGCTGGCCCCTGGTGGGCCCTGGGAGTCACAGTACTGTCATGAAGCTGCTATCAAGGTGTGGCCCTCCTTAAGTGGTCAGGACCAGGCCTGATTCCAACCTCCTAAAGGCTACAGTAGAGGAGGCGGCTTGAGCCTAATTAGCCGTGGAAGCAATGGCCCCACGCAGGTGGATCTAGACGTGACTCATGGCCGGAGACAGAGCCAAGGGGAAACAGAAATCTCTCCTGTGTCACTTGATTGGAATCTCAGGTCTACTTAAGGGAGCGTTTTCTGAGGGTGAGGACGAACAAGGTTAGTCTCCTATGTCACCGATATGGAACTTGACTCCTGCCCCCACCTCCTCCACTCAAGTCTCTTCGCTACCTCAGGGGCCCCTTAGCAGACCCTCTGTTCTGTCTCAGTAATAGTTCGGGGGGCCCTCATTCCAATAGCCAGTGGGAACCTTTGCTTTTCCAGGGTACATGTAAGGCAAGCACTCTGCCCCTGCCCCACATCAGTAGCTCCAGATCCCATTGCCATTCTGAGGACGCCACCAGAGACTGCTGTGTACATCTGTCTGTCTTCTTGGGTCCTGGGCTTGGCATTTCTCTCAAAGCTCCGAACAGCAAGCCTTCCCTTTCTCCTCTGGCTTACACATTTAGTCCTCACTTCTTGCCTGCTTCCCCGTGTACTCTTCCTCCTTCCTGCCCCTTTCTTAACTGACTTCCCAGCTCCACCCCCTCCCCATGCTGAATTCTACGTTTGCTCCCCTAGACTGTGTGTCCGGGAAAGCCTAGACCTTGTTTGCCACCCTCTCTCCCTATGCCGATCTCGGCACAGATGAGTTTAACACCTCATGATACCTGTTGGGTGTGGAAGTTCTCATCCATAATCCCAAGAGTCAGGAGCATTGTTGCAAATGTGAGAGCAATCTATTAGACACTTGTACAGTTAGTTCTAGGCCAGCCTCAGTCATAACGTGAGTGCTATCTCAAAACACCCCTATATGGGAGGGGGGAGGCTAAACTTGTAAAAATTAGAGGTGCTTAAGCCTTGGAGATCCGTAAGTTGAAGTTGAGTTTGAAGAGTTTATTGGGAACACCACACTACTCAGTGGGGGAAGGAAGACTGGAATGCGAAGTAGGTAGCTTCTGAGCCAAGCTATCCACATCCTAGATTGGTGCAGAGCCACTGAGTTTACCTGTGGCAAGGGTATGGTTGGACCCACCTGTAATCCCAGCACAGAGACAGGTCCATGGAGTTCAGGCCAACCAGAGCTACACAGTGAGACTTGCTATATACAAACATACAGACTAAGCTGGTAAATGCGGAGATGGAGGATAAACAGCCTTTCCATTTTCTGTGTCCCATTTCCATATTTCGTGATTCTTCTGTTCCTGCCTTTCCTTCTCTTTTTTGTTCTTCCCTTCCTTTTTCCTGTCGTTTTTCGTAGCTGCCTCCCTCCTTTCCTCCTCCTTCCCTCCCTTCCTTTTTCCTGTTGCTTTTCTTAGCTTTCTCCTTCCCTCCTTCTCTCCCTCCCTCCTTCCCTCCCTTCCTTTTTGAGTGGGGGAAAAGAGATACTCAAAGCCTCTGCGTTCCTTACGTGGATCCACTCGGGTTTTATATGAAAGACACCTCCCTATCATTTTTTCTTCCTTCATGACCCAACACTTTGGGAACAAGTTAGCATCATGCAATGTTTGTTAGTATTGTGTTTTCATCCCAGTTCTTTGGTATGGGGACTATTAGTTGAGAATGAACAAATGCATATAACCCGTGACTTGCTAGTTCCAGTACATTCCTGTTAGTGATTTATTATTTACATCTGAAAGTGATCTTCTGACCTCACTGATAATCCTCTTCAACAAAAGATAACCATGTTTCAAGTCATCGGTGTAAGCCAGATGTACTTGAAAGGGACAAAGAATTCACCTGTGAGCACTTTTGGCACCTTGCCCTTTCCCATGAATTCAATCTGATGACACAGGAGGCTGGGCTGCCAGGGGCTGCCACAGCGCTTGCTGCAGAACCTCCCAGGGCTCCTGAAGATGGAACCAGACCCATTTGCCAGCCTGGTCAGGAGCAGCTAGAGACCAACTCTTTCTTCTTTCCAAGAGGGGATTTGAATGTAAATCTCCTCGCAGCTCCTCTAGGGATGTGGACAGTCAAAAGCCCACAGGTAAATCTTGGGTAGGCTGCTAAGTCTCCTTGGCTAATAGATGAGCTCTCTGTTGCCAGATGTTTTGACTAGCAGCTTAGACTGACTTCTTGGGACAATATTCACCTCCAGCTAATGAGTTCTTAATGCACAAAATTGTGTGCATGCACATACACATACAAGCGAACACACTCAGCTTTCAGGGAGATGATGGGGTGCAATGGAAGTTAAGGTGGTGGCTTGGTACTAGCATCTGTGTATTAGCAAGAGCATCGGTACTGTCCTAGGTGTTTGGGCTTTGCACACACACACACACACACACACTTTCAGGGTTGTGTCGAAGTGCTTGGAAGTTAGGGTGGTGGTTTGGTACTAGCATCATCGGTGCCGTCCCAGGTGTTTGGGCTGCTCCTCTTTGCAGTGACCCCTTGTTCTGCCCTGCATCTAACTGAAAGCATATACGCCAGGGTCTCCATAAATTCACATGGTCTAGGCGAGGTCTCTTTGGGGAAGTCCTGGAGGGGTTTTTATTTTGTTCTCCTCAGCAGGCATCAAGCAAGGCTGGAATAGCCCAGCACATATAACATTAAATGCTGGCAGATAGTTTTATAAACGCTTTAATCCGATAACATGTAATACCAAAACCAGATGTTTAGCATGATCGTATCTGTTTAACATAAATCATGTTTTAAAAGATCATGGAGACCCCGAACTTTCAAATTCTCTTTCAAAAGATTCACAGCACATGAAATGTTTGAAGCACACGAAGGTGACAGTGAACCTAGGCCTCCACCGAGACCAGGAAGACACTGCTAAATATCAGCAGTGGGGAAATCGAATTCTTTTAAAACCTCATTTTTTTTCCCCTTCCCCCTGAAATCCTCAGGCTCCATCAACATAACAAAAAGAAAGAAGCTCAGCCAGCAGTTATGACTCCAGTCATTTCAGAGGCATAAATCATGGCTGGTGACAACTCAGGCTATAAAGTCGTTTGGGTGACAATGACTAGCTATGCTGCCTGAGTTAATCAAATAATTATTTAACAGGTGTTTCTCTTGCTCCGGCCCCAGCTTTACAACATATTTCAGTATCTTTTGCAGCCTCTAGTTTTAAGTAAATAGAGAAACTAAGCAAGCGAGGATTCAGTAGAAAGTTAGGACCAGAAGCAAGGCCTTTTGCTGCCTCTTGGTTCTTGTGCGAATCACCAGCTTGGCAGACGCCTTCAGTGCCCAGCCCGCTGGTTTCCTTGACAATCAATAACTACCATTTTAGCTTCCGCAGATGGAGCTAGCTTCCTGTAGAAGAAGCCTTCTCTCCGGCTGATTGATATTCAGGGTCTTGCATTGTGTCGGATGGTTTTTTCCTTCTGTTACTTCTACAGGCTATCACCTGGGCAAGGAGTAGAAGACGAAGGCCCCCTGAAAGTCTGAAGTCCCCTCTACTAGACATCACCCTTCAGATGTGAAAGGGAACTGTGATCTGCTCCCTGCATGGTGACAGCTTCCATAGTCCCAGCCTCTTATCTCTCAGATTAGGCTCCAGTAAAGTCACCCTCACGATTGTTAATGCGGTCTTTCCGCGATCCTTATGGAAAGGTTGAGTGAGTGCTTGTTGAAACGTGGATGGACATAGCTCTGTAGCTGCACCGGCGTGCGCATCTTATAGAGGATGCAGTTCTTAAACAATAGCGTTAGTGCACACCAATCCTGGCATTAAATTCAGGTTGGAGGAGAGTGGTTAGTGACCCAGGGAGGAGCAGCTGCTGTGATCTGTGCCTTGTCACCAGCAGGTCTTTAACGAACAAGGAGTCTGTATGCCCCCCAAATAGCAATGGGGGGAGAAGAAAATAGAAACTGATCGCAAAAGTCCATGCTCTGTAAAATGTCATGGGGGATCAAGGTTGCTGTTAGTGGCTCCGGATTGGCCTGACAGATGCACCCTCGGTAAGGATGGATAGTTTAGATGGCAGCTTTTATTTAAGTCTTTCCAAAGTCTCACGAGTTATTTTGAATAATTTTGCACTTCAACTAAAGGTAAATGTTTAACAATTTAGCATTTTTGCATTTAGGTCATCCTAAAATATTTGACTTTCTTCATATTAATTAACTTTTTGCAGTAGTGAATCTAGGACCTTGGGCACCTGAGACCAGTGCTCTGCCACTTAGTATATCC
Source organism: Microtus pennsylvanicus (assembly GCF_037038515.1). Classification (NCBI taxonomy): domain Eukaryota; kingdom Metazoa; phylum Chordata; class Mammalia; order Rodentia; family Cricetidae; genus Microtus; species Microtus pennsylvanicus. The sequence goes on along the minus strand of NC_134595.1, from coordinate 40,181,307 downwards.
CTAATGCTTCAATTTTCCCTCTCTTTTTTAAGGGCTACTTATATAATGTGTATGAGCATTTTGACTGGGTGTATGTACATGTACCACATATGTGCCTGGTGTCTGCTGAGGCCAAGAGATGTTGGATCTCCTAGAACTGGAGTTGGGATGGTTGTAAGCCTCCATGCGGGGCCTGGGAACTGAACCCAGGCCCTTTGCAAGAGTTGCAAATACGCCGGGCGATGGTGGCGCACGCCTTTAATCCCAGCACTTAGGAGGCAGAGGCAGGCGGATCTCTGTGAGTTCGAGACCAGCCTGGTCTACAAGAGCTAGTTCCAGGGCAGGCTCCAAAGCCACAGAGAAACCCTGTCTCGAAAAAAACCAAAAAAAAAAAAAAAAAAAAACCAAAAAACAACAACAAAAAAAAAAGTTACAAATACTCTTAACTCCAGCCCCAGCACTGGCTTTTCTCTACAGTGTTCTTTTAAATTTCAGTCCTTGAATAACGTAAAACTTCAGTATACTGGGCAAACAAATGCTCCCCATCTTTTACTTGACCTTTAATTATTTTTATCGACATATTCATTCAAGTTATGTTCACCAATCAATTGAGAAAAATCAAGTTATTAGTTCCTTTATCTCATGTAAAATTCAGAAGGAAAGTCATCAATAAAACGGGAGAAATACACGAAATTTGAAGAGTTGTAGGCTTTAGGGAACTGCTAACCTGATTATTGCTTTTCCAGTGGTATGCACATATCTGATTTCTCTCTCTCTCTCTCTCTCTCTCTCTCTCTCTCTCTCTCTCTCTCTCTTTCTCCCTCTCTCTCTCTCTCTTTCTAAGACAGGATTTCTCTGTAGCTATGGAGCCTGTCCTGATACTCTGTAGCGAACTCTCAGAGATCCACCTGTCTCGGCCCCCCTGAGTGCTGGGATTAAAGGTGTGCGCCACCTCTGCCCAGCCTGTATTTTTTTATATAACAAAATGTCAATGCCCTAAGTGGGAAAATAAGCATGAGATTAGAGAAGGAGGAAAGGATCTTTATTTAGCAGAATGCATGTTTTAAAATTAGAATAAAAAGAACTCATTGTGACTATAGGTTGCTGCTGTTAGCTTCTGTTTTTAAAATTGATTCCATTGTATCAGTTTGAAATAATTTATCCATTTGTTTCTTTTGTTGCTGTTGTTTTGTTTTTATTTTAACTTTTTTGTTTGTTTCTTGAGACAGGGTTTCTCTGTAGTTTTCAGGCCTATCCTGGAACTCGCTCTGTAGACCAGGCTGCCCTTGAACTCACGGAGATCCACCTGCCTCTGCTCTGCCTCCTGAGTGCTGGGATTAAAGGCGTGCGCCACCACCGCCAGACTGTCCATTTGTTTCCATCTTCATCCCAATTGTACATGGCAGATTGCTCAGTTGTTAAAATGTTAAAATCCCCAACACCCAGGTACAAAGCCAGGCATGGATTCAAATCCGGGGTGGGAAGAGGCGAGGTGGCTGAGACCGATAGATCTCTAGCATGGAAAAGGGTTTCTTTCTATCCCTTTGCACCCATTGCACATGTTAGATTGCACAGTTTAGATCCCCCACAAGAAAATGAGACAAAATCACCATGTACATGAGGCATAAAAGACAGAAGCCATGATAGCCTCAGTGTGCTTGCTAGTCTGGTTCCGGTTATGGTGCAACCATTTTGCAGAAAGAATTGCCTGCCTCAGCTTCTCCTTTGTGGAACATCAAGATTCTTCTTAATTTCTTTTCTAACACCAAGCCCACTGGCCAGCTTAACCTGACCTATGAGTTCCAGTGTGAGAGAGACTAGTAGAAAAACCAAGATGTGACTGAGCAGTGGTGACACACACCTTTAATCCCAGTACTCAGGAGGCAGAGGCAAGCCGATCTTTGTGAGTTCGAGGCCAGCCTGGCTTACTAGAGCTAGTTCCAGGACAGGCTCCAAAGCTACAGAGAATACCTTGTCTTGAAAAAACCAAAAAACCAAAACAACAACAACAAAAACCTGGGTGTATTAAGTTTTTTCCAAATACCACCGTAGTGTTCTTCACTCTGTTCCCCTTTGCCGGTGTGCAGTAACTTTTAGAGGTCTTTCAAAATGAGCAACTTCATCTGAATTTGCTTCTGGATTTACTGCACCTCATGTGAAAACCAACCACATCTGACATTTTGGAATTACCCACCTATTTATGGGATTACACTGTCTTCTGTTCATAAAAGAGCAAGGCAATTTTCAGCATTGTTTCTTTTTGCCATTGGCCCCTCTTGTCTGTCTTCCTGAAAGCTGAGCAGTAAAAAGAGGAAGCCATGCCAGGCAGTGGGGAACCCCGATGGGTCTGGGCTTGTAAGAAGAGAGTGAGCGAGCGCACCACTAGGGAAAAGAAGAACCCACAAGAACCCGGCCCAGGGATGAACCTAATTAGACATTTTTTTAAACAGAAACTGCCTGCTACTTATTTTGCAATTAGATAAGTTATAGTTGTTATGAGCTTAATTCAGTCTCGGTTGTTTTATTTTTTTATAAGGGTAGACTAGATTAAAATTATAATGGAAAAAAATTGTACTCAGTACTAAAAAAAGAAAAAAAAACTAAAGTATTAGGAAAAAAAATTCAGTATGGCTTATCCCTCTTTTTGCCCCATCCGGGAGGTGTCTCTGAGTGAGCACGTCCCACACCACTTCATTCCTTTGGACATTGTCTTACCCAATCTCTATATGACGTTCGCAGGTGAGAATCAAAAAGTCCACGTAGTTACCATGTTTGTTTAAACTAACACATCCAATCAAAACTAGTGAAGCAGACACTTAGAAACTGCTTTTTCTAAAAAGCATTGAGGATGCTTGAGGTCCACCCTGGGGACAAGAAGCAAGAAGGAAGCCCTCATCTCCTGTCTCTGTCTGCCTGACTCCTAGGCTTCCAAACCACCACAGAGATAAGTCTTTGTCCACAAGCCTTTGTTCTTAATCTGTCCTCCTGAGTCACCTTGGATTCCAGGAATCCTGTGTTCTCCAACTTGGGAGGTTATCAATGAAGGTGGGCCCCACCCTGGAGCTGAAGCAGTTGCCTCCGTAGACTTGGCGACCACCTCACCCACCCAGAATTGAGGAAGTGACACTGGCTGTTCCTGCCTGTTTACGCCTCTTGCCCCACCTCTCTACTCTTCCTCTAAACCCAACATTCCTGTCTATATCTGAAGTGGACGCCACTGGGCCCTCTTTCCTGTTCCTCTTCCTGTGTGATCACCTTGACCAGGTCTCCTTCTGGTTTTTTGTTTTCTCACTGTCCCTTGCCTCTTGGCACAAGGAGGCCAGCAACCAACCCAAACTTATTGTTGGCGCTGTTGGAGCCTGGACTTCAGTTTTCCAAACTCTAGTAATGGTGGGGCTAAGAAGCAAGGCTGCTCCTCACTGTTCGCGGCATGAATTAGAGCGTGTTTTAACGCACAGCAGAAGTGGTCGAATTGCCGAGTAAGAGCATTTCTGTCGCCCATGTCGTCCTTCACTACATTCTATCTGTCGATTTTTACAAAACATCTCAGTCCCAAATAGCCTTTTAAAGACGGGATGGCCAGTCATCCCTTAGTAGACTTGGGTGAAATCAAGATGTTTGGTGTCTCTGTCACTCTCAGAGGGTTGGTGTGAAACTGCAGGGCCCAGATGATCTTTGAAGCTCATGTGCTGAAGTTCTAGGGACAAGGAGCGTTCATCCTGGTGCCTGGTCTTCTTTGAGCATTTGTCTAAAGATACTCTACTCCAGCTCTGTCTTCTAAGCATTATAGGCAAGTTATTTGTGTGCAGAACAAAGTAAGCTTTATTATGAGTTATCTCTCCGGACATTACAAAGTGGTCACATCGTGGGCATGCCCCTTCCTTCCCATCCGTAAAGCCTATTACTTGTCTTTTTGAATTAAAAAATATTTGTTCCTGTAGTGTTCCTGCAGTGTTTCTATATGGGGGTAGGTGGGGGATGAAGTGTTTTGAACTTGTATTTGCAATATAACTGTGCATTGACCTTTTAAGTGAATGCCGAGTCTGGGGCTGGAGCGATTGCTTAGTGTAAGAGGACTAACCATGCAGGCATGAAGACCCGAGTTCAGGTCCCAGTGCCCACATGAAAAGCCTAATGTAACTATGTGTGTACCTGTAACCTTAGTGGTATGGGGAGCCAGGATAGCAGGACCTCTGGGGCTCGCTGTCTGCTAGCCCAGTTCCAACCTCAGTGAGAGACCCTGTCTCAAAAGAAGGCTGAGTGGTAGGGCTTGCGGGGCTCCTGAAGGCTGCCCCTGCCCTACAGGCTCTGAGCACAGACACAAATCACACTCCCAGATAGACACACTGAGAGATGGATCTGTTCATCACTGGACGGTTCTCAGAATGGGGTTTTCGTTAGCCTCAAATTTTTAAAGAAATGAGCATTCTTCGGCCCCAGCAGACAATCATAAACACGGAGCCTGGCATTTGGGCTTTCATGTAAACTCTCCTATGTTGGTGCTGCCTCTTGAACTCTGCAAAAACTTGAACTCATGTCCTCTGCAAAAACAATGCATGGCTCTCTTAACAGCCCATCGTTCTCATTACCATCACCATCATTATTATTTAAACAGGATTATTCTAAGGATGGAATTCACTACTACCTAACGTTAACCTTGAACTGCTTCCTCCTGCTGTTCAGAGATCTTAGGGTGTGTTACCGCACCCAGATTCCAGATTTTTTATGGTGTAGATGAGCCATTTCAGTTCTGGGATGTTCATGAAAAGAAAGAAGTGAATTTAAAAGCACCCTAGCTGCAGAAGTTTGAAGGAGCTTAGAAGGCATCAGAAAACGGGGTAGGAATGTCCCCCGCCCAGGCCAGGCTGCATCATTTAATCAAGGAAAGAAAAATCAATTTAGAAGTGGTTTTACAACAACACGGAGCATATAACAGTAATCAGTGTTTCCAGTAAGATAAGCTGATAGGAAGTTTTCTATTTTGTAGTGACTGTTAGCAAGTGCTCTTTATTCAGACAAAGAGCAGAGGCTGTATATTCCAGCCCTTTCTAGCATGCTCCAAAAAGGGACGACCGTGGGCAAGGCAATCATTTTAGAGTGTCTGTCTCCATCATTGGCTGACAGTGTAGAGCCCCCTGAGCCCAATTCCGCCTGCTACCAGTTTTTATGTGACCTAAAAGCTAGTAATGTTTTTATGGATGGCATTTGCAATTGATTCGGTAATAGAAAACACTTTCCTTGAAGACCAATTAAGAGAAATGTTATATCTCCAATAAAGAATTCTGTTCTCATTAGTAAATATCTAATACAAAAAAGTAATTAACTATTACAGTGATTTCAAATCGAACCACTGTTTTCTATTCTGTTACGTAGTTCTTCGAAGTTACTTACTCTTTGGGTCTATAGAAGAGTCTGCTGACTCCAGCAAAAGGCGGTCTTTAAGGTCTTCTTAATGGTCCGCTTTCATTTATTCTCAATCTAGAAACGTGATTTGAATAATACGTGTTTGGCAGCATTTGGGCCTCTTCACTGGCAGCCCTGAGCCAGAGCTTCCTTCCTGTGATGGCTGTCAGTCTTCATCACCCTGTATCCTCTAGACGTAGCAGAAGATGCCAGCAACATTAGATCACACTGCTTAGATGAGAAAGCCAACCTCGTTTGTGTTTAATCCTTAAATGTTTTCTTTCTGCCTCAGTTTCCCCACCTGTAATGGGAAGAGAGTTATTGGCTAATGTTTACAGCTTTCCCAGATGTTACTCGGGCTTGCATGTTTTCATAAAATCTTAGGATCCACAATTCTTTATCACACAGGCTATTTTCCTCATTTATGCTTACATTATGATATGTGAACAGTTTATTAAAAGAGTGATTTTTTACACAGATCAGTGAGTGGCGTTAGTGTTTAAACTTGTAAATACACAAAATATGCTGTGTCTTGCGTGTAGTGGGCGGCAAGTGCACACCTATCAAACAAAAAGGAGAAGTGGAGAGGCCTTTGGGCCAAGAGCCAAATACTCCATAGGGACCGGTTTGCATAAAAGGCTCATTTTCCTTAGGGGATTCCTATTGGAGCCTCATCTCTGACCCCCTGGGGGTTCTATTTGAAGGACCAATCTGTTACATGGGAAGGTAACTTTTAACCCCCATTAGTTTGGACTGTGATCAAATTAGGTTTTGCACACAGATTAGCTACCTAAAAGCTAAACTTGAGGACATTGATCGTGCTCTTTGAGTTGGTTCTTCTGGGTGTGTTAATAAAAGTTCCTGGGTGTAGCTGATAGAGCCCCATAACTTACAGTGCCTACTTCTGCTAGTGTCTGTGTGTGTGTGTGTGTGTGCAAGCCTGCAAGGCCTAACGCTACCATTTCCAGAGCAATATTTATTGTTTGCTTGCTTATTTATTTATTTATTGTTTTTTTAATAGTTATTTATTATGTATGCAATATTCTGTCTGTGTGTATGTCTGCAGGCCAGAAGAGGGCACCAGACCTCATTCCAGATGGTTGTGAGCCACCATGTGGTTGCTGGGAATTGAACTCAGGACCTTTGGAAGAGCAGGCAATGCTCTTAACCACTGAGCCATCTCTCCAGCTCCCTATTTATTGTTTTTTTGAAACGGGGTTTCTCTGTAGCTTTGAATCCTGTCCTGGAAATTAGCTCTTGTAGACCAGGCTGGCCTCGAACTCACAGAGATCCTCCAGTCTCTGCCTCCTGAGTGCTGGAATTAAAAGCATGCACCACCACCGCCTGGCCCAGAGAAATATTTATTATAAAAAAGAAATATAATGGAAAAGCTGAAGAGCAAGTTTAAGGTGGCTAGTGGTCACACTGAAAAACAATCATATGTATGTATATACACGTTTTCTGTATGTTCATGTACATTTGCAAGTGTGCCTGGAGGCCAGAGGTCTATACTGTCTGTGGGCATTATTTTTTGAAGCAGGTCTCTTTGAATCTGGAGCTGTCTGATTTGGCTACACTGGCTGGCCAGGGAGCTCCAGTATGGCCTGGGATTTACAGGTGCATGACAAGCCTAATTTTCTTGTTGGAGTGTTGGGGATCCCCCTTCAGACCCTCTTGCTGATGCAGCAAGCACTTTACTCATGGAGTGGTCTGCACAGGCCCTGAAAAATATCGTAAAAGGTGAAATGCAAGTAATGAGGTAATGAGATTATTTATTCAAACTATTGGTGCAGCCAATAGACAATGAAGGTGAAATTAAGAAGATATAGGTGGCGGGGTTTGAGGTCCAGAGTGTATTTCTCTCCTCTAGCTGGCCTCTGTAGACCAGCCACATCCTCAAGTTCCCTGTAGGAAAGTGGCAGCCATGGAGGATCTTAGACCAGACAGTGGGTCACAGATGACAATATGGCTGTCAAAGGCAGCAGGGAGACAGGAACTCAGGCAGCGAAAGTTGAGTGACAGACACCTCCGCACTTCCCTACCCACCAATCAGAATTTTGCAGAAGGCCAGTCCTAAGGGCCGTGAACTCTGGAGTTAGATGCTCTGGAGGTAGATGCTTGCATGACTTTGAAGATTATTCACAACCCTGGTTTGCTGCAGCTGCTGAGCGCTGTTAGCACTTCAAGCACATGGGTTATGATGGCAGTTAAATTAAATACTCTGCGTAAATACAATAAACGCTCAATGGATGCTTGGCATTTGTCACCCAAATAGTCTTTTCTAGTTATTTTACAAATTAGTTTAAGATGAACTGTGAGGACAGCCAGGTACCGGGAATCTTTTTATAATTCCAGAAGAAAAGTGGTCAGGGTTTTTTCTCTCTCTTTGGGTTGAACTCCGGCTTCCAACTCAAGATCACCTAGCCCTCACCTCAGCCTCTCACATGGCTCTGTTCAGGGTCTTTTTCAAAGAGTGGCTCCCGCCAGCTCGTTAAATCTATGATTAAAACAAAACAAAACAAAACAAAATTAACAATGATTTTAAAACTTAAATTTGTATTAGCTGTTCTGTTTGAGACAGGGTCTCAATTGCAAAGACCAGGCTGTTAAGAGTTATAGCTCCTTCCTGTTTTGTATTCCTGTGTGCTGTGAGGTGTGGACTACTAAAAGCTATCTGTTCTGCTGTCTTTAGCGAAGACTCTTACAGTGAACCTTGTTACGGTTGTAGGTAAACTGATGCAAGCAATCTCTTCTTTTCCTCCCCTTCTCTATCTCCCTTTTTGTCCTCCATCTCTCCCTTTCCCCTCTCTATCTGCCTTTATGTCATGTTAGCATAAAGAAGAGACCAAGGAGAAGCTCAGGGGGTTTGGACGGCAAGTTGGCTATGCGGTTGTTGTGAGTTGCTTTTTCCATGGGGGACCCTGTTCATTCAGAACACCTTCAGTGGGGCAAGTGCAGAAGAAAGATGCTTCTCGAGGAACCGTTGGATTTGCTTATGAAGTCGTTTGCCTTCAAAAATACAGTTCTGAATCAACCAAGAGAGAATGACGGGAAATAAGCGTATGTCAATGTGCACTGTACCAAGTGCGTCTTTCACAGGAATTAGATTGAGAATAAAAGTGATGTCGAGCTTCTTAAGATGCTTAAGTAGGCTGGTGAATAGGTGTAGGATGCACTTCCGCATCTGTGGGCTAAGCTCTGAAAGGCTGAACCACACAGAGCAAAGAAATGGACCAAACCATCAATTTAGTAGGTCATTTTGAATGTAGGCAGCAAAATGGCTGCGTGTGTGAAAAGCCACTACTATATTTTGAAAGAGCCTTTCTAAGAATCCTGAAATATTAATAACATGGTCTTAATGCAGTTAAGGGTGGCAAGGGCTGCCGAAAATAGTACAATCACAATTATGTATTTTTTTTTTTGGCTTGTGCTTGTAAAAGCAAGAAGTTAAGAGTGGAAATAGTCAATGTGTTGAAAAGTGGCTTTCAATTTTCAAAATTGGTATAGAGCTTTGTATTTCCCAAATAAATTCACATATATTTATCCTTAGTAAGGTGTTAATGTGAGCTTTGAAGAAAAGAGAAAAACTACACGAACTCAGAAAGGCACCCCCTCCTCATTCACTGAAAGGCACCCCCTCCCCATTCACTGAAAGGCACCCCCTCCCCATTCACTGAAAGGCTGGTGCAATCAATGCTCAGCTTTAACAAATGAGAAGAAACACCTTCCAGTAGGAGTGTTGTGAGCTCCCGATGAATTTTGCAACTAGAATTTATCTAATTAGAATGCCACGCCCTTCCCGCCCCCTCTCAGCTCTGAATGTGGTGTGTTCACATCCTACTGCTTGGTCACTGACTAATTTCTATCAATTATCACCTTCTCTTTTCACTGTGCAACTTGAGATTTTAGGTAAAAGTCAAAGTGTGCGTGAATTAGCCGGGAATGTGCAGTGTATACTCAAAGATGTTAAAATCGTTTGTGTCTTGTTGATAATTATACCACGAGTTGCCTCCAGTTGCTTGTGTCTTCTGTGACTCACTGAGTGAGAGGGGACTCAGGGAGTTTGTGTCCATGTTTAGGGTCTCTTCTTGTTTGATGCGGGACCATGCAGTTTGATTTTTCGGCTTCTTCCCAAGGTCTGGGTTGCAGTTTTTTATGAAAACCCTCGGGCCATCTTAAACATGACCATAAGCACCTTGCAAGCTGAACCTTATCTAATTACGGGATGCCTGTGAACTTGGGAGACACATAAATCACAGTCACCAAAGCAATTTGTTTGTCTAAGGTGCTTCGGTCCAGTGAAAGACAGAAAGCAAATAAGGAAGAGGTTGATCTGGGAGCACTGTTATTGTCGGTGTTCCACAGGCCATAAAGTTTTAGCTCGTTGCGGGAGACTCCATAAACAAGTTTATCTAATAGGAATGAAGTAACTGTGTGTGCGTGCCTTCCTGAGCACCCACCGGAGTCCCTCTCCGCTTGTCATTGTGGACGATGATAAAGAAGAAAATGCTAGCAGGCCAATCCAGAGGGTGAGGGGTGGACTTCAGTGGAGGCTTCATGGATCAACGGAGCAGCTCTCTACGGCTGCGGGTCTCTACAATAGTATTTCCACAGAAAACCCAGCATGTGTGGACGCTCAGACATCTGTTCCTTTCACACAGGTCCCTGAGTGGCCACTGTGGCTGATCTCTTGCATTTTAGGCTAGTGAAAGGCATGCAAGGGGATCCCTCATCCAGATGGGGGCTTTGATAGTATTGACATGATCTGAGAAGATGATAGATGAAGCCAGCATTGAGAAAAGCATGCTGGGGAAATTGTGGATAGCTCATTTTCTTTTCCATCCTCAGCCGGTCGGGAATAACTTAATTATCATTGTCCTTATCTGTGACCTTAATACCTGATGGCGCTGGTCTGTTTATTTTAGGTTGGGATAGGCTTGGGGAGTAATCATGAAGAGTGGGGAGGAAAAAGAGGGGAAGGGAGCAAAGCCTTATTAATTAATTTTTATGATGAGGTTTTGCAGCATTATTGAATTTTTCCACATTACTGAAAGTGGTCCTCAGTGTCCGTGGGATGTTTGTAAAGATGAGATCATGGAAAGCGGGTCAGGTGCGTTAAAGGACTGTAGGAACCTGTGTTCTCTGTATTCGCCTCTTGTGGGGTGCTCACGGCAGGGGAGAGGGAGCGGGCTAAAAATGGAGGCAGGGAAATACAGGAGGGCCTCTCATGCTTGAGAATAAACACCACTTATTAACCTTTTTCTTTTCTTTTTCTTTTTTTTTTTAAAGATTTATTTATTTATTATGTATACAACATTCTGCCTCGATGTATGCCCGCAGGCCAGAGGAGGGCGCCAGATCTCAGTACAGATGGTTTGGAGCCACCATGTGGTTGCTGGGAATTGAACTCAGGACCTTTGGAAGAGCAGGCAATGCTCTTAACCACTGAGCCATCTCTCCAGCCCCTGTTAGCCGGTTTTTAAGTAAGCTACTTATCCTGTACTGGTCCAGAGTCTATCTTCAAGTCATCTTCTTTGTGTTGTTCTGAAAGCGAATGGCTCATGCCTTACAAGCTCGTGTCTTTCATGAATGCCTTTGTTGGGTTTTCAAGCTGATTCTCTGTAGCCATAATTAGAAAATAGCCGCCAACCAATTGTTTTGTTTTGTTTGGTAGCATTTGAACACATACATTTCCATCTGGTTGATTCAATAAAAGACACCCCCCCCCCAAACACACACACACACACACACACACACACACACACTTATAAAATCCAAAGTAAGTGACTGAAAATCCAGGTTCTGGGGAGCTGCACACTTAGCGGTCAAAGATGGCCACTGAAATTTAACCAGGCCTAAGGTCTTAAAAGGACAATTACCTGGTGGAAGCTGGATTCTTCCTTTCAAAGGTGCCTCTAGTGCTTTGTAAGGGGGCTACAGTAAGATTGATCAGGATAATGCCTCTTAATGGCTGCTGCCTTCCAGAGAGACTCCAATAAACTTTCATTGTACTGCACTTGATCACACTAGTTTTTAAAAAGCAGTGTCCTTTAGAAGCTCCTTGACACATAACCAGAATTGCCAGTGAGCCTTAAAGAGAAGCTGTGATGCTGGGTGTGTGGCCGAGTTGCTACAATGCTTGCCCAGCAAGCAGAAAGCTCTGGGTTTGATCCCCAGCCATCAGGAGGTAGAGGTAGAAGGAGAAGACATTGAAGGCCGGCCACTCTCAGCTACATGGAAAGCTTGGCTGGGGTTTACATGAGACCATGAGACCCTGTCAATTCATGTTTTGGGTTGGTTTGCCCTGCATTTCAAGCTGGGTAATCCCTAAGATGAACAACACCCCCCTCACCACACACACACACACACACACACACACACACACACACACACACACACACCCCTTTTCTGCCATCCAGGGAATGCTTGCCCATTTTGCTTTGATGTTCCTGCAGCGGTTCATGTTTGTTTGTTTTTTTCTCTTTCCTCCTTCCCCGTAGCTTGCAAAATTGGATATTACAAAGCTCTCTCCACGGACGCCACCTGTGCCAAGTGTCCACCCCACAGCTACTCCGTCTGGGAAGGAGCCACCTCGTGCACCTGTGACCGAGGCTTCTTTAGAGCCGACAACGACGCTGCGTCTATGCCCTGCACCCGTAAGTGCTTTGCTTGTCTCCTGTCTCCCGCGATGCCAGCAGCTTTCATTACCACCTAGCAGGGTGCTGCCAGGACTTCTCCCAGGATAACCTTGCAGGGGGCAAATTAGATAGCAAGCTCACATCCCCTTGCTATCATACAGGAAGCGTGCTTAGGAAAAGAAAGGCTCCTCCCCCCCCCCCCCAACTCTTTCTGGTTGCCTTCACAATGCACAGCTGCCACAGACTACTTTGTGGAGCAAAGATTGAGTGTTTAGGTTGTCTGACAGTGTAATTACAGCGGGGAATGGAATTTATAAATGGCCTTACCGTTGAGTCGAGGGCTGGGGGAGACCTGACAACCACAGGAGAAAGAGAGAGCGGACCAGGATTTGGGGACATGTTTCAGTCCTGTACGAGGCCGTTCGGAGTGCTCTGAGGTCATTGCTTGGGTTTTCATTTTACCTCTTCCTGCTTTCGTCTCAGTTCTGTGTTCATAACACTTAGGCCAGGGCCCTAATAAATGCTGATTTCGTATGAGGCACTTAATAAAGGCTGGCCTAATGAATGGATGGTGTTGGCAAGCCCGGTGTGAAGCTGGATGGGGAAACCTCTTCTCACACTTTATTTGGACAATGTTCCCAAGGTGTTGCCACAGACCTTGCCTTGGCTTTGACCTTGAGCAAGGCAGAAATGATAGGGGACCCCCCCCCGATATTTCAGTCATATTTCGCACTAGTACTGTCTTTCAGCTCACATCCTGGTCATGTGGCATACAGGACTTGCAGTTTAAAGTTCGTTTCTCAATTTCGGTTTACTGGCAGAGTGGCTGCTTAGCCTCTGATGTCTTAATTTTCCTCGCTGTCGAATGGCACTAATCATAGCACGTGTTATATATCTTCATTCAGAAAAGCTCCACATTTAAAGATTTGGGGGATTCGTGTGATATTTGCATATACACAGAGTTACCGTTTGGAATGAGGCCCAAGTCTAAATATGTGTTATCCTCATAGCTTGATGGTAACTTTATATGCAGTGTTTCTCTGTTTTCACGGAAGTCTCTCACATGAGGTCAGCTGTGGAATTTGTCCCCTTTATCACGTCTCTCTCCTAAAAAGGCCCCAGGTTCTAGAGCACTTTGGAATTTGTAGGTTAGAAACGCTCCCTCTCTGTCTCCCTCAGGTCTGTTGTTATTAGCTATTCTCATATTGGTGCGTGTCAGTCATGTGTAAAAACAATTCTACTCTTTAGGTTTTACTATTATTATTATGACTGTTATTATTTTGATTTATTTTTAACTGCTGTAAATTACAGATGGACCAGACTGGGCTGGCATCACTGAATATAGATGCCACTTCTGGCTTTTGATCCACCAAAACCTTCAGGGAGTTTATTCTGTAGCATGATCAGGAACCACCGTTAGTAGGAGAAAAGAGAGAGGTTTCAGGTCCACCCTTCTCAGTGAACTTTTATGACATAAGGACTCTCTCTATTTCTGGAAAAAGACATCATGACTGTAGGCAGACACTTGTCTCCTGCCCACCAGTTCCCAAACAACCAACCCAGAGATGTATATTAATTATAAATGTTTCGATGGTGGCTCAGGTTTCTTACTGGCTAGCTCTACATATAACTTAGCCCATTTCTAATAATTTGTATGTTGCCACATGCCCCATGGCTTACTGGAATCTTACTCTTCTGAAGGCTGCTGGTGTCTCCAACTCTGTCTCTTTGCTTGGATCTCTAACCTAGCTATAATTTGCCCTGCCACAGGCCAAAGACGCTTCTATATTAACCAATAATAATAAAACATCTTTACAGTCTACAGGGGGGCATCCCACATCATATGACCACAACAGCTCTTATAAAAGAAAACATTTAATTTTGGAATGGAGGCTCCCTTATAGGTTCAGAGGTTTAGTCCATTACCATAATAGTGGGAAGCAAGGCAGCAGGCAGACGTGGTGCTAGAGAAGGGGCTGAGAGTTCTTACATCTTGACTCTCAGGCAACAGGAAGTGATCTGTCTCACTGGGCATGGCTTGACCATATATGAGACCTCAAAGCCAGCCCCCACAGTGACGTACTTCCTCCAACAAGGCCACGTCTCCCTGTGGCCTCCATTTAAGGACCATTTTCTTTCAGATCACCCAACAAGGGCCGACTGTGGGAGTGATGGGAGCATTAGACCCAGGTGATGTGCCCAGCACATCCAACTTTCCCACACACTCACATCGTAGAGACAGTTAATTAAGGTAGGGCTTCTTGCTTCTAAACCAGGCAGCTGCTAGCACCGAGACGCCCCTGACCAGCACAGAGATGGAGCTGCACAAACTGAAAACTTACAGTATGACCTCCTGGAAGGTTCTAGTACCTGGTTTCCGAGATCCAGCATTAAACTTGCAGGACTAAGGAGAGCAAAGGGAAACTTTACAGCTTCCATAACAGCTAGGATCTTTCTCTTACCACCCTCTTTTTTTTTTTTTAATGCCTTCCTAGACTAAGTTCTTTCCCTGTCTGGTTCCCCCCGCCCCCACAACACACACTCTTTTCTTATTTTATTTTTTTAACCTGATCGAATCCTGAGTTTTTCAGTATTTTTCTTCTATGTTAAGCTCTTAAGAATGAGTTCCCTGCCCCCCCCCCATCTCCGCTCACTACCAAACAACAACCTAAGTGCTGGGAACTGGGGGCACGAGAGCAAGTTGAAGAGGAAGTATTTTGGGCTGATGTTTACATAATGGCCCTTTATTTGTATGAGGGACCCCACCTACTCGCCACACAGAGACTCTTGCCTTCTGGGTAAGGTTTGCCTGGGTTGTGAATGTCAGGAAACAGTCTGGGTGCTTTTTCTTCTCCTGATTCTGATGTGTTATCTAGCTTTCTAGAAGCCATGGGCCAGTGTAGTGAGTGCTAGTTGGTGCTTGGGAGTGTAGCCCACCTCCAGAGATTGCCATGTGTGTGCTAAATTGGGCTATTTGCCATAGGCATCACACCTATGTGAAATTTTATATTTTGGGAGAAATAAATTGTCAGCTTTATTCTGAATAAGCCAATGAAAAACAAACTGGTTTTTAAACTCATGAATTGAAACCCAAATTTTAAAAGTTTGATATCACTTTCCTGTTTTTCTCCATTCCCCCCCCCCCCCCCCCCCCAGTCTGTGTTCTCCAAGATTAACAAGCAAGGAGCAAGGGTGGTGGGCATTTTGAGTTGTGAGGAAAGGTCGGGAGGGGTTCCTTTCTTCCCACCTTGAATTCCTCCCTCTCCTCTGTGCTCTGAGGTCTCCTGCTTGGTGTTTGTGGCCATCAGTGTATCCTGCGGATTCTCCCAGGGCTTCTATGACGTGTTCACAGGCTTCGCAGCCAGCTAGAACTCCCTCACACCAAGTTTGTGACTAAGAGTGTTTAATGTCTCCAAGTCCCTTCTCTGTGAAGTAGATTCTCACTATCTACGCCTATGGCTGCTTTTAAAGTTAATTAAGACAATATTTGTGAAGGCCTGACACATGGTGGGAACCTGAGAAGTCTTTGTCCTTTTTTAAAATCTTTATTTGGTCACATAAGTCCTTGGCCAACCCCCTCTCAGGAGGGAGCACTACCCTTCACGAATGCCAGTGATTTGTGCCCTGATAACACAATTAAATTATTCAGTGGCTACAACTGCACCCCAGGTAGGTCTGAAGAATCTGACTTTAATCCTGTTGTACAGCGAAGATGAACATCACATCTTTATATAAACCTTGGGAGCCCTCCTTCGAGAGAGGGACCCTCGGGGGGGGGGGGTCTGTATTATTAGATGAGACCTTCTGTTGAAAGCGGTGTGGCAACTTGTTTGATCTGTAGTCAGTAGGAGCATGGAAAGCCGTGAGCTTTCAGCTTTCCATTCAGTTGCTCATTTGTGTCCTCCACATTGCTAGAACCGAGCAGCCACACGGGGTTGCTCCAGTCACTGTTAGATACCAGCATGGACATAGATGTCTCTCACTTTGCAGAAGGTTCCAGTCTACAGCCATTGGGTAGATGCTTCCGTAGAAGAAACCGTGGGAGTTCCTCCAAGAAGCCCTTGTTCAGATAACCCACAGGACAAATCCTCCCCATTCCTAGCTTTATCGGATTCTCTTGACGAGATGTGGGGATGGAAGGGAACATAAACATCAGGGGACCCTTTCAAACGAATCCCAGCCCCTAATCAGTCCTTCCCAGTTGGTTAAGCCAGGTGACAAACCCAATTCCCCTGTGCTGACAGCCATGATAATCAGGCACCTTCTTTGTTCATTATGCTGTCTTTAACCCCCAGCATTCTCATGCAGCCCCGCATTTAGTGATCTCTCACTGTGACGGCACACTAATGAAGAAATAAAACACACTCTTCGAGACGCATTCTTCTGGCCAAAGTGAGACTCTGCTCCAGTGGCTTGTAAAATCAGGTTTTTGTTCACCTGGGGGACGATTAGACCAGGTAAAGACAAGTCGCACCAACTAATTCAGAAGAAGACACCTAGAAGTTTGTACTGTCACCGCCACTGGGGAAAATGAGGAAAATTAATAGTAATACACTTTGGTTTTGGAGGACTTTTGACGGAATCTCTGGTTACCCTAAAGTGAGTAGATATGGTTCAGACAGACTGAGATGTAACAATCTGAATATTTAAGATGTATCTCATACCTGTTTCAAAGAAGGGGCCTAGTGCTAAAGGTTTATACTAGTATTTATTATTATTATTATTATTATTTCTCCTCTTTCCCACTTCTGGGGATTGAACCCTGGGCCATGCATATGCTACACGAGAGCTCTGCAGTTGAGCCAGCCAGTCAGCTCTTTTCAGAAATAGGATTTTCTTAAATTATGTGGACTAGCCTCAGACTCATGATCCCTTTACTTGGTGCCCCCAGCTTCAATAATTCAAGATCATAGGGAAATTGCCACCGTACGCAGCCGTAGCAGTGTCTACTCTACACATCACGTGGAAGACAGGAGAGCCACTTAGGTGTTGGTGGGACTGGCGTCAGGCCTGGAATTCTGCATTTCTGACAAGTTCACAGGTGCCCCAAGGTCACCTGGTGGGTGCACCAGTGATCCCTGGGGTCTGAGTTCTCTGAAGGGCAGGAGCTCAGGGATTCTCTTTCATGTCTGCGGCTTTCAGCTTGTGGGAACTGGAAGGGTGCTTCGAGGATCCAGAATATTTTGCCCTGAATGGAAATCAATTCGTTCATTTGTCTCTTTCTGAAAAAACAAACAAACAAACAAAAAAAAAAAAAACACCCAACCCGGCTGGCGGCCGAACAACCCCTGGAGGCCTCACTCTATGCATGGTTTTGGCTTTGATTTTTGTGGTCCTTTCAAATTCCCTGGAAATTGATGTCAGAGAGTGGAAATGTTAAATACTTCTCGCACATTCCCTCACAGGTCCGCCCCATCAGAGGAGAAAGGTACTGTGGTTTGCTGGCAATATTGTCTGTAGACAGAGACCTTAAGAAAGCAGTGGACCTCAGGATTGAATTTAAGTTCATGCTCTCCCCAGCAGTGTGTATATGTGTATGTGTGTATATATATATATATATATATATATATATATATATATATATATATATATATGTATATATATATATGTATGTATGTATTTTTGGGGGGAGGCCCAGGGTCGCCCAGGCTGGCCTTGAACTCTCTTTGCCTGAGGATGACCTTGAATTCTTTCTTGATCCTCTACCTCCCACTTGCTGAGATGATAACATGTCATGCCCTGGAATAGCTAATTTATTATTATTATTATTAATAAAAGGCACGTCTTATAACTAAGCTACCTAGTAACCTCTTCTCCCCTTGAATTTCCCTTTCCCTTCTGGAATGCAGTCTGGCTTTCTTCAATGCTCGGAACATTCTTCAATGCAAGAACAGGAAGTCCTGTATGACCTTAGTGCTTAGCTGGTGTTCAGAGATTGTAGGGAGGCACTGAGCCAATATTATGTTTAAGGTAACTGCAACTTCTGATACATTTCAAAATATGTGAGCAACTACCTTACAGAGGGAGTCGTTCGTTTTGGGTACCCTCACCCCCCCCCCCCGCCAATAAGCCCAACAACTGTTATTTTGCTACTTTGCTTAGCCCTGTTTGAAGAGTCCGTTTCTGTGGCCTTCGGTTGAAAATTCATTCTTGTGCTTCTGCTGTGTGCGCCACTTGTTTGGTAAAATTTATCAGTGTCGGAGTTCATGGGATTCTGCAGATGAGAGACTAGACTTTCCATTGCCTACCCGAAGGGCCTCTCTGTTTCCATCTCCGAGTAAATGGCCTTCAGTATCTCCATCAGCTGTCCAAACAGACTGATTGACTAATACTTCTTGTCTTAAATATTCCCAGCATCGCAGCTTTTAAGACAATTTACACTGGAAAAGCTCAAGACTAAATGAGCAGAAATTTATCTAGATCTAGGCTGAAGGGTCCTGATTTGAGGAAGCTTTCTGAAGGTTGAGGGTATCAAGAACTTGAACCGACCAAGCGAGCTCCAAGCATGGGATGAATGGTACCGGCTTGTCTTCCCGCTCCCCTCCTCTAATTGAATTTAGCGTGCTGCTGTATTTCCTCGAGAAAGTGTATTGTTTTAGAAACCACCATTTCAGTTCTATTACTCAGAGCCCTCCCATCTAATGCCGGCTGGCAGTTATCAACATAATGAAGCATAATGAAATGACGAGCAATCTTCAGTGGAAACCCAGCGTTGGTCCCACTGGTGCCCTGTGACTGTCTGGTTAAAATCTAAATGCAAATTAAAATAACACCGTCCTTACTCGCTTCCAAGGTCAGAAGAAAACCTTTTTTTTTCCTTCTTTTTTTTTCTTTCTGAAAAGTGGTCTATTTTGGACAATGTTATCAATCTTCAAACAAGCTCTTGAAGGTGCCCCCAGATGCTCAGTTCAATTATTCCCCCACTCCGAAAGATTTATATATTTAGCAGTCTGGCTTAGGGATTTGGGGAGGTGTGTCTAGAATAAGGCTTTGATGTCTACACCGTAGGATAAAAGGCATCCTTCAGTTTCAAGTTTAGTACATCTTGTGCCCCCCCCCCCCCACATCTGTATTTCTTTTTACTTTGGAGCAGCAAATAGCTAATATTGTAATGAGGGGGAGCGGCCACTGTGTGGTGAAAATGGGCCACAGCCAGTTTGCTGAGAGTGAGGACAAAATCCCCAACTGTGAATGGCAGTTTCAGGAGGCCCATTGGATAATCTTTAACTTTTTCTGTAGCCGGTGCAATCAATCCCTTTTGTATGAAAACTCTTGAATTTTAAGATTTCCAGGGGAATTCCTTCATCTCATATATCAAACTCATAGTATAGTAATATAAGTTGTTGATCAGATGGATAGCCAATGGAAACACTTAATCCCCGCCATGATGGTTGCGTTTTAGTTCAGAATGTATCCTCCCACTCACTCTGGCAATCTGGCAAATGTGGCAAAGCAGCAATGTGATGATCCAGATACAGCTGTCATCCTGTTCTGTTTGTAGACCACTTGCTCTAAAGCCCAAGGTCCTTGTTTCTTCCCCAGTAGCTGCCGCTTGGCACTGTGAAGATGGAGCAAGTGGAGGGTTCTTCCATGAGGACAATTAGAGTTGAGGTAGTTGAGAGGGAGGTACGGGAAAGATGGCTCAGTGGCTAAGGCACTTGCCACTCAAGCTCTGAGGACCTGCGTTCCTTCCTTGAACCATATTTAAAAAGCCAGGGGTATGCAAGGCTGTGGTGGCGGCACGCCTTGAATCCCAGCACTCGGGAGTCAGAGGCAGGCGGATCTCCGTGAGTTCGAGGCCAGCCTGGTCTACAGAGCTATTTTCAGGACAGGCTCCAAAGCTACAGAGAAACCCTGTCTCAAAAAAAAAAAAAAAAGAAGAAGAAAAATCCAGGGGCGACGGCAGTGCATTTTGGAGGAGCTGAGAAAGGCTTATTAATCTGTTAGCTGGCCAAGCTATCCAGCCTAGCCTCATCCGCGAGCCTTAGGCCACGCTTCAAATCAGGGTGCCTAACCATCAAGGAGCTCTGCCTAAGGTTGACCTGACCTCCGCACAAGGACTGAATGATTGTGCGCTGACTAGCTATTTGAAGACTTTGAAACTGTCACGCACTTTCATAAAGATCGCTTACCACCGCATCGCCTCTTCCTCTCTGACCTACTTTTCCATTGCGCAGGAATAAGCAACGTACTGCGTACTCCAGGAGGAAATGCCTAGGTGTGAGGAACGTTCATCTTTGCTCCTGCGAAAGGCTCGGCTAATCTGCCATTGCCATTTAGCCAGGTTATTACAGTTTTTCTACCACCATGAATAATTAGGAGTGGCTTGCCATCAAGCAAGCCCCATCATTTCTGGATGCCATCCTTGACACTCCCCACCGAAGCCATACGCACAGCATGCTTCTTTGAAACGGGGTCAATTATGCATTTTTCTGAGCTCCCCTGGGGTGAGAACCGAGGATCTTCTTTGCTACCAGCTGTGTGATTTTTCTCTTAGCCTGGATGGCTCCGCCTGCTACCTCGGGCCCTGGAAAGAGGAGCTGAGGACAGAGTTCCATCTAGGAGATTTAACAGCTCCGCTTGCCCCCGCCTGTGATCTTCCGCAAGGGAAGGGGCCTTTCTTTACCGGAAGCTCCTAGTACCTTGTGGTGTAGAGGTGGACACCGCACAGAGAAGTGTGGTGAAGCCTAGAGCACTGGCAGAAAAGTAATGCCAGCTAGCCATCTTCTTGAAGGGCGGTGGACTTAGAGAAATTGAACTCTGGGGTAAGCTGAGAGAATTAGAAGTGTTCCGATTTGTTCCAAAAGGGAATTCATAGCTAAGCATCACTGTTTTCTGTCTCATTGAGATACTGAGGGGATCTGAATCTCTGATAAAGCTAGAACCAGCTTGTTCTGTTAATTTGGTTGAATTGCTTAGCTTGCCTGCCTCCCTTCCTTCCTTCCTTCTTTCGTTTTCTCTCTCTCTCTCTCTCCTCTCTCTCTCTCTCTCTCTGTAGGTCAAAGGTGAGCATGGGTATCTTCTGTCACTCTGCATGTTACTCTTTGCCACAAGGCGTCACTAAACCTAGAGTTCAGCATTCCGGCAGGGCCAGATGACCAGCAAGCCACTAGGTGACCCACTTTTTCTACCCACAGCACTGCTGTTACAGACAGGTATCTCCACATCAGGCTTTTGTATGGGTGCCGAGGCTCCAAACTCAGGGCCCCCCACTTACACAGCAAGCACATTGCCACCTGAGCCATCTCCCCAACCTGCTTAGCTTCTGTTCATACCGATTTTTCGTTATCAGACTGTCCTGAAGCCTTTCTTAAAATATTTTATTGGGGTGTTAGATTTCAGATAAAGTATGGAAAGATGTTGTAAGAAACATACACCCATGCACAGCTCAGCTAATTCCTGAAGGAAATGGCAGTCAGACTTTCCTTGGTCCTGTCTATTTCCAACACTCGTGTATACCTGACAATCTACAAAGTGCTTCAACTGTATACTCTAGTCATCTCATATAACAAAACAAAAATATTTAGCCAATATTCCTGGAGAGGAGAAGGGCCAAATAGAAACAAGAGAAAGGCCTTGGCGGAATCCCAGCATTGAGCTCTCTGAGAATCTGAGACTGCTTCATGACAGCAACAAGTGATGGATGTGTCCAAGTGGTTCAGTCTTGAAATCGTGGACAGCTCTGCCTTGGCGTTCGTATTGTTCAAACACATAAACCGCTGTGATAAAAGGTTCTGCCCCATTCATAAATCTCAGAAGCGGTATCCCTGAATAGCAGTCTTTATGTAAACTAACCCAACCGTCAGGGTCAAGAGAAAGCCATTAGTGGTGGCCACATATACAGCTATCATGGGGGAAAGCAGAGGCTTCATTTCAAAGTCCAAACCTTAACTCCCCCCAACTGTTTATTCTGCCTTACAACCTGTCTTTCAGCCAGAGAGAGATTAACAACAAAAGCTTATCCGAAGGGTTGAAGGGCTTTCCAGCTAAGACACTGAAGTATTATTGACAGCCCAAAGTTGCACGTGCTCAGCGCAGCCCTAAGAGATGGGACTGGAGCCCCAAGGTGCCTCTCCCTCAGAAGATAATGTCTTGGACCTGGTTGTCTTGGCGTTTCATCGGGTGACAGTTGTGCTCAAAGAAATTGATCATGTTAGGAGTTACATTTTCTACCCAGGCCCCTGGGATGTTCCTTGCTACTTCCAGAATTAATTTCATGGCTCACGCCTTGAATTTTAAGATGGTGATTAGGAATCAGTTAAGGATTTAAAATCTGTCATGGGTCTGGATGCCTCGGTGCCACAGGAGCCCTGGTACTGTGACATTCCTGTCAACTGATAGACTCCTTGTCTTGGTTACAAGCTAGAACTTCCTTTTTCTAATATTTTAATATAAGGTTGCCCCTAATTTATTTATTTATTTTCCTGTCAGCCTTTGTGATACACACCCAGGCTATGGCCATGTTGTGCCTGATAAGGCGCTGGCACTACCCAGATAAAGGAGCCCCCACTTACTCACTATTAGGCTGCTAAACACACTAGCGTGCAATGTATCATGGGATTATAAACAATAAACCATGGACTGTGGAGAAAGCTGAGTAGGTAAAATACTTGTCTGTAAGCATGAGAACCTGAGTTCAATTTCCCAACCCCCCCTTTTTTTCTTGGTTTGTTGTTTTGTTTTAAACAATATGGTGGCATGCTCTTGTAATCCCAGCCCTTTGGCTCAGTGACCAGCCAACCTAACCTACTTGTTTAAATCCAGGCAAAATAAAGGATCTTACCTAAATTTCAAAGTGGTCAGCAGGAGAAGAAACACTCCACAGTTTGCTCTGGCTTCCACATGCGCCAACATGCACACCCCTCCACGTACGTGAATATACCCCCAAATAGTAATAAAGCGAGAACTAAGAATGGAAACTAATATTCTTGCAGGAAGGAAATAAAAAGGTTATGTGATGGGTGCCTCGGGGTCTGTTATCCCTTTGATTCCAGTTGTCAGAAGAAATTGAATTTTCAGGTTTGCGTGGAATTTTACGCCATGTGTCTGTCTATGTGCCCATTAAACCCGTATCCAAATGGGATCGTCATAGCTGAAGTGTTAATATCTTCCTTAAGAATTATGTCTGTTTCCAGTTCATTCATAGGGGTTGGGTGGAGTGCACTAGATGTTGTATTGTGGCCTCGGCTCCCCACGGAATGAATTCACACGACGGTTATACTTCACCCTGGACACGTTAAGAACCAGGTTCATGATGAACTAGCGGGTTTACATCATGTGTATATTTGTGTATGCACAGGACGTGTGCGTGATAATGTCATGCCACAGTAGACCAGAAGGGAACTGGAGTCACAGGCAGTTGGAAGCCACCCGACATGTGTGCTGGAAACCAAACCCAGGTCTTCCACATGAGAAATACCCACTCTTAACCTCTGAGCCACCTCCATTGTATCGGCTGCCTTTCCCCAGAGGAGAGAACACACGCTTAGCAAAGAAGGAAGAAAATCTCTTTTGTGATATAACATGGTATTTTATGATACAACAGATATGCTGTGATAACCCTTTGTATCTGCTATAATTTGGCTATAATTTCTTCGGGGCCTCTTACTGTCAAACCCTCGTCAACTGGATGTGGGCTGACATTCCACAAGAAAACAGTAATTACCCGTGGTAACACCTCTCGCTAGTACCTGCTAGGTGATGTGAAAAGCATTTCACGCCGCCGAAGGAAGTGATGTTCATTTAACTTCTCTACAGTGACGAGAAGTGTGGTGCCCATCTTCGGCAGAGCAGTGGCAGTCATATTTCAGGCATTTCGTTCCATCCTCAGACAACGCAGGGGTGTGACTTCGACTTTAGAAATCGGTATTGTTCTTGACCTCCTAGTTTGGAGCTTCCTATATTGACTTATGCTGAGTTTAATGTCTATAGAATTATATAGAATTATGGGGGTACCCATATTTACTATGCCGTAGCAGAAACCTGACAGAAACAATTCATGGAAGTGGGAAAAGATTTACTGTGGCTCACGGTTAAGGGGGTACAACGGTCCATCATGGTTGCAAGTCACAGGATTGAATCTTTGGGTTTGCAGCAAGGATAGGAGTTACATCTTGCAGCTGCCTGGAAGCAGGGGTCACCGTCAGGCTACAACTCATAAAGCCTTCGCTCTGACATCCCTTTGTCCAGCAAGGCTTTACCCCTTTAAATGTCCCCCACACCTTCCCAAGTCACCAGCTGAAGACTAAGTGTGCAAGCATGTAAGTCTGTGGTGGTTCCACAGCATCAGAGACCTTCCTGGGAAGAAGGATTATCTAATTCAAGAGTTTTCAACCTATGGATCTTGACCCCTTGAGGAGGGGGGGGTCAAGAGACACTATCACAGAGGTTGCCTAAGGCCATCAGAAAACATGGATATTTACAACACGATTTATAGCAGAAGCAAAATTACAGCTATGACGTAACAACCAAAATAATTTTATATATGATTAGGGGTCACCACAACATGAGGAACTGAATTATGAAGGTTGAAAACTACTGATAATCCCTCTAGGAATGACCGAGAAGCTATGGCCAATTTCAACTGTTGTTTACTTTTGCCAAGTTTTCTTGGGTACAGCTATACCCGATGGTGGAGATACTTGCTGTGGTTGTCGCCAAGAGCATATGGCCCATAAAGGTTAAAATATTTACAACGCGGCTCTGCAATAAAACGTTCTCACAAAGAAAGAATGCTGACCCTGCTCGATTCATAAATTAAAGGTTCTTGCGTTTGCCTTTTGTTTCTGGTAGTGTAATTATTATCTGTGCCACTAAATTATATCAAAAACAAGAAGGGCGTTCAAAATGTAAAACCTTGCAAAGAGTCTCACACGCCAGCCCTGTTCTTGGGGTGCAGAGGCAGAATGTCGAGCCTGTGTGTGAATACCATGGGGAGATTTGCAAACGCGATTCAAAATGAAACAGAGCAGTGTCTCTTCCCTTACGAGCACTTCAGCATTTGATTATTTCATATTTAAAAATGGCTTAATTTGGTGATAAAAATAAAGTTAGATGGGGGGGAGGGGAGCTCTATTAAAATTCTATTAAAGGCAAATGTGAGGCTTCCTTTAGAAACGTTAGAATCCATTCCTTCCAGAGAGATTTGCGCTAGCTTCATGATAAATTATCACAGGAGAACAAAGCAGAAGAGAAAGTGGAGCCGTCAGCTCTGACTTGACAAAGCTTTAATTGACAGACCCCATTTTAAACTCCCAGGCGCAGTGGTTAGTCACGGAGTCCATAGGAACAGGTTGGAGCGGACCTGGGTGCTTGCCCTGTAAATCCAATACAAACATACTTCACGTTTAGATTCCCGTAGCCTGTTTCCTCTACAAACCCTCTTCCTATCCAGGCACCTATCACATGTGCGTTAAAAGGAGTCGAGGTGTTTTTTTCTCCCTCTCCTTTTTCATCCAGCAGGTGACGGAATGGAACGAGACACTCAGATATTTGTTAAATAAACAAGCACTCCACAGCCCCTCCAGTGTTAGTAATCACTGATACTGGTTACGTAGCCTTCCCCAGCTTTTTTTTTTTTTCCAGCCTGGTTAGTCTGTGGGAGTGAGTTGGTGTGAGTGAACCTTCCAGGAGAAACTGAGTGGTGCAGCCTTAACTCAAGGAAGCCCGTTTTCATCTGTGTGTTTCACGTTACACTCGAGGACTTTGCTGTCCCTCCATCTAGCCACTCATCAAACATTTATTGAGCTTTCTCTGAACTAGATATTAGGAAATAATGGTAGACGGGGGAAATGATGAGAACATTGATTCCCTCAAGGATGACTTAGACACAGGTGATAGATGGGGACAGATGTGCAGCGGCTCTGTCTGGTTAGGAAGAATCTGCCATGCATCGTAAGCGAACTGAGCCACAGAAACAAGGAACTGAAGTAGGCGTGGTACCGCTCTTGCTGCCTGCCAGCCCCGTGTTTGGACTAATAGTGATAGGTGCTCGAAGATGCTTTGCTCCTCACAGAGACCCTTAATGATCAATGTGTGCTCGCTAAGAGTGGTAGGGGCAGAAAGACTAGGAAATTTGATTGCGTTCTGCAATAGCTTTGATTGATATAAAAGTCATGTAGTCCTCACTTTGTTTGCATCTGGGATTGGCTCTAGGACCTTCAGGGAAATCCAAGGATGGTCTCCCCACATCTAACATGATATGAACAACACCCTTTTCCCAGGTACTTTAAATATTCTTTGGGCACTTTTAACTAATACAATATATTGCTGTCTACTGCTGTCTGCATAGTTATACATACTGTATTTTTTGGAATAATGAAAAGCAAAACCAAACAGCTAGCGGGCTGTTTAAGTTCATGAGAACATGCTCTCTTGAATACTTACAACTCATTGGTTGGACCTCTGAAAGTGGACCGCGTGGGTCTAGCGAGCCCTACTGCACTTGAACTGGAGACTTCACTTGCAGATGGGCTTAATCTCTGACTGGGAAGGAGGGGCAGTCACCATCCGAGCGTGGTCACTGCTAGACACTCAGATACAAAACTTATGAGAGAATGGGACGTGATTGTATACGGCCTGTTTATTGACTGAGAGTTCGTGTTTCTCAGCCCGCCTGGTTTCTCTGAGATGTCCCTGCAAAGAGTCAGAGTGGTGATGTTAACATCTAACCAGGGACCTAGATCGGCTTTGGCTGTATTCAAGTCCATAATTTTTTTTTTCTTAATTGTCTTGAGAAGAGAATTTTTCTTTTCTGAGGAAGCCGTGGCCCTTCACTAGACAGGAGGAACACACCCATTACATGTTTGTTATCTTTTAATTGGCCGGAGTTATAAAAAGAAACCCCAAGGCCACAGACGAGACAGAGCCATCATTACGGTTTCAGCTAGGAAAGTAAGTGTGCTCTTCCGGGTCCTCCGTAGACCAGTGCGATAATAATACTGGGCAGGGATTTCCATGTTTCGTTTCCCCCTTTATCATGTGACCGTAATTGTCCAATTTGTACCCTGCTACAGTGTTCTTGTCATGTTCTAAGACAGCAGAAGATGACACACAGGGAGTGTGGTTCTTTAGACCGTTCCTGGAGGCAACCTTGAGTTTGAACCTTGTTCTTACTCCTTCAGCATTTACCAAGAAGGCTGTTGGAGACCAGAGGCTGTTTTCATACAGTCTTGCTGCATCTGCATCCTGTATTGCTTTCCACACGGCAGTGCCACAGCTCCGGCTCCGGTGACCGTTTAGTTTTCTGCTCCATTTCTTCGCTGTTTAGACAGCGCCGTGCCCCGTCCGCCATACTAATTACTGACTTTTTGCCTCTGCAGTGCCTGGTTCATTGTGTCCCATTTTCCCATGTGAAAGTGGACGGGGAGCCTCGGCAAGGAGGTTAATGGATTTCAGAGTCACTCTTGTTCAGCCCTGGAAGTCACAGGAAAGTAAGAAACAGTGGCTGACCCGCTTTATAAACCAGACTCTAGCCAGCTCCACCTGCAGCCCGATGAGGGCTTTTACCATGGTGACCATCACAAGTCCCAGACTTTGAAGAGTAGAAAATGCACGCTCCTACTTAAAGCCAACGTTCTGCCCAGTGGAGCAGAACTAACCTCAGATTCTAGGGCACGGTACCCTGAGACTTCAGTAAACTCTGTTACGAATTATATTGTGTAGATTGCATTATTACCCGTCTTCCTTCTGAATCTCAGTTCCTTCATCATTAGTATTTAATACTTAGAGTTAATTGCATATTTGGCTCTTAAAAGTCTGCTATTTTTGCCAGGCATGGCGCTGTACATATGCCTTTATTTAATCCCAGCACTCGGGAGGCAGAGGCATGAGAATCTCTGAGTTCGAGGCCAGCCTGGTTTACAAAACAAATTCCAGGATAGCCAAAGACACATAGAGAAGCCCTATCTCAAAAAAAACAAAACAAAAAAAAGGGTCTGATATTTCAGTCACTCCATCCACATATTCTGAAGCCATTTGTTCATCCTTACTCAATCCTGAGCATACATTCAGTCTTGAAATCTAAATAAGAGGACATTTCTAATTTTGTTTCTGGGGAGTATATGAAGTAGGCTTAGCTTTAACACAGGTTTTACAATAGTTTTGTTAAGGTTCCCCAGCCTTAAGACTTGAAGGTTGGGGAGTGGATCTTACAGCTGAGAGAGGCCTCAGGTGATTGGTCTCTGGGGATGCAGTGAGAAGCTGCTGAGATTTTTAAAATAACATCCTCAGTTAAGCTGTAAGAGGGAGCAGGATGGGAGATTTCCCACACAGAACACTCCCACCAAATCCATTGGCCCCATTTATCACCGCAAGTCAAGTAACAAATATTGAGTGTGACTCTGCCCACAGGCAACCTGCCTCACTTCTGTCTCCATCACTGCTTTGGACCAGACACAAGGTTCCATTGTAGCCAATGGAGAAAAGCATCAAATCCATGCCGGCCTCCAGGAAATATTCCTTCCCGAGACGAGAGCAGAATTACCTTCAAAGCAGTCATCCCCCCAAAACATGTGTGTATATACACATAAATACATACATGCGTATACACGTGTCTGTGGGGAGAAAGAATGGGTGCTCCATGAAAACTCAGTTTGGCTCTTTGCCTTGCTTCTGTTATTGTTTTGCTTTTTGTCTGTTTGCTTGCTTTCGTTTGGTGATTTTACAAAATGACTGCTTTTAAATGTTTGACCAAGAAAGCCCCTCCTGATGGGGGTCGCACAACTTTAATCCCAGCACTTGGGAGGCAGAAGCAAGTGGAGATCTGTAAATTCGAGGCTAGCCTAGTCTGCAGAGTGAGTTTCAGGACAGCCAGGGTTGTTCATAGAGAGAAAGCAAAAGTCATTCTTTCAGCTCTCTGTTTCAGACTTCTGCTTGACAGCAGTTAGGACATAGCCTCTTGGCTAAGGGTTGATAGGCTTATCTTCTGTTGTTTTTCTACCCATGATGCTTTGCTAACCAGTCCATCTAGGATGACAGTCATCATCCTCATTCACATTTCAGAAACTTTTTGATGTCAGTGGGAATGGATGTGATTTTTAGATAGCCGGGTGCAGCTCTAATCTATGCAGGAGTGAGAAGCAGGGATGTGGCGGACATGGACAGCCCGGGACTAGCTCTGAGAACTCGTCCCCATCTTTGCGATCGTGTTAGACCAATTCGTGCTAATGACCCACCAGCGGTTTCACCAAGTCTCTTAAATCTCTGTCGCTCTGATCGTTTAATTTGCTATTGGTAATGTGTTCCACGGAGCAATCAGAACACGTCTTCAAAAGCCGACTAATTTTTCCAGTCCCCCACAGCCCTGGGAACTGGAATCCCATTTGTGGAGCTGACTTTCAGAAGGTAAGATGGAGACCAGATAACGTATGCTGCCTCTCTGCCAACCGAGAGCAGGCCCGGGCTTCGAGCCCGCTCGCTGTGGAGTGGCGTCTTGTCTCTAAGTGGCATGTTTATTTGCACAGGAAGGAGGATGACATCCACACGCAAAACTTCTAGTGCATGGTTCTTTTGAAGGTTTCTTTTTGTTAGCTCTCTTTGCCTTTTGCTCGCGTTGCCAAGCGGACCTTCCTTCAGCAGAGAGAATCATAGAAACTCTGAAGGAGTCCAACAGGGTCTCAGTGCTTGGGGTGACGGTCTGTTTCTCTCTCCTCAGGCCCACCATCTGCTCCCCTCAACTTGATTTCCAATGTCAACGAGACGTCGGTGAACTTGGAATGGAGCAGTCCTCAGAACACAGGGGGCCGCCAAGACATTTCTTACAATGTGGTCTGCAAGAAGTGTGGAGCCGGTGACCCCAGCAAGTGCCGGCCCTGTGGGAGCGGAGTGCACTACACGCCACAGCAGAACGGCCTCAAGACGACTAGAGTCTCCATCACGGACCTGCTAGCGCACACCAATTACACCTTTGAGATCTGGGCAGTGAACGGAGTATCTAAGTACAACCCCAGCCCGGACCAGTCAGTATCTGTCACTGTGACGACCAACCAAGCAGGTAGGAATAATCCCTATTAAGTTGTGGGTGCTGATAATCACAAATTGCATCTCTGTGCTGAAAATCAAAACAAAGCCTGTTATAAACCTAGAATCTGTGTTAGAATACAGAAGATTTGGAGGAGGACAGTTGTTAGTGTTGCTTCAGACAGCAGCTGCATACGGTGCCTTATGCAGGGCAGCAGAAATAAAATGAAGAATCGTATAGCACAATTGAAAGACAATGATAACAATAGTAAACCAAGTCACTTGGGTCCATTTCATACTTGATTTACTTCCTTTGTCTTTTCAGACTTAAGTATTTATGTGTTAGTGTCTGGGCATGTGTGTATGCGGACGGAGGAGCCTGCTGTCCTCCTCCAATACACTCCGGCATTTCCTTTGAGGCAGAGCCTCCCCTAAACTCAGGGCTTGTGTTTTCTAGACCCTGCTGGAAGCCAGCAAACCCTGGTAATCCTTTTGTCTCTGTCTCATTCTAGTAATGCTAAAAGTGGATGCTAGATGTCTGGTTTGTTACGGTGCTTACTGGTATCTAAACTCTGTTCCTCGTGATTGTTTAGCAAGCGCTCTTAAATACAGAGTCATCTGTATTTCCCAAGCACTCTCAAATCCATAATCTGTAGATGGACAGCATTTATAGATTACATAAGGTCCTAAGATTGATTTTTATTAATGTGGGGTGTTACCCTGGTGTCTGTTGAATTAGCCAACAAAAGCATTAGCAGCTGTAGTTTGGATCTTGTTCTTAAATTAAAAGACTACATAACACACAGGGCTTTATATTAGAACCCACTGTGTAAGCCTTACTTCTGTAGTTAACAACACTTGCCTTAAGAAGCATGCTAGTCCTGTGTGATCCCAGGATTTTGGAGATTGAGGAAGATGAGTAGTTTGGGGTCAGCCTGGGCTATCCATGGCCTTTCTCATGCTAATTCTGTAGACCTTTTGCCTAATTGGATCTGACTGATCTGAGCCCCAGGAGGTAGCTAGTCCACCCCATTTCTTCTATAGCATACATCAATTAGAGCTGACTAGAAAACACTGTTCTTGAAGTGTTTGTGTTCATTGCAACTCTGTCTCTCTCAATCTGAATATTTAGATGAACTGGAGTGTCAGGGTTTACTGTGGAGACCAGAGAAAAACTTCAGGAATGGGGCCCTCCTCCCACCTTGGAAACCAAGGAGGGGATTTAGGTCAGGCTTTCCTGCAGGCAGTTTTACCTGGTGAGCTACCTTACTGGCCAGGTTCCCTGTTATTTTTGAAGAATTCCAGAGGAAGGGGGGGAAATTGGCTTATTTTGTGAGATTTTTATGGTGGAAAGCACGACCAGAAAAAGATTGTAATTGCCCCTCAATCTGTGGTCTCACATCTCACTTTTCAGTATTTCAGGACGTGACCTCCATCGTTAAGTAAAATATGCATATTAATTGATCCAGTAATGAAAGATATAATTCAAAGCCATTTTTTTTACATTTTACTCCGAATTTCCTAGGGGGAAATATATATATATTGGTTTTTTTGAGACAAGGTTTTTCTGTAGCCCTGGTGCCTGTCCTGGAACTAGCTCTTGTAGACCAGGCTGGCCTCAAACTCACAGAGATCCACCTGCCTCTGCCTCCCGAGTGCTGGGATTAAAGGTGTACCACCACAGTGCGGTAAATATATTATTTTTTAAAAAGAGTATTGGGAAAGATTTTGAACAGGAGCTGCCATGAAAAGTCTTAAACTGTCCAAGAATCAACAGTCTCTTTATAGTTATGATCCATGAATGTGAACTGGCAGGCTTTTATCTTTTTTATATGTAAGTTCACGTGTGTGCAGATGCATGTGTCTGGTTGTACATTCATGAGTGTACATATGTATGGTAGAGATCAGAGGACAACTTTGTCACCCTAAGGTACAATCTCATTTGATTTATTATTATTATTGTTGAAGTTGTTATTATTGTTATTGTTGTTATTATTATTATTATTACTATTGAGGAAGGGTTTCTCATTCGCCTGGAACTGGCCAAGTACATTATGTTTGTTGTCCAGTGAGTACAAAGGATCCACTCATCTCCACCTTCCCAGTTATAAGAATCTGCCACAAGCTTGGCTGTTCTTTTCTAGGCTTGCACTTTACTGACTGAGCTATGACCCCAGCCCCTGGACTTTGCCTTTTAATTTTGTACTTTTAGATCATCTATGCTGTTTGACGTTTCATTTTTCTAGAAAGACTAGAATGATGTTAGAGTTTTAGAAGTATCACCAGAGTAATAGCAAGAAATGTTTGTGGTGTTGGGGTGTGTGTGTGTGTGCGTGCATGCATATGCATGTATAATACAGTGGACATATCACAGTCCCTTGCTGCATGACATTGGTACCTTTGTATAACAAGCAGCCAACCTGTGCAGAGCGCTCTCCACACTTAGAAGAATCTGGTTATGACCGGTCAGTCTTTCAGTTCGCTCCTTCTCCATCCTCACCCACCCACAGTGCTGGGGCTTGGATCCGGGCCTTTGTGCATTCTAACAACCCCTCTTCCATGGGGCCACATCCTCAGTCCCTCTTTCATTACACCTTTTCCATATCCTCACACAAACACGAGCATTGTGTTCTTAACCAATTTACCACCGGGACTGGACCTTTCAAGACCACATCTGTGCAGGGTCAAGTTTGAAGTCATTCTCCGGCAGAGAGGGCAGCCCTTGGGAGATGGGCTGAGGATAGTGTCTACCTCCACAGGGTTTAGGGAGAGACTTCCTTGGTTCTTCATATACATAAGGGCTCCAGCCAAAACATCATGTCAGCTCTTACTATGCCAAAAGGTCCAAGAGCACAGGGAAGGCATGCTGAAAATCTTCCACACGAGTAACACGTGCAAGAACTTTATTAGAAAGGAAGGAAAGAGTCAAAACTTTAGTGAAAAATGTTGTTGTAATTATTTTAGATCTAGCAGAAAAGTGGACAGGTAATTCCTCTGGAACAATGAGGTGTCTTTTTCCCTGTCATGTTGAGCAACCCTGCAGGGAGGCTTGCTTAATAGGACAAAATTTCATCTCTTTATTTTAATTTTCATGGAGGTGGATGCTGGGAAGCTGTTCAAAATTAAAAATAAATCTTTCAATAAGGAGACCTCCTATGAGGTCGACCAGAAAGTGGTTTTGCTCAGTAGAGAATTATGTGTATGTGTGTGCAGGGCTGCCTCCGAGTTCTGCCACACTTTGAAGTTCCTGATTCAAACTCACTGGGTAGTTTGTCTTTGCTTAACAAACCCTTTCTTCATAATGGTGAGAACTAATAATGAAGGCCGAATTCCTGGGTGAAGGCGGCAGTCAGCAGCTCCGTCAAAGCTCCCCTAAGCATATTTACATATGCACAATTATATTCTAATTGCATTTGGTTCCATCATTCCATTAAATTAGATTCCTTGAGGACCTTTATAGGTAATGATGGCTTATTCTATAAGGAATACGAGGAATTAACAGATATTAGCATGTAGTACCCAGAGTCCTCACAATCCTTCTGTACCTTTGATGTGTTTTCACGGTTTGTTGTTTTGTTTTGTTTTTCTCTTAAGTATCATGTTTTTTTTTAAAGCAAGTATTAGATAACAAAAAGAAAATCTTAGTTTAGACAGTGACCTTTTCTTACGATTATTAGGAAATCAGGTAGTATTCATGAGTTCAGCTGGGCCTATTCCCATTGTGGAAAAAAAAAGGTGAGATGTTTGGATTTAGAGGGGCTTTGATGGAAGGCAGTGTGAGTGGGCTGTGTCCTCCCAAGAATGTGTGAACTGTTTGAACCCAGATTGAGTAACAACCTTTTCCTATCTCCCCGCCGGGGTTCAAAAACAATTGACACAAAGGACAAAGGAAATCGGGGTGTCTGGCACCTGATTATTGATAAGTTGATTGATGGGTGCCAGCTTTGTGACTGAGGCTTAATGGAGTAACACCGGTCATCACCCAGTAGGCTGGGTCATCACCCAGTAGGCTGGCTGGTGGCTGGTGGGTCCTGCAGGAAGGAAGCTTGCTGAGGCTTGAGGGTGAGCCTTCTGCATGTGATGTGAACGTTTGGCTGGGGTACCCGGTCTCTCCAAATGCGGAAGGAGATGTCTGTTGAAGGAGGTGGAGGTGGCAGGGAAGCTCCTCCCAGACTTCCTGTTCTTCAGGGCAGGCAAAGGGAGTAAATTGAGGCTTGTCTTCCTGCATCTTCCCTCTTGTGGCCGCTATTCTGCCTTTTGTTTGGGAAATTGTCTTGGTGTTTATGAAAAGTGGATATGCAAACTGCTGAGTGATTTGTTTTCTTGAAGGCTCTCTCTCAGTTTACTTTGACTTAGTGGACCATCTCAGGCAAATGAATACAGGGTGTGTTCCTAAGAGAAATGCCGTGTAAATGAAGCAAGGTTTTCTGCCTAAGGAGCGGAATTGTTGAGTTGTCCTTAAAATGCTGTGGGAGCGGCCAGCGTTAATGTTGTTGTTGTTGTTTCTTACTGTGCTTTCCCAGACCTCCTCAGGCTTGGTTTGTCAGCTCCGAGACTAGATCATACTGAAAGGGAAAGGTACTTGTTTGCCTTAAATCACTATTAATCTGACCCTTGTGAGGAGTTTTCTCTACTAACTCTGAATTGCATCCACTGACTGTGGTATCAGTTTTATTTTTTTTAAATATTTATTTATTATGTATACAATGTTCTGTCTGTGTGTATGTCTGCAGGCCAGAAGAGGGCACCAGACCTCATTACAGATGGTTGTGAGCCACCATGTGGTTGCTGGGAATTGAACTCAGGACCTTTGGAAGAGCAGGCAATGCTCTTAACCACTGAGCCATCTCTCCAGCCCCTGGTGGTATCAGCTTTAAAAGAGTATCTTGTTTGTTTGTTTATTGATTGATTGACTGATTTTTCTAGGCAGGGTTTCTCTGTGTATCCCTGGCTATCCTGGAACTTAGACCAGGCTGCCCTTGAACTTATAGAGATCAGCCTGTCTCTGCCTCCCAAGTGCTGGGATTAAAGGCATGCACCACTACCTCCTAGCTGTTTGTTTGTTTCTGTATGACATATCACCACATATATGTGGGTGAGTGTGCACATGATGGCACATGTGTGGAGGTCCTTCCATCATAATACAGATGGCTATAACCCCTTTTACGTACTAAGCCATTTCACCAGCCCCAGTGTACATTTTGGGTTTTTATTTGCTTGTAACAGGGTGGGAAAGATCGGGCCACCCCCTTTCTGGAAGCAATGACGTCTCAGGGACAAACATATATACTACTCAGTCCAGAAACATTCAGATATTCTATAGATTGTGTGATTATCTAAACCTGCCGGTCTTAGCCCTTTCTATGGGCTCCAATTAATTTGAAAGTAGTCGAAAGCCATGACTTTGGAGTCTGGACTCTCAAGGATAGCATTCAGAAGAGGGTGTTGAGAGCGATTCCAAGGTCGGAAGCAATTCTGAAGGGTTTCAAGCATAATTATGATCATAATTTTGCCCCAGAGGTGTGACTTCACGGTAATACCCATCTCCTAAGGATTCATAGCCAAGTGGCATTGCTGTGTCCGGTTGTAGTAGTGCATGGACCAGGTACCCTGTTTCCTTGGTGGAACTGCCGTGGGCTGAGAATTATAATTTAGTCTTTGCTGTTCTCAGGCAGTTTTGAGCCTGCAGGTGTCTCTCTGAAGACCTTGCCCAGTGTCTTCCCCTGTCACATAACCAGTAGTGCTTGTTAGACTGGCATTGTTCTTAGGACTGCACGGTTAAGAACGCCACACACCACACTTTGTCATAACCCCATTGTACCGAATGTAGCAGTAGGTACTCAACATGCTTGTTGACCTAACTTTTATTTACAGTAAAAACAAGTGGGTTAACTCTCTCTAGCAGTAATACATTCAATAAACTCAAAATAATGGGAAAAGAAAAGAAAATAATTAAGTACAAGAGGCACACTGTTATTGCTCAACTGGTAAGTCCCCATTCTCTCTTTCTCTGCCATCTTTTAATTAGACACATTATGTTATTTGAGTGGGATAATGGCGAACAGTGGGAATTCTCATCCCCACTGGGTATAATTGCTACCTGTCTTCTAGATAGCAGAAGGAAGCTTCAGGGGAGTGGTGGGAGAAGGAAAAGACTCTTGGGGCAACTGAGTGAGGTGATGTGCCCCAGGCACACAGGAGCCAGACTTTCTGAGGTCTGAAGCAGAGATGGGCTTTGTGTGTTAAAGGGGGTGAAAGCAGGGCTCAGGAAAATTAAAAAGCCAAAGTTTGGGACCAAAATGGAGATTCTTAGTTTTGCTGTGTCGCATTGTGACAAGGTTGAAGGGAATACAATTGTCAGACAAGGAGACCATTGCAGTAGTATGCTCAAGGCAAAGAGAGGAGCAGGAGAATATGGCGTACTACAAAAGGTGCTGAAAGGCAAGGTCATAGCTCAGTGTGAATCTGGCCACTGCCCAGGTGTGGGAGGCAGAGGCCACGCCGGATGGAGTCAGCCAGGAGGAGGATGTGCGAGGAAAGGACCAGCAGAAGGTACATTCCCATTGCTTTGAAGAATTATGGTGGAATCCAGCGTTCAGATGAAGTGGGCTCAGGACCAAGGTTTTCTTTAAGCTTGCAAAATAAGAAAAAACAAATCAGTGATACTGGAAAAGCACAAATGCTCGCTGTTTTTATTATCCTACTTCCCCTATCCTCGAACAACCTATAAAGAATTACCTTTGTATTCCTAAAAGGACAAAAACAACTAAGATGAGGAATAGTTAGCTGTCATCCAGACTTGTAGGATTCAGTTCTGGCATCTGTGAATAAAGTTTTATTGGAACACAAGGCCCGTCATTTTTTTCACATGTTGTGTAGGAGGGCTTTCTGACTGCGGAAGCATTGCTGGGTAGCTGGCAGAGCGAATGACCGGCAGCGAAAATGCAATTAGGTTTCTGGCTTTACATTTATTTTTTTACGCTGGTCTCTGCTCTGGCGTACTACATCAAGAAAGGGGAGTAGTAAGATGTTGAAATGGCCGTGCCACTGTGGGAAATTGTGCTTCGGGGGAAGGATGTGGTGGCTTAGCATTCCGGTTAATCCATATGATCCAGTTTTTGCATTTGGCAAGACACGTTATTTGTAAGATGTTTTGATTGTGTTAAAAAAAATTAACCAAAGTAATTACAATTTCAAACATGCCTTTGCTTCCTGCCACCGCAAATCTTTCCCTGCTGATATTCAGATTGAAATGTGTAGGAATGTGCTTCTCATAATGTTGATGTGCATGGATTCTCTTCAACTTTTAAAGTTATTTTAAATATTTTTATTTTATTATTGTGTGTGCACGTGCATGCATGATATGTATGTGTGGGTTTATCTCGTGATGTTGATATGCACGGGTTCTCTTCAACTTTTAATTATTTAAATTTTTGTTTTATTATTATTATTTGTGTGTGTGTGTGTGTGTGTGTGTGCATGTGCTTGATATATATGTGTGGGCACATAAGCCACGGTCAAAGGACAACTTTGTGGAGTCAGTGTTTTCCTTCTACTTTTATCTGATTTTTCAGGTATCAAATCCCAGTCTTGGCCAGCAAGTGTCTTTCCTCTCTGAGCCATTGTGAAGGCTCCCGGTTCTCCTTAAAGTCTGCATCCTTACCACTCTGCCTCATAGGTAATCAGTCACACACTCTGGTTGTTAGTGTTACCCTCTCACTGAGATGATTTCCTGTTTGCTTTGATCTCCAGGAAATCGTGTTGTTTTTTCCTTACCCCTGCAAAACTGAGGGGAAAACAAACGACAGAACTAGCAAGATCTCCCAAGGAACTCAGATGGTAAAGAAATCCCACTGAATCCATGCTGTCTGCGCATCCTGCATCCTTCCTTGTTGGAGCTTAATGTTAGGAGTGCAAAAATGGTGGCTACTTAAGAGACCTTTGCTTGCTTGGATAATTATAATCTTGACCAAGCACACAACGGGCTTCAGAGAAGCCAGGTTGTGGTTTTCTCATTAACAGCTCTGCTCCAACCACAGACCCCTGGTTTAGTTCATAGTCCTTATGAAATGTGTATATGAAAAACATACAGTGCAATTATTTTTTAAAGAAAAAAATTTCTTGCTTTACACTTAATACCAAAAACAATTTTATTTCCATAGACTATTGTTGCCTCCACTGTGATTAAGAAGCCTACACATTAATTCATTATTATAATTCTAAAATCAAGTACATGAGCAATTATATAAAATATATCTCTTTTTTGTTTGGGAAACCAGGATTTCTGGACTCGTATTCATACTTGGTATCGTAAGGCCTGGTGAGAGGAAAAAAGGAAATCCTTCCCAGGGAATCTACTAAATTATCTAACTTCAAGGTTGACTAAGTGTCATGGACAAATGGTACACCTACAGCGGCCAGTGGTAATTACTGTGTATAAGTGAAAGTTCTCATTCTTTAGAGAGGTAAAGATTTCATTCTCGGAAAATGGACGTTGGTCTTTATTTATACACCCGAGTCAGAGAGTACTGTTTTTCTTAGCTCCATTTGCTTTGCTCCTACATAAATACACACACATGTTCGTCTGTGAGAGGGGAAACCCACTCTCGTGCGAGCCCCTGGCAGTCTGCTTCTGCTTTCTTTCTCATTTCTCAATGCTGTGCTCGTTCCATTGGACTTCACTGCCAACTTGTCCGCTCTGGAGAAGCCATCAAGGGATCTGAGAAAGAAGTGTTTGACCGAGATAAACGGAAGAGTGCAGGGATCACGTGGGTTTCAGGTGGGCTTCTGTCCTCTCTGGGTGTCCTTCCAACTAGCAAAATTAATCCCTTTCTCCTCTGAGTGGCCAAAGGGGATTCCAGAGTCTGGCCTTCAATTGAACATCAGTGAAATGATGCAGCGAAACTTTCTCAAAGCTTCCATTAAAGCCCTGCTGATATCTCTAAATAGTCAGGAATAACCCTCTTTTGAGATCTGTAGTCTGCAGGGATTCACTGGAATCCTGGCCCACGGCTCCCCAAGATGAGTCATGGTATGGCTATTGAGGAAAACCTTGTATGTGGTCTTCAGGTAGACCAGAAGATGTTGTCTTAGGTTTGCAATTTGCTCAGAGAAGCAAAGCAAGCCTTAGGGTCAAAACATCTCTTTCTTTTTCTTTTCATTTAATTAGCCTTTCCATGGTGTCCTCCTGGCTCCGATGCCCTCAATATATGAACCTTCTTTCTCCGTCTTGACTTGTGCCCAAAGTGACAGGTTTCTCAGATGTAAGGTACTGGCAAACGTAAGACAGTGCCACACCTTTGTGTGCTTGCCTCATGAACCAGGTGGCTTTCACGGAGAAATGTCACTGACACTTTGCTCCTATAGCCCCTGTGTGCCCCAATCCAGGTCTGACCACCCGTCCTCAATAAACCAAATCCTCAATAAGGAGAAAAAGGCAATTGATTCAGTGTCTCTTTGGGAAGTGGGACAAAAGAGTTCCAGCAAACTCCTCAGGGTCCTGAAGTTTCAATGGGGGTCAATATGCACCTCTAAGCAAGGGCAGTAAAGGTGTGGCCCCGCCCACCACTGACCCGCCATTGTTTGGCCTTCTCTCCCAAACTGGTCTGCTAAATTGTCAGGTCTGTGTGAAGTCTCTTTCCAGTTCTCACTCTGGCTGGAGAACCTTTGTGTGGGTGTGAGGTGAGGGTGGGGGGTCCCATTTCTTTTAAACTAGTGAAATGTGGTGAGACCCTTAACTAAAGAGGAACATCTTCCTTCAAACTGGTTACTGTATAGACACGGAGCAGGCAGACCATTTAAACGTAAAATCCTTTATCTGATGGATTAATTGCTAAGGCTTGCACTGTCGTTCTCTACTGAGTCCGTATTTTGTTTTGTTATAATGAAGCATAGGGGCCACTTACTAAACCATAACCTCTCAAAATATGTTATGGGGAAAGTTAAAGTGCCTTGACACGGTGGTGCTATTTTGCTATCTCTCTCTCTCTCTCTCTCTCTCTCTCTCTCTCTCTCTCTCTCTCTCTCTCTCTCTCTCTCGGAAGATTTGAGTCAGAAAGAAAAGGAAATGTGTAACAACTGTTTTTGTTCCGCAGTTCCCAAACGATACCATAGATGGAGAAATTTTCTCGGGCAGTTTGAGGCACACTTTCCAAAAACACCTTTTTGGATGAGAGCCGCAGAATTGATGTTTTCAAGAAGATCTCATAGGAACCTTTGGTCTGTGGCATATGCAACCAGCACTCAGGATCTCAACTGAGAGCTAAATAAGGATTTGCCACCAGCAGGCTCCCAGTAGGCAACACGCTTGTGTAAGATCTCCCTCCCCCCAAGAACAGACACTATGAAGGGACGGCTCAGGACGGCTCCTTGGAGAGTTTGTAGATAACATACAGCAAGCAGTAAATCTGCCGCCGTCTGTTGGAATCAACTCTTTTTGGTGGGAGGGGGTATTTTTGGTGAGAGGGGGCGGTGATTCTGTATTTGGGACCTAATAAAGTAAGGTAGTTGGAAATGCGGCTTCGTTCTCCTTCCCTTACCAAAGCTAAGGGCATAGAAACAAGCCAGGCTCTCAAACCTGCTGGTAGCAGAAGGCTTACTCAGGCAGTCTCTGACCTCACTAAGGTAGCCAAGGACTATTTTTTTTTTTTGGTTTGGTTTTTCGAGACAGGGTTTCTGTATACCTTTGGCGCCTGCCCCGGAACTAGCTCTTGTAGACCAGGCAGGCCTCGAACTCACAGAGATCCGCCTGCCTCTGCCTCCCGAGTGCTGGGATTAAAGGCCTGCGCCACCACTGCCCGGCTCAAGGACTA
This sequence comes from Microtus pennsylvanicus, assembly GCF_037038515.1. Classification (NCBI taxonomy): domain Eukaryota; kingdom Metazoa; phylum Chordata; class Mammalia; order Rodentia; family Cricetidae; genus Microtus; species Microtus pennsylvanicus. Next base: position 40,140,518 of record NC_134595.1, on the reverse strand, counting down.
TTTTTGAGCTCTGAAAATTACTGATCCCCCAGGTGTTGCTGGTGTAGAATGCAGTCCTCAACTGTGCTGGAGCCCAGCGAACCCACCATGAGCTTATAGGGTCCGCAGGAGAGCCAGGCTTGAGGGGACTCCCTAGGAAGCATTCTTCCGTTGCTGGGTAGGGGTGGGGGTGCCGCTCCATCCACTCATTTCTTCGCAGGTGAAACGGACGGTTAGTTATCACTGTAGAATATGGTGAGTCCCTGATGCTTCATTTTTTCACTGAAAACTAGGAGAACAAGCAACAGAACCCTAAGCAGCGAAAGTTAGGAAAAGGATGGCTTCTGGTTAGCAGAAAGAATGGACGAAAAATTTTAAAGCCATAAATGGTGTTTACATCTTTCATTTGAAACTTACTCCACCACAAAAAAATCAACTGACTAAAAGCCCAGGACAATGCAGTTAGGAAGTCTTCACAGGATAGAAAAATTTGGAGAAGTCCCTGAAATATTAGTGCTAATTTCTCAAAGTCTACTTGAACTGCAGCTCCTCTTTGCACAGTGTATTTTTCTCTTTCTCCTCTGACTCGGAACCCATACAAAATAACCCCCACGGCACAGTGGAGCTGGGCCTTTTGTGTTTCCTAGTGACCATGCTGAGGGAAGAGCTCTAGGTGAGATGTTGTTCTAATGCGGTTCTTCCAGCACTGAGGGATTTACTCCTGGGTGGAACTGGGGCTAGGAAACTTCACACTTCAGCAAATTGTGTTTAAAGAGAGGCTCCTGAGACGTGTTGTACCTTCTTATTTAAAAAAAAAAAGTCCCAAACAGTTATGACTTTCCTAATGCATTCTTTGTTATATTTTATGACTATAGAAGTCATCTTGAATACTTAAGCACTGATCTAGTTGAAGACATCTATCGGCCTTAATAACATTTTAAATTTTAATGGCTCAGTTGTTTCCGCTCTGAGCTTATACTGCATGTAGGAGTTTAAACTATCTGGCACACATAATTCTGTTTCTGGCTGATACCCCAAAGATTAAAAAAAAAAAATTCTGTGGTTGCCAATTCCCAAGCTTAAAATCCCCTCTCATAAATGACTCTTCTGTTGCTAACCTGTAATAGAGCCTTTTAAGAGACTTGTCCAAAAGATAAAGTTTCAGATGGGAAGGTCACTAAAAGATCATTTCATGGCCATGGTTTTCTAGAGCATCGCATATGGTGGCCATACAGAGGAACCATTTTCAAAAGGAGCTGTTTATAATCCCAACCAAAGGCTTCTGTCTCTGTCTCCGCCCACAGTGCCTTCACTGTTCCCTGTCTACCCCAGCAGGAGAGTCAGTTGCGTGTAAAGTGGAGGCCCGGTTCACAGCCTTTGCTCCGTAAGAATCTGATCCCTTGTGTTTAGAACCTCCCTATCTTCCATAGTGTGGAATCAACGCGGCATTAAGATTTGACATCTCGCCGGGCGATGGTGGTGCACCCTTGGCAGGCAGAGGCAGGCGGATCTCTGTGAGTTCGAGGTCAGTCTGGTCTACAAAGTGAGTTTCAGGACAGCCAGGACTACACAGAGAAACCCCGTCTGGAAAAACTAAAACTAAACTAAAATAAAATACTAAAAAAGATTTGACATCTCAGAATGTTCATCACGAGGATGAACCTGGTGTTCATTCTGTTGTTCTCCATGTCCCTCATTTCCACTTGTGACATTCCACCTTATTATCCAGAATCATCATTTTCTTCAGCTCCATGGTTCTGTAAGCCAAGTGACATTTGGGCTTGGACAGCTTCCACATAGCAGAGAACACATCCATTTGGCAAGAAAAGACTCACCAGCGTCTTTGCTAAGACAGTAGGGTGCTGTAATACTCTTTGTCCTATAACTTTTTGTGTTACTTTATTCCTTTCCAAATAGTGATGTCTGAATTTTGTGTCTTCAGACAATGAGAGACATATGCTTTTTTTTTTAAAAAAAAAAAATAGAGTTTAGAAGTTTAGGTAAAGGGACTCAAAGTATCAGTTTACAATAACCCTGACTTTTGTGAGTAACCTGTGTGATTTCTTGTTTTTCTTTTTTTTTTTCTTTTTTTTTTTCTTTTTTTTTCTTCTTTTTTGGTTTTTCGAGACAGGGTTTCTCTGTGGCTTTGGAGCCTGTCCTGGAACTAGCTCTGTAGCCCAGGCTGGTCTCGAACTCACAGAGATCCGCCTACCTCTGCCTCCCGAGTGCTGGGATTAAAGGCGTGCGCCACCATCGCCCGGCCCTGTGTGATTTCTTAAAATGACCATTAGAAAGTAGGTTCCCCATTTCAGATACACACACACACACACACACATATATATGTATATATGATGGGAAATTGAATGGCCTCGAAGATGACTAATGGGACTCTGGACCTTTCTGCCTTTGGGTCACCTTTTTGAATGTGGACGGCATCTTAAGTGATCCAAAGTGTGACCATTTGGCAGCCACGAGTGACTATGTTAATGGGATTGGTCTCAGTCCAGGTCTTTGCCGACAGGTGTTCACATCATAACTGACGCTAATTGACTTCCTAGTGTTTCCACTTGGAAGACAGTGGGTCATCTCTGAGACAGCTATGATGAAGGAGTGGCTCATGATACATTCAATGTCCCTTCAAAGTCAAGAGAATGAAAGCCCTGAGTAGGCACCCCCCAGTACCTTGTAAACATTGCATCTGTCTCTCATGGGCCCCATTAAGCCAAGAAATAGGAAATAGGAATCTAATTTTCAAAATTTCCCTGGAACTAAGAATGGCTGATGTCTCTTGTCTTTGAGCTTCTCTTTTCGGTTTTCCTGTAACGTAGCGTACCATTTATGAAAACTGGTACTTTGTTTAGGATTGATAGCCAGATATTTTATTTTTAACAATAGCTACAAGTGAGGCTTGTTGATAGAGAATATAAGGCTGTATTCATGGCTCTACAAAATGAAAACTGATATGAACACAAGAGCGTGAGACCCCTCCTTATCAGCAGATTTCGAAGCATGCTCTGGGCACAGTGGTGTGTACAGCGGCAGTCCCAGCACCGAGGAGCCTGAAGCAGGAACGTCAGGAATTCAGTCATTTCTCTCAGAGCAAGCTTGGGGCCAGCCTGGGCTCCATGAGGCCTTAGCTCAAACAAACAAACAAACAAAAAAAAAAATAGAATATCAAACTGATTCTCCAGTTACAAGTACTTAAATACAGAATGAAACGCCATTAGCAGCTTTTTTTCGGGCATTGGCCTAAGGCTACTAATATTAGTAAGACTGTCCCTGGAGATTTTTTCTGGTTCCTCTTCCTCTTCCTCTTCCTCTTCCTCTTCCTCTTCCTCTTCCTCTTCCTCTTCCTCTTCCTCTTCCTCTTCTTCTTCTTCTTCTTCTTCTTCTTCTTCTTCTTCTTCTTCTTCTTCTTCCTTCTCCTCCTCCTTCTCCTTATTCTTCAAAGATGATTCAAATATCCCTATAGCAAATAGCAAAACCACAACTCTTTCTGAATTAGTTATCACACTTTAAAAAAATGAGAAAGACAACACTTGCCGATCTATTTATTGAAACTGACCGGCTCATTTGGCAAATGTTCAATGCCTTACCTCTATGGAAAGGTTTACAGAGGTAAGACATAAGGAGTAGCGCACAGGAATGAGTGGGCAGGACACTCTTGGTCAGTTTCTGGGAGCAGGCTTTCAAGTTTTTTGTATGTATAAATGTGGAAATTTGAGTGTGGGAAGTGGGAGACAGGAGCAGAGATTTACTGGGTACATCTATCATGTTGGCGTTTAGAGGTTCGGTGATTAAAACCTGTTTAATTGAGGACCAGTCGAGACGCTCAGGATGTCAGAAAGCTAAATGTTGTGCCATTGTCAGGACGATTAGCAGCTGTCTGGGAAACAAAGCGAATCCACAGCCCACGGCCTAGCTTTTCATTTGGCAGCCCTAGGAGGCACAGAGCTCGTTCTCCAGTGGGCTGACAGCTGAAGGAATAGCTTCGTGGTGTGTAGCAGCTGATTCTTCCCTCTCTTGGCTGCTCAGTACAAGAGGTTTTCCTTACGTATTCCAAATAAATATTGGAGGGCATCGTGGGTCACGGAGGACCTGGCTTTGACAAGAGGGGCTCTATCCAAATCATAAACAGAACAGTTGAAATACTCAGTAATTCTTTAATCTATGGAAGCTCAGCACCAACATCGATCTCGCTCAAAGCATCTAGATGAGGGGGAAATGATGCTGTTTGACTGTGGCCAGATCTACTGCGTCCTTATCTTAATACCGTTGTCTTGCTCAGGCCAAATCCTATAAATGAGCCCCAAGGGCGAAGGCTTGTCTTCCTCAAACTGGCATTCTGACTTAGCGAGGAGTCCACGCATGGAGTCCTGTGGTGTTTCTGTTGGCAAGTGTTGCCCGATACCCGTCAGAATGCACCAAGAGATCGCTTAAGAAGCATACAGAAAGTAAAAACATCGGCAGACATGCTTGCTCAGTGCATGCATAAGGATCCTGGAGCAGAGCAAAGTGCAGGCAACCTCCTAAGTGTGTTTCCCTGTGAGCTGTCATGGGCAATCCTAGAGCCAGCCCCATGGTGGCACTTTAAAATAGCATCTTGTTAAAAGTGAAATGATAATGCCATTTCTTCATCGCCCAAAGCAGGGATCCAGGTACAGTTTCTATTGCATCATGGTATTATAGCCACTGAAGCTCTAATCTGCAAAAATGTTCCTCTTTCTTGACGCATTTGAGTTTTCCCGACCCTGGGAAGTTTACTAAGGATTTTGGATGAGTCTTTCCATAGCTGATGGCAGTAATCACTATTTGTACACTTTGAAAACCTTAATATTTGTTTTATGATCTCTTTGTCATGAAAACTATATACATAAATATAGAAAAGCAGACAGTACTCTAACATATACCCATTGAATTGTTTCAAAGCAAACACCTGTTTGACCATCACCTGGACCCAGCACGGAACAATAGAATATGGTAAATCTTTCAAAAGCTTCCCGTGTTCTTCTTATCCCCCTTAATGCCAGATACTATTATTTGTATATTTTATTTGATTTTCTATTGTATTGTGGTTTTATTTGTTTTATTTTTATCTCAGGTTTTTGTGTTTGTTCACTTTGAGGGGATTGAGCATCAGAAACTTTGGGATTTGAGTGTGAGCAGAAGCCATATCTGATGTCTTTCGGGGGTTCGGGCACCCTGCATAGGAAGTCCTGTATCTGATACCCAGTGACGCTGGGAAGACTGACTTCATGGTGGTTGCTGCTGTTACGATGGAAAGGAAAGTTAGCGAAAGCTAAGTGTAAAATTTCTGTCCAGTAAATGGGCATGATAGGACAGGCCTTTAACCACAGCATTCGGGAGACAGAGGCTGGTGGATGTCCAAGTTTGAGGCCAGCCTGGTCTGCAGAGACAGTTCCAGGACAGCCAGAACTACCTTCAAGACCTGACCCCAGAAACCCACTTTTGACAGATTGGCCTCAGTAACAAAGTTTCCATATCTCTCTCAAATGGAACCACCATTGGTGAGCAAATGTTCCCCATGAGTGGGTGGAGGACTTTTTTTTTCCCATTCATACCCTAATGGAAAGGAAATGCAAAGCTTTCTATAGTGTGTGGGTGAGAATGCGGGTGTTAGTGAATGGCTTTGAAATTCACCAGTTACATACAGCGTTATCCTGAGGCAAGTTAAACTCTTCGTCCCATATTCTCCTCATCTATAAGATGGGATAATAACAGTGCCTGTTTCATGAGGTTGGTATGAATTAATTCATACCAGACATTTAGAATAAACTGGGCCCATCACTGTTGCCTAATGTGGTTTCATTGTGCATGTCACTGCAGACGCGGTGTGTTTAGTCAGGTGGCCTTGGGTTTTAACCCGTTTTATAGCTTTGGTTAAATTCTTTAATTTCTCCTTGCTGGAGTTCCTGAATCTGAAATACAAGAGCAATATACTATAGCTACTTCAAGGGGTAGTTAAGGGTAGAAAGATGGTGTGTGTTTGTGTGTGTGTGAGAGAGAGAGAGTGTGTGTGTGTGTGTGTGTGAGAGAGAGTGTGTGTGTGTGAGTGTGTGTGTATGTGTGAGAGTGTGTGTGTGTGTGAGTGTGTGTGTGTGAGAGTGTGTGTGTGTGTGTGTGAGTGTGTGTGTGTGTGAGTGTGAGTGTGTCTGTGTGTGTGAGAGAGTGTGTGTGAGTGTGTGTGTGTGAGAGTGTGTGTGTGTGTGAGTGTGTGTGTGTGTTTGAGAGTGTGTGTGTGTGTTTGTGTGTGTGTCTGTGTGTGTGAGAGAGTGTGTGTGAGTGTGTGTGTGTGTGTGAGAGAGAGTGTGTGTGTGAGAGAGTGTGTGTTTGTGTGTGTGTGAGTGTGTGAGAGAGAGAGAATGTGTGTGTGAGTGTGTGTGTGAGAGAGAGTGTGTGTGTGAGAGAGTGTGTGTTTGTGTGTGTGTGAGTGTGTGTGTGAGAGAGAGAATGTGTGTGTGAGTGTGTGTGTGTGAGAGAGTGTGTGTGTGAGAGAGAGTGTGTGTGTGAGAGAGTGTGTGTTTGTGTGTGTGTGAGTGTGTGAGAGAGAGAGAATGTGTGTGTGAGTGTGTGTGTGTGAGAGAGTGTGTGTGTGTGAGAGAGTGTGTGTGAGTGTGTGTGTATGTGTGAGAGTGTGTGTGTGTGTGAGAGTGTGTGTGTGTGAGAGTGTGTGTGTGTGTGTGTGTGAGTGTGTGTGTGTGTGTGTGAGTGTGTCTGTGTCTGTGTGTAAGTGGCCTGCAGCGAAGGCAGACAGCGAGCGCCCTTTCACTTGCATCTCTGCCCGGCTCTTACCCACATGGGCCCAACACTTCAGCTGTGTAAGCGGTTACTTGTGCAATGGAGACTAAATTACCTCTTTTCTAAAGAGAAAAGCTCATCTAAGGCCGCCGTGTTTCCCATTTCACACGAATAGAAGCTCAGCTGAATCCCTCGGCCCAGTATTTTGTCATTTTGCTGAGCCCTCTGGAAGAAGCCGCATGGCTGTGACCTGGGCCCCTGCAGAGCCTCACAGCCTCTGGCCCTGCCTCACCTCAGGGTAGCATGCTCCAGGTCCTCACAAATGACTGGGGATCTGCCATCATCCATAGCCAGGAACTAGAAGAAACCTGGACACCATTCTGGCAGCTTCTGACCACAGATCAATCTTCTATTGGCCACAGTACACCACACTTCATTTGAGTTCATTGTTATGAAAATGCCTTTTTGGCTAAATGACCCCACTTCACTCCAGTGGGCACCTGCTCTAACCCTCAGTGTCCACAAGTGGGTTATTACAATAAAACGTAATTTCTTACTGAAGTCACATTCAGTTGGTGGTGATGGGGGGAGAGCTGGCATGGGGCCTCCAGGATAGGCCGGGTTGGCATCAGCCCCCAGCTGGCAGATTACGGATGAGAGAGAATGGAAAGTCACAAGGGAGATATTCATGAGTGAGTCTAGAAAATAAGTAATTACTTCAGCCAAATTCCATAGCCTCAGACTCGGTCATATGATCAGGCTTGGATACAAAGACGCCTAGGAATGCGGTTTCGGCAGAGCAGCTCCATCTTTGAAACAGCTCTTTGGGGAAAGGGAACTCACATCTCTGGTCAGTAACTGAAGGGAGCGCATGTCTACCCTTCCCACTGTGGCACACAAGCACCGTACGTGAAAGTTAAGAGCATCACGTCCAATGGCTTAGAGCTTTATCCGTGGCTCTCTGTAAAGAGTCGGTTGAAAATAATTTGCTGCCCAACTCTTGGGGCTAGGCGAGGAGACAACTTTATAAAGTTTTGATTCCACAGTAAGCCAAAAATACTGACTGAACACTAGCAAAGTCTGACCACTTACATCGAAGCATTATAGTGTTCCAAAAATCAGATTCTCCCAGTCCTTGGAAGCTGCGGCTCAGTTGTGCCCTTCCGTCAACATTCGCATGCCGCGCTTGCGCTGGAGTGTTTGTTGAAAATACGTGCTGCCCTAGAAAAATCACTGTCTGGAAAACATGCAGTCTTCCAATATTGCATAGTTTAAAATTGATCCATATGGATCCATCCATATTTAAGTCTAAATAAATGTCATTTCGTTCAGACTCATCTGAAGATTTTGGCTGAAATTTTAGCTGTATGTTTTTTTGACAAAATGAAAAACAAAAGCCGATACAGCTTTTGTTTTTCTGTACCTTTTGCTTAGTTGTCGTTAATTTTTTTTTTTTTAATTTCGGACGGTTGTTGTGGCCTTTGATTTGAGATAAGAACTCACACTATAACTCGATCTGGTCTGAAACTATTAAGCTCAGGATGGCCTTGAACTCAGGGCAGTCTTCCTGCCTCGACCCCCACCCCCAGCCTTCCCCACTCCCCCACGCCTCCAGATTACAATGAATACCACCAAGCCCAGCTGCTTAGTTTCAAAACTATAATGTGCTCACGTGGAGTAGGAACTTGACACCTTCCGAGCTTTGGGGAGCAGGGTAGGGCTCGAACACAGTGGGTCCTGAGGTGACTGAATTTTCTAATGATTTTACTGGGAAGCAAAGCAGCAAAGGTAATCCAAATGACTGAATAGAATAAACATCACATCTGAGAAGCTTTTGGTATTATTAAACAGTATAAAAATACTAGTACTAAAAAACCGAGTCTATAGGAACTGCTTGGTGGTTAGTTCCTGAAGCCATAGATATTGCCAAGCCCATGGAGAGAAATGCTTTTCTCTCCTTGAATGTGGGAGAAGGCAATTAATATTAGCTCCAGAGTCCTTAGCATCTCCGAGATACAAAACCCTTAATCACAAGGATATCATTAGTGCTCTGGAGCATTTAATTTTGATGCTTGACAGCATTTTAAAACGCACAAACCTTTGATAAGGAGCGAATCAGAGCCGTGGTGTGGAATTGAGAAAGAGAAGAATGAACAAAAACCACCTTAAGCTCTAAGTAATTAAAGTTAAATATACTCTTTGAATAAAGCAGGGATATTTATAAACTGTGCGTTTATCTTTCCTATCAGGAAAAGACCCTTTGGGTAAACATTGTCTATTTAAAGCTGGATTCTAGGGTGGGAGAAAGGTAGCCTTGCTGTGGCCAAGCTGCCTCCCTTCCTAACAATGGCCAGTGTAGCATCACATCCACCCATTCAGGCCAGGCCTCCTGACTTTGAGGGGCTGTTTTCACTCTTTGTTACTCGCATGTAGGAGACTTTTTATTGTGTCTGTTTGTTTCCTGCCCTATCCACCACCACCACCACCACCACCATCCTGCCCCCAAATTTATTTTGAATGAAAAGCAATTGGGTCATTTTAGCTGTTTTCTCTGCCCCTATAAATTCCCCCATATAGTTTTTCATTTGAAGCCCACGATGCTGACAGGACTCAAGAAAGCAATGGTACAGCCTAGGAGTGGAGCCCGTCTTTCCCTGTGTCTATTCCCCTCGACTCCTTTTCTCTTCCCCATCCCATTGGGTGTCACCAGCCCCAGACTGCAGCAGTAAAATGAGCTGTAGGTGTTGAATGGCAAGTCATTGCGGAAGCAGATAAAAGAAAATTGCCGTTCACATCAGTGGGGAGCAAGGAGAACCGCTGGGCTTTGAACCAAAGAAAGTTAAATTTACCATGTTCTTAAAGGGAACCACCTCTGTGTGACATCAAGGCACCGCCTTTAAATTCCCCCTCCTGGTGAAATGTGCCACTGTTAGAGTCATGACGGAACCCTCTAACCTACGCAGCTTCTGCTTATCCAAAACACACACATGGAGATAAAACCGCACGTGCCCTCTGAATGCTTTGTGCTCTGCTCTCAAACCAGTTGCAGTCACAAGCACAGAGCAAATGGAGAGTCTAAATTCTCCTTTTCTCGGGGATGTGTGGAATTCTGGATGCAGAATAACGTGTGTGTGTGTGTGTGTGTGTGTGTGTGTGTGTGTGTGTGTGTGTGCACGATCATCTTGGTTTTCTGTTAGGAAGTTCAATTCATTCAATTTCCAAACTTGGGTGAATTTTTCCCTTTTCTCTTCTTGAGGGTTTAGCTCTAATTTACAGCAATTTTACTTTTTTCCATCAGTGCGTGGAAAGATAGTCGGTTCCAATTGTTCAATCTTGGCTCTCCTAGTCTGACTGCAGAGGGCTCCTGATCCCTCTTATGCTTCAGCAGCCTGGTAGGTCTCTCTCTCTCTCTCTCTCTCTCTCTCTCTCTCTATATATATATATATATATATATATATATATATATGTATGTATATGTATGTATATGTATATGTATATATATATGTATGTATATGTATGTATGTATGTATAAACTAGTGATGACTCCCACTCCAGCTGCCTGTCTGCAGTCGTCCATGTAGCCTTACATAACAAAACGAATTGCTGGGGACCTTCTGGATTTCAGGAGGTGACCTGAGAATGTCATCTGTGTCCTGACAATTAAGTCAAGAAAAGTATTTGTACACATCCCAGAGGTACAGATGAGAAACGCTGAACAAATTGTCAACACCTTTGTCACCCTGAAGAGTGGTCCTCTCAAAATGTCTGGAGCAGGTGCAATGATGCCTGGCTTTTCTGGTAGCTTACATTTGAATGGCATTTTACAACCCTTGTGTTTGAAAAGTCTTCAGAACCGCCACACCGCCCTCCAAAAGAGAGGTCTTGTTTGTAATTACAATTCTCATTTGCTTAGTCTCCAATTGTCGACGTCTTGGTTAAGCTAAATGACAAAACTGAAGTCACAGAAGGACATAAGAGGGAGGTCCAGACGGAGGGTTTGAAGGATGACTCACGAGTATCCCTTAATATTCAGGACTCGTTTCACGGTCCACAGATAAAGTGGATCAATTTTAACATTTAGTTCATGATAATCCGTTCAAATGTATGGACCACCCATGGCATACGCTAGCCTTCCTGAATCCTGAGGATGGAGTGACACGCAAAGCAAGAGCCACCCCTAAAGCAAGCGTCCCAGCAGCTTCAGCTTGTGTCAGGAAGCATCGAACCAAGAACAGGCCAGGGACTTCCCCAAGATGGAAACTAACGCATTTTAGAATAGACAAATTTTGTTTTTGTTTGTTTTCTCAGGTATTTTTTTTTCAAATCAGTAAAGCCTTCTACTAAACCATTTAGGTAAAAATGCTTAAGTGATGTGGATTGAATGATTTTTCCATCTTTTCCTTATTTTTCCTGCCTTGGAGGTCTTCCTCACATGACTCAGAGTCTAAGGGTTCTTGTTGCTTGCAGCAGGTCCACTCTTTGCTGTCTTAACCTCCTTCTCACACAAGGTCTTCTCTCTCTCTCTCTCTCTCTCTCTCTCTCTCTCTCTCTCTCTCTTCCGTTTTTCTCCCTCTTTCTGAGAAAGGGTTTCATGTGGCCTAAGCTGGTTCCTGAATTTATTTACAAAGTAGCAAAGTTTCACCTGAATTTCTGATTCTCCTGCATCCCCCTCTTCAGTGCTAGGATTATAGGTGTGCTCCACCATTCCCAAAGTAAGATGCCAGAAAAAAATTCAGAGCCCTCAGAAAGTTCTTCTCTCACAGAACACTGTCTCCAAAGGTGATGGGAAGGTGATCCACCAACCAAACCAAACCTACAGGCAACTGTCAGCTCTACATGATCTTTTTTTTTTTTTTTTGGTTTTTTTCGAGACAGGGTTTCTCTGTGGTTTTGGAGCCTGTCCTGGAACTAGCTCTTGTAGACCAGGCTGGTCTGGAACTCACAGAGATCCGCCTGCCTCTGCCTCCCGAGTACTGGGATTAAAGGCGTGCACCACCACCGCCCGGCTCATGATCTTCTTATATTGGACTAAAATTCCTATAATGATTAGATTCACCATGTTTTGACCTAAATATTGTCTTGGTTTGTTTTCATTTCTAGTTGGGGCCTTAATGTTATTTATTTAGTCACCTTGTTTTGTTGACAGGGCAACAGAGCCTTGGCGTGTTGGCGTGTTATAACACAAGATCCACAACATTTCCGGAGGGGCCAGGCAGGCTGGCACACGCCTTTAATTCTAGCTCTCTCTGAATTTGGAGCCAACCTACAGATTGGGTTTCAGGACAGCCAGTGCTATACAGAGAAACTGTCTTGAAAAGACAAAATAAAAAATAAATAAAACACAAAGAAAGAAAAGAAAAAATGCATTTCTAGATGGGCTGGGGATAGGCAATGTGGATAGATACCGGTTCTGGCAGTTAAGGTGGTCCTAGGATAGGACCATTGGGTTTCTACAAAAGAAGGAATTGCTCTTTGTGTAAAGTTAGTTTTGTTGTTGTTGTTTGTTTGTTTGTTTGCTTGCTTGCTTGTTTTTTCTCACTATCCTTTGAGTAATTCTGAGTATGCCAAGGTCAAGATCTCAAGTCGGTGACTGGGTAGCCTCAATGTTTTTTAATGCTGGCGAATCTCACATTGTAACTAACGAAGCTTGGGAAGACAATTAAGCCTAGTGAAGGCTGATAACATGGTTTCACTAACATTTCATATTTTTATGGTTATCTGTCATTAATTGGGAGTAATAATAGTGTTTAGCTTGTTAATGGGAAGTTTTCTTCCGAGATAACAGTTTTAAGTAAATAGTGTGTGTATTTAAGAAGATCGCTTGTTCCACGATACAGCTCAGAGGGGGTGGCCAGCAACCGGGTGGTATGAGAAGACCAACGCTTGGGAACTACGGGGCTAAGAGGAAGACTGGGGCATTCCATTGCCAAATACCTCATCTAGGGGAATGAGCTGCAGGCAGGCACACGTGGCAAGCTGATGGCTTCCAGATGTGGAGTTGGAGGCTGCGTTGGAAATAGGCTAGATAAAGGCAAGGGGTGAGCCCATGTGCGGCTTATGATGTGGAGGGCATCCAAGCTGCCTCTTGTCCAGAGCGGCAGTATGGCAGTGCTGAAGTTTTCTCAGGCCTCCTCCTTCCCAGGGGAAGGGCGAAGGAAGCTCTTCTGAGGAGATGGCGTGTAGGCCTGACCTAGGTGTCTTTCCCAGAGTCACAGATTGTCTTTGTCACCGTGCCCGTTCCAGCACCCCTCTCGAGAACAGCTGGTCAAGAACGAATTCAGATATGACAGTCCAATCACGGGGTGCTTTTGTGAATTAGAGATGTTTAGCCCGTACTTCTGTAGGGTGACACCAGAGGCATACATCAACTTCGAACTCCTCTGACCGCCCACATCCCGTCATTTTCATCATCTTCCCTCTCGTCCACTTGTATGACACCTCAGGCAAGATCCACTCTGTCCATTTTTATTTCACGTCGGCACACATCCATTTTCCAAGTAGGCGTGCACGAAGGATATTCTATTAACAAACAGGCGCTTATTGTGTTGTCGACTCCCTGCTCGAGAGTTCCAAATGCCCGAGCTGAGCTCCGATTCCCTCTGAATGGCCCTAGGAAGGCTGCTGCTCAACATGACCTGAAATGGATTCATTTCCCCGTGGCGCGATGTCCTGACAACCTAGCCATAGAGAAACCGCTTGCATTCAGCGGTACTCTCTGAGGGCAGACAGGCAATTGTTGCCCAAGGAGTCTGTCGCGTTTTCAGAATCTAACTCGAGACTGTTTCGGAGAGAAAGTTCATTTGATAATTTTCTGATTTGTTTCCCTCCTGCCTTTTCCTCTAATGGCTTCGCTTTTCGATTTCATTTCCCAGTCTCGAAGATTGAACTTTAAAGAGGCCCCTTTTATGGAGTGTACGTTAAAGGGCTCTGTTAGGCAATATATATTTTACCTGGAGTAAAACGGCTTCTCACAGTCAGGCAGCCTTCTGAGCCTGGTTACCCCTCTACCTCTATATAGGATAAAAGTTCTATGCCAGTCAGTAAAGAAAAAAGCATGTAGTGTGTGTGTGTGTGTGTGAATACATCTAACAAGCACATTTCCGTTTCTCATTTTCCTCAGATGTTCCGCGGCTTCCATATGTCTGTTGCATGCGGCTTTGTTCAACCAGTTGGGTATTACTAACCTTGGCCTTGCCTTTGATGGAGACCATGTGTCTGAACTGTATCTTTCACTGGTGTTTATGCCTGAGTTCCAATCTGGGGTAGCGGAGAGAGAAATGAGAGGGAGGAGCATTGGGAAGGATGTCAGAATCTATGTTTCCATCTTTCAGTATCTCTGACAGAGATGTCAGGCTATTGGTATCTGTGTGTAGGAGACAACCCTTGCTAGATTGGCTCTGTCATGGAGACTTGCTTTTATGGCTGGCCTGTCCTCTTCACTCCGCCACCAGGATGCTCATCCAATGTGGTCAGCTGGTTCTGACACTTGCCATATTCTGGTTCTGGTGCTAATTTGTTTTACTTACTATTTCCTGCATTGAGAATTGCCAGTCCCGTGGGTACTGGGGGTGGGTGGGCAAATGGGAGAGGATAACACTCGTTTGTTGGAAGCCTATTTTCACATATTCCCACAGTTTGGGGAGTAAGTGACTATGCTTTCAATTTAACAACCCCCCCCCCCCCCAATCTCTGGTCCTTCAGGCCAGCTTAGTAAGATAAGATGAAGGATTTCATGAAAGTTTCCTCTTCTCTCTGGGGATTGGCCGTTGGCACTGGTCCACGTCTGTCACAGCAGAGCTGCTAACAGCTGGCTGGAGATGACAGAACCGCAGAGGAGAGATGCAAGCACTGGGCAGCCTGATTTCATAAATCTCAAGTATGCACACACATCCCCCCACTGCCCCCCCCCCCCCGCTCCAAGAACATAACCAAAAAGACTGCTTTCATGTCTTTCTCAGTGGAAAGGAAGGTTTGCCACTCAGCAGGCACAAGAACAATTTCAACTCTTATAGAATGGTTGCATAATGTCATTTATGTCCAGAGAGACCAGCGTGGTTTTATTTGTGTTCTTCATTATTTCCGTGGCCGTGTTCAAATGGAAAAGTCTTGCTGTAATTAAGCAGTACCTTTATTTATATTGGAAAGTGGATAAATCCTTTGTCTTCCAGCATTCCCCACCGTAACTGTGAAAGGATGCAGAGTCTCCCCTTCTTGTCAGTAAGATGCACCAGTACTTGGGTAGACCTTGAAGGCAAGTTGGTCCTGAGGCAACTATTACTTGAAACAAACAACAAACAAACACCTCAGGCAGCATGCCCTGTACCCATAGCCCAATAGAAAGAGTGCTTTTAGGTACCAGGGAAATGACCCTGTGGACTTTTAGAGTCAACAACCCTTTGCTTCACTGGTGTGTGTGTGTGCGCGTGCGTGCGTGCGTGCGTGCATGCACACACGCGTGCAGAGGCCACTGGACGTTGAGTATGAAAGGATACCCAGTGTCCTCCTCTAGCATTTATTCTCCATTCACCTCCCCAGTTCCAAGGTCACAGATTAGTGCCAACCACAGCTAGCTTTTTTATGAGAGCTGGGCTTCAAACTTGAGTCCTGATGATTGCTGAGCAAGCACTCCACCCACTGAGCCACGTCCTAGGTCCTTCTCATAGATGGTCTTTTAAATAAAAGTCATATGCAAAGCGAAGCCCGGAGAAGATGGTAATGGAAAATGCTGAGCTGGTCTGGAGAAAGGCAACATGGCCAGGAGGAAGATGATGCCACTGAATTTGCTGAAGTAAATGAAACTGTTGAGTGATGGTTCTTAAGATGCGGTTCTTTCTAAAGGAAGATTCTTTCTTTTTTTTTTTTTCTCTCTCTTTCCCCCTGCTAGCACCATCATCCATTGCTTTGGTCCAGGCTAAAGAAGTCACAAGATACAGTGTGGCTCTAGCTTGGTTGGAACCAGATCGGCCAAATGGAGTGATCTTAGAATATGAAGTCAAGTATTATGAGAAGGTATGTCTTCCCTTCTCTCCTTCCCTCACTTCCTTCTTCCAACTCTTTTTTTCTTTCCTTCTTTCCATTCCTTCCCCTCCCTTCCTCAAGTACTAAACATTTCTACATCATGAGACAGCAATCAATACCAAAATCAAATGCATCTTGACTCACAACAAAATCTGATTATGAAATGTAATATTTGGCTTGTTACCTTGGAAGCACACATTATGTTCTGATATAATTACATTTCTTCCTAATAAAAGAAATCGAGACCTAATCTATATACCTTCTATTATTGAGAATGACTCATAGCTGCTAAAATAATGGTATGTTTAAGCAGATCACGGCTGTTCAAAATGAAGGTGTGGGTTTTGATGACTTTTAACAGAAAACTGGGTGAGGAGAATTATGTTCTTCAGCCCCTTATAGAAAGACATTAATTTTGCAAGTAAATTGTCTCTGAAAGGGCAGAGTGCTAAAGAGAGATATTTGCATCCAAGCTTGTTCTGAAAATGAACAATCTTTGTTTCTGTTTTGTAAGTTTTATTTGTTATGTATAGTTACGTATTCTGTCTGCATGTATGCCTGCAGGCCAGAAGAGGGCGCCAGATCTCATTAGAGATGGTTGTAAGCTACCATGTGGCTGCTGGGAATTGAACTCAGGACCTCTGGAAGAGCAGCCAGTGCTTTTCACCGCTGAGCCATCTCTCTAGTCGCTTGTTTTTATTTTTCAAGACACAGTTTTTTTCTGTGCAGCTCTGGCTGTTCTGGAACCCACTCTGTAGACCAGGCTGGCCTTAAACTCAGAGATCCACCTGCCTATGCCTCCCAAGTGCTGGGATTAAAGACATTGCTTATTGACTTCCTTAGTAGAAGCAGAAAGACGGTTGGGTTGTTTAATTAATATAAGATTACAATATTTTTGCCATTTTCCAGACAGAAAGGAACCTTGTATCAAGTAGAAAAAATAGAAGTGGGTCTATTGGTTTCTGATGTACAGTTATGTCCTGGTCCACACTAAGGAGGACTCAAGGACATGGACGAGGGATGAGACTCTGAAATGAAGATCAGGATGCTGATTTCAGGTTTTTAATAAATCTTAGGGTATAGGAAAAACATCAACCATCATTTGATATTCTTTACAAAATCAGATTGTTTCATCCTCAACATCCCCAAGAATTAGAAATAAAAATAATAACCAATGTCAGCAGTGACCCGGAACTCGGTCCTTTTGTAAGAAATGACATCAGAATTTCCACACTGCAAGCACTACAGAGCATTTCAGAGAGCATGGGCCTTGGGTCACTCGCTTCCGCCTCCTACCTAGAGTCAGAGGACGCATCTTGCCACCTCACCAACTTTGCTTTCCTGCAATGTTGTAGGATCAGAATGAACGAAGCTATCGCATAGTTCGGACGGCTGCCAGGAACACGGATATCAAAGGCCTGAACCCTCTGACTTCCTATGTGTTCCACGTGCGAGCCAGGACTGCCGCTGGCTATGGAGACTTCAGTGAGCCCTTGGAGGTCACTACCAATACAGGTAAAGAGACCACCCAGACGCCACCCGTCCCCAGATGCTTTTACTTATAGGTTGAGCCCTACTCTGCCGAAATCCAAAAAGCTGTGCATAATTTTTGGCTAGGTAAGCATTTGGCTACTTTGGACATTTGCATAAAACAAGATAACCAGTGTCTACTTATTAGAAACTCTCATGCTGCTTAGAGAACATTTTTCGCAATAGCGTCTTATCTGTCTTCCCGTGAATGAAAAATGATGTCAATGTTAGTCCTTTTGAACCTTCTATTCAGCCATGAATAATGGGTATACTAACCTGACTAATTGAGGGTTCTGTAGCCACCCCACATTAAGAGAAGTTTTCTTCCTGAGAAGATTAAAGAACGAATGAAAATTACCCATTTTTTTCCCCTACTTATTTCTAGGAATCTGTTTAAATCGTGTCATTAGGGTGCATGCGTGTTTTTACGTCCTTTGTACACCATTAAGTCTTGCTCCCTGGAGAGCTTGGAATGGCTAACTGAACAAAAGTTTTCTAGATGAGAGATGCCTCCTCCTTAATTACCGAACCCAAGCTGAGCCTACTTGATAAGATGATGGTGGGACTGAATTTTCAGCATCTGTTGCAGATGCTGAAGTTATTAAGCGAGGATGAAGAAGACAGATGAGAAAGTTGAGATGACTCTAAAGGACACATATCCTTGATGTTATGCAGGAAAGCTTTAAGGAGGAGGCTTTGAGCCCACCTTTAATAGGTTGGTTTTTTTAATAGCTATGTACGGAAGTAGACCATTCGGGATCATTTGTTCCTTCTGAACTTTCCAAATATCTCTTCGCTAAGGCATGTATTTTTGTTTTTCATTATGTAAGACTTTTGACAAAGAGGATATGAAGGCATCAAAGCACGTATTTTTAGGTTCATCCCAGAACGGTTTAAAAGAATGTGCGCGTGGTGTGTTTGCTTTAGACGATGCTGTTGCATAGACAGCTTTAGACAGTTGAATGTGCTAACAAGTTCCATCTCTTAGGCCCCGCCCCCCCCATGTGACCTTCATGTAATTGTCATTCCAGTGCCTTCCCGGATCATTGGCGATGGCGCCAACTCCACTGTCCTGCTGGTCTCCGTCTCTGGCAGCGTGGTGCTTGTGGTCATCCTCATCGCGGCTTTCGTCATCAGTCGTAGGTAAGCACAGGAGCACAGCCCCCCGCCCCGCTCACTTTTCTGCAAGAGACTTACAAAGCCGCAGGCTTCTGCATGCCAGGGTTTCCCTTCACTCTGGTCATCCCACATTCCTCCAGGATTTTATGGCAGGAATTGGGTGGCAGCCTTCTTTGCATTGAGAGTCCTGGAAAATTTCAGCCGGCCGCAGGAGGCCAGTCAGTGGGAGATGTCTAGATCCATTAAACTATGAGTTGTTACATTTATCCCTCTGGTAAGCCTGGACTCTGCTTCCAAATGTTGAGCGTAGCCATCTGACAGCTGGATTTGTTTTCTTGTGTGAGATAGCAGTGGTTATTGTCTGCCTCTAAGGGATGGTGGCAAGAAACTTTGATAGACACCGTAGGTGCCAAACAACACAGTAGGAGCTTCAGCATGCTATTGCTTAACAAGAATGGTAAGGAATAAGAGCCCTGTGCTCCCTCATCCCTCGCAAAATGCCATCAGCATCTTCAGCTTCTGGTTGGGCAGAGTGTTTATGCCCTGTGCGTTTAAGGAATACCTTGACGCTTGAAAGGGAGAGAGAGCCTGTGGTGGCTTGGTTGTGTGGTCTTTGGAGCCATCTTACTTCGCTCACTTCTGTCCAGTTGTTCACACTGATCAGTTGCGTCATGGGGTCCAGCTGCTCATCATCAACCGGGCCCCACATTTAAGCTTTCCCCACCACATCCCCAGTTTCCCAAGGTGCGGCTTTTGTTTGAAGTATGACCTTCAATATGAAGCTCTTCGTGTGAATGAAGATGAAAGGGACATAGAGAGACAGGGCTTGTCTGGTGTCATCTTGTTGCTAGGCCTGTAGTTAGAGCTCCGCTTGGTCCCCCAGCTGCCATGCTTGGCTCTCAGACCACTGGCGGTCCTGTTGTCCCATCTACCTATTGATGATCTCACCAATGTCAAACCGGTGTCTTTGACTGTCGCCATCACATTTGCAAGCCCCAAAGCTTCTGATGTACACTGATATACATTGCTGTAGGGTGATGAACACAGGGGAGGGTTCGCCCAAGTGACCACTAGTCACACACATTTCCTAATGCCGTGACCATACCCTCGCTTTCCAGAGTGCCCCATATACACAGATCCACTTGTTCACTCGAATAATAACACCCTATGGAATAATGTATGGTGTCTCTGTGTTTGTCGTTGGCGCCATTCCTTTTGACAAAGTCTTTAAGTCGGTGTGTTTGTCTAGAGTGGTGAGCTAAGTCTCCAAGAAGTAAACATTTGAAAGGCAATCAAGACTTTTCCTTATTTGCTGCTATGAGAGTCTGCTTGTGTACATGTGTCATACACAATACATTTTATGATGCCTAGGAGGTGATGCATTATTCCCAACTCCTCCAATCGCGTGGGAGAACAACAGAGATTACGTGAACATTTGTTTAAATTAGGTGCATATTTCAGTGTTTCAACTAAAAACACAGGGAGTACAGAAATGGGGGGAAATGAATGAATAGCATAAAAGGCCTCTCTGCCTCGGGAACAGTAGCTAGAGGTCTGGCCACTGTGTGATGCTTAGCGGCGCATGCGCGTTCCCAGTGCTTGACGTGTGCACCGACTGGGGTCATTCTGCAGTTGGGGTCTAGCTTTTCTGCAGATTTCCTTTCCTTCCTTCCTTCCTTCCTTCCTTCCTTCCTTCCTTCCTTCCTTCCTTTCTTTCTCTTTCTTTTTTCTTCCTTCCTTCCTTCCTTTCTACTTCCCTCCCTCCTTCTCTCGCTCCCTGCTTCTCTCCCTCCCTCCCTCTCTTCCTCTCTTCCTCCCTTCCTTCCCTTTCATATCTTTTTGTTTTAAGTGTCCCCAAACACAGCAGTCATACTAAACAATTAGAGATAAGTCACTCCCCTTGGATGTTCCGCTTCTAAGATCAGCTTTGATGAGAAGAAAGAACACCCACGGCACTCTAATGCAGGGAGACAGGATTATTAAAAGTGGGGGCTGTGGGACACAGCAGCCTCAAGTCTGAGGACTTAATTCCCTTTGTGATTTTATTGATCACTGTCTTACATAAGAGAAGTCTGGCAATGGGATGCATGGGATTTCCAATTATGAGGCCACACACTCCCCTTAGAGAATTGAGTCTGTTGGGTCACCCAGTGATGATTTCTGCCCCTCTTCCCCCATTAAAAAAAAATGTCATTTCCCAAGGCTGATAAACACTGCTTGGTGATTGGTCCTCAATGGATCACTTTTTAGAAAATGAAATGTCAGCCCCTTGCCCTCATATTGATTCTTCCTTAGTGCTGGCCGTAAAGCTGTCAGGGGAAGCGCTGCCTGGAGCCAGGTAGTTGACAGGCCCGCGGTGGAGAATGCTCGCTCAGCTGATTCTCCTCCCCACGCAGGCCGTCTGCTCTGTTATCTGGGACAGCTACATGTGTTAAACTAGAACAACTACAGGTGAGCAGAGAGGAGACAGGGACCGCAGACCAAGTCAGGCCCAGGGTTTTAGCTAGAGCATAAATGACAGGTAGAAGTCACACCCCAAAGTAGTCTCGGCCAGCAGTGTGAGAAAGCCCCAGACTGAGCATCTGAGCCCATCCAGGTCCTTTGCCTGTCACTCACTGCCGCTTGCTTCTGAAAGCCACAGAACATTGATGTCAGAAAGGATCATTCTAGAAACTGGGCATGACGTCATCCGGCACTGGGGAAACTGAGGCAAGAGGTATGAGCTAGCCTGTGCCCATAGTGAAGTACACGTGTGGACTAGCCTGTGTCCATAGTGAAGTAGAGGTGTGGACTAGCCTGTGCCCATAGTGAAGTACACGTGTGGACTAGTCTGTGTCCATAGTGAAGTAGAGGTGTGAGCTAGCCTGTGCCCATAGTGAAGTAGAAGTGTGGACTAGCCTGTGCCCATAGTGAAGTAGAGGTGTGGACTAGCCTGTGCCCATAGTGAAGTAGAGGTGTGGACTAGCCTGTGCCCATAGTGAAGTAGAGGTGTGGACTAGCCTGTGTCCATAGTGAAGTAGAGGTGTGAGCTAGCCTGTGCCCATAGTGAAGGAGAGGTATGAGCTAGCCTGTGCCCATAGTGAAGCAGAGCCCCTGTGAGCTGAGCTGAATCTCACAGGTGCTGTGTTGTTGGTGTGTGAGTGTGAGGTCTCTACAGATGTAGACAGAAAAGGACTCACGGAGGGAGACAAAGACCCGAGAGCTTCTGATGTCACCAAGAGAAAACCTGTTTCTTGCTAATTTGTTATTTAAGGAGAAACTGCCTCGAGCCCACACTTGGCATGACGCTAGATTTTTAAAGTAGTGGCAGTGTTTATTTATTTTATTGTATCCACTTAATTTGTGCTGAAAAGTCTGAACTTGAGGTAAGCAGGATCAGCTCCAGCTTCTATCAGAAGGGTGTTTTCTTCCTTCCCTCCTTCCTTTTCTCCTTCCTCCCTCCTGCCTTTCTTCCTTCCTCCTGCCTTTCTCTCTTGGCCAAGTTGAATGTGTAAGCATTTAGGAATTTCTGTCAATGAGTGAAATTACTGCATTTATAGATTTTATTTAAGTATTCAACATGTGGTCAACATTAAACGCTGTCCTGCCGTGCAAAGGATATTGACTGAGATATATTTTTACAACCCACATGTCAAGTAAATAAATTATTTATTTAATTTTAATTTTATTTATTATTTATTTATTTTTGAGGCAGGGTTTCTCTGTAGCTTTGGATCCTGTCCTGGAGCTAGCTCTTGTAGACCAGGCTGGCCTCGAACTCACAGAGATCCACCTGCCTCTGCCTGCCAAGTGCTAGGATTAAAGGCATGTTCCACCACTGCCCGGAAAATAAATGAATTGACTTTTGATTTTTTTCCCATTTTTATTTATTGTGTATGTTTATGTGTATGAAGGTCAGAAGACAAGTTGCAAAAGTCTGTTGTCTTCTCCCATGTCGGTTCTGGGGATCGAACTCAGGTGACTGGGCTTGGCAGCAGATGCCTTTACCCAGTACCCTGGCTGGACAGCCTCTAACTTACACTTTATGGATTGGAGATCTGTGCTTGGGTTGTCATTTCGGGAGAGTATCGGTTTTCCGGACCACCTGACCACCTTGCTTTGCTATGAATGAGACACTGGAAATTGTCCTGAGAGCTTTATCCCAAGCTATACACATGCATTTTCTGAAGAGCAAAGCATTTCCCAATTTACATGTTTGTGTTTTTATTGGTCCCTAGTTTAACCACTTTCTTTACTACGTTTTAAGCTTCTCTTTCAAAGGACTGTTGATAGTTGTATCATTAAATGCAATTTGAAACCCAGGACCTCCCAGAGTAATGATGGGCTCTGTATTAAATTTCTCTGACAACCCCTTCCCCTGTGATAACAGCGATTTTCTCAGTTCACCTTCGAAATCACCCACACTGAATGAATTCAGATTGTTTTAGACTACTCTTTTTCTCTGACAATTATTTATTTCTTTAGCATGTGTGTGTGTGTGTGTATGTATGTATGTATGTATGTGTGTGTGTGCACATGTATGCCACAGCACTTATAAGCAGGTCAAAGGATAACTTGAAGGAATTGATCTTATTCTCATACCACAAAAGTATCAGAAATCAAACTCAGATCCCCAGGCTTGGTAGCCAGTGCCCTTACCCACTGAGTCACCGTGCTGGCCCTCAGTAATGTTTTATTGTTCAAATGTGTGAAACAGTATTAAGAGAGTGACTGAAATACGCGACAAGTCCTTGGGTTCAAAGACACAGCATGACTTGATGACCAAATGCTTGTTCTTCTCAGGATGTCCTAATATCGACGGCCACTGCTACTGGGTTTCCATTCCTGTAAGCATTATAAACTGGCCCTTGAACCAGATTACAAACAACCAAATCGAGTTTAAAGAAAACAATTTAGCATCTGCCGAAAGATATTTGGTATGTTTATCAGGTCCTGTGAATCAACCTGTGATCTCTGAGTAAAGGACACTGAATGCACGAACCGAGTCAGAGTGAGTTTGTCTTCTACCCAAGGTTAACATGGTCCCACTTTGAGAGCTCTACCTGTGTCTGCCTTTCCTCGAGCCCACATGCGCTTCTCTGGAATGTTATGCTCCCAGAGAAATGAATACACTTTAGTGTTTGCCCAGATAGGCTGCCATGACGTCATGTATAGTCCCACAATTCTCAGGCAAATGATCCCGCGAGGAACATTTCTAATAAGCAACGTGCAAGCAATCCCAGGAGTTCAATTCCAGCTCTATCAAAATGCCGCTGGGGAGGAGCCAGCTGATGATGTTCCCAGTTGATGTGGGAACAGTGGCGGCCTGAGGACGGGGAAGAAAGATGCTGGCTAGGAATCTCTGGCAAGGGTCTCTACAGGAGCCGTGTTCCTCATTGCTGCTTCGTCTCTAATCTGCACTTGAGTGAATAAATTACCTACCTTTTACTAATTAACTTTGGAACAGGGAACCACATCCATCAAACCTGTCCACTTGACGGGGAAAGTTAGTATTTTGATAAAAGCGAGGTTTATGGGAGGCCCCTGCCACACTCCTGTCCTCTTATTTATTTTATTGAGTGCCCAGGGTACATCGGCGGGGCAGTTTCCTGCTGTTCCCTCTGGGGATGGTTAATGCCCTTATTAGTCAGTCCCCGGGACTGCAGGGAGGATTGCATTCACTCAAAAGCTTCACCTGCAGTGTGGGGCCCTTTGCCAGGACTCCTTCCGTGGCAAGGTTCCATGTTTCCTTCTGGACCATTCTAAGAAACCACTCTACTACTTCCCCCTTGCTAATCGCCTTGTCCACATCTTTGTAATTAGAAAAAAATCTCTCACAAAGCCTTGCTTCTGCCATTCAGGTGATCTGTCTGGGATGTCAATTTAGACTTAGCCCCTCAGGAGGGCTCACCCAAAGTAAGCTTCAATGGTCTTTCTTTCCCCAGATAATAATGAGCCACATTGTCCTACTCTGAGCCCAGGGGAAAGGGTCAGAGGTGACTGAGGTGGGACAGAACTTAGGCATTTTTGTTTTCAAGGTATTATTAGAGCGTTAATAGGCTGCAATTAGCCTTTGAACAGTAATCCTCGTGTTTCCTTCTCAATATCCCCTGCACCCTTGTAGAGTCCTCTACTCCAAATGACACACCACGTTAGAAAGATCTTTCAGTGTGCACCTTCGCGCTCATTTAATGGCAAGCCTGAGGAAGGAATGGGAGGGCCCGCCTTATCACTAATGACCTCTGCCATTTTGTATTTCCTCTGGCTTTGTCTACTTTTAATGAATGTGCTTGATGTGAGAACAGTCATGCTTCACGGTTCTTTGAGGCCACTGGTCTCTGTCGTAGGTATCCATTGTTTTGTTTTGTTTTTTAAGCCAACTCTTTAATTTCTACTGGATGCCTGAGCTCGAGGGTATGACTCAAGGGCAGAATGTGTTTCTAGCTTGCGCTAGATTCCGAGTTGGGCCTCCAGAAAGTAAATAAAGGAGGGCCTGGACTAAAGCTTTCTTCTGTGTATTTTTCCCTCTTGATGTCACTATTGGAGTTCTAAAATGGTCTAAAAGCTGGTCCTTTGCTTTCAGATAAGGCCTTTAGAGCTCTGATAAGATAGCCTATCCCCAAGGACTTAGTCCTGGTGATTTCTTGACTCAAAATGTTGTTTTTGTAGTCTCTGCCCTAAAGCACTTCTACCAGCCTTAAAAGAGAGACAAAGGACAGGGGAGGGGGCAGGGTAGAAAGTGCTCCATGTTCCACAGAAAGTTCTTCCTGTTCACCTTGTTGAATCTATTTGTTAAGCTTTTTGATGAAGCCGTAGCTTTCTAAGAGCAGTAGAATGTGGTTTGTGGATTTGCAGATACAATACGCACCATTAGGGCTGGAGAGAGAGCTCTGCTCCGTCAGTCGGTCAGCTGCTTACTTTGCAAGCACAAGGACCCTCGTTCGACCCTTAGAACCCATGTAGCACCAAATGAAAGACAACAGGGCAATATGTATGCTGGTACTTCAGTTTGAGGGGGCAGGGACAAGGTAGACAGGTAGAAAGCCCCAGGCCATAGAAAGAGACCTTATCTCAGAAAGTAGATAGTAGCTGAAGAATAATAGTACCTAAGGTTGTAGTCTGGCGTCAACACGAATTTGTGCGTGCATACACACACACACACACACACACACACACACAATCAATCACTACCTTTAAATGTACTATTAAGTCTTGTCATTTATCTTGTAACTTCATCTCCTCTAGAAGAGGCACTGTGCTGGTCTGGGCTAGACCATGGCACCTATCAAATCCTTGCACTTGCCAAGAGGGGATGTGAGTGATTTACTCGAAGCCCCTGGTTCTGAGTCCTCCTCTGTACCAGGTCCTCATCTGTACAATGGAGCTGAACATGTGGTTTCCACCTGATTCCTTTCATAGGCTTGTTGTGAACAAGCAATTAAGTAATAGACCCTTTGAAGGACCCTTTGGAAAGCTAACTGCAAAGGAAAACACAGGCTGTTATTTGGTACTGAAATATGCACTTTGCAGTTAACGGCGGTAACTAGGGTCTCTGTTTTGTTAAGCTGGCTTGTGCTTTGCAAACAGTTAGGGGAGGAGATAATGTATGTAATGAGACGACTTTGAAAACTTAAATGCAATGTAAGAGCACAAGGTATCATTATTTGCGAGGGAATTAGCCACGTAGAGGAACATCTGTGGGCTCTAAGGGTCTGATTGCTGAGCTGGTGCCTGCGGAGCTGACAAATGAGAGGCTGTGGGAGGAAACTTTGCGCATGTGCCCAGGGCTCTGCTGCCAGAGGTGGGCTGTCTGCCCGCTTGCTCTGCTTAGTGCCTTTGGTTTCTCTGTATTTTCTCTTCTATGGGGTTAGCCTGCCTTTCTGCCTGTTGGAACACAAACACGGTGGCTTTAGTGAGCCTTACCTCGCCTTTGAAATGCAAAACAATGATGAATTTCATTGGAAGTTTTACATTATGACACAGTCATAAATCAACACGTTTTATTCCCAAAGTGAAGAGATCTGTAATAATCAAATGACTAGATTTTCTAATTGTTTTATTTTAGGTGATATAACTTTTCCTCATTCTACATAATATATATTTAAGGGCCAGGAATATAGTTCAGTATAGAATGCTGGCCCAGCCTGTGCAAGGCCGTGGGTTCCATTCCCGGAACCACACAATGGTCACGAAATTACATATGCGTATATTTGTGTGTATGTATTTGTTTATATATTTAAGATTTTTAGTTTTCGAGTCTCGAGTTGACTTTCCAGTTCGTATAAGTAATTCATATTTTCCTGACTCAAGTTTTATATGTATTAAAGATTTATATTTTCTAAAGCTTTATAAAAGCAAAAACAGCAACAAATCTTAACTCCAACAGGACATGGGCAGACAGTATGCAAAGTCTGAGACGGGGTACCTTCTATTAGAAGAGAATTATACAGACCTAGTGGTCTACAAAATCTATTGAAATGTAGTTAAGTACAAAGCAAACATCTGCTTCCTAGAATGTCATTTGTATCTTGGGTATATTAGTATGCTATAGAGTGTATCCCTCCCCCTAATCCCCAGATGCGGACCTAACCTAGGGCCTTGCTCTTGGTAAGAGCTCTATCACTGAGCTAAATCCCCAACCACTGAAACCTAATGTGATAATGAGGTGTTACGATATTATCGTGATTATAGCAACAGGATGTGTTGTTCATTACCTATCACACGCTAAACATTACTGCCATTTCACTGACGAGACTTAATTAAGAATAATATGTATGCAGGGCCAGCAAGGTGGCTCAGAATGAAAAGGCAGCTTGAGTTCTATCCCTAAAACCCACAAGCGATGGGATGGTGGAATGAAGGAACCAACTCTCCAATGTCCTTTGACTGCCCACCCATGTTTCCACACACACAGAGGTCATAGATAGACAGACAGACAGACAGACAGACAGACAGACAGACAGATACAGAGATGATAGATAGATAGATAGATAGATAGATAGATAGATAGATAGATAGATAGATAGACAGATAATAGGGTTATATAGGAAAAAGTAGCCAATCAGATATTCTGGTGGCTTAAGTTTGTAACTCCGACTCAACGTGAGATAACATTCTCTCATTTTGCCTCTCCAAAGCCTCAGTTTTCCTATGTGTGAAGTGCACACTGCCTATCTGTTGAGAGGAGCCGCAGGCCGCTTCCCTGGCAGCCCAGCTCCCGGCCACCGGCTAGCTTTACCCGAAATAATTACACGGAAACTGTATTCTTTTAAACACTGCCTGGCCCATTAGCTCCAGCCTCTTATTGGCTAGCTCTTACATATTGATCTAAGCCATTTCTAATAATCTGTGTAGCCCACGAGGTGGCTTACCAGGAAAGATCTTAACCTGCGGCTGTGTTGGGTGGGAGAATCATGGCGACTCCTTGAGTCAGCTTCTTTCTCCCAGCATTCTGTTCTGTTTTCTCCACCCACCTAAGGGTTGGCCTATCAAATGGGCCTAGGCAGTTTCTTTATTAATTAACCAATGAAAGCAACAGATTAGAAAGAAATCACTCCCACATCACCTATCCACCCGACTTCTGTTGTGGTCAGAAAGAATTTGCTTACAGCTTTTTTGTTGCAAGTTTCATGTTGGAAATGATTTTCTTTTTTTAATTTTTAAATAGACGGAGTAAGTACAGCAAAGCAAAACAAGAAGCAGACGAAGAGAAACATTTGAATCAAGGTATAGAATTGGTTCCAAAAGTAATATCATTTTTTTAGAGCATGCTTTGTGTCTTCTAACTTAGAAATGTTGGTTAATGTGTCTATTAATATTTGTATAATGTATGCCTTATCCAAATAACATTCTTCAAGGATGTCAAAGTGTAACTGATGATTCTAGACTATGCCAAGTGAGGTTAAAGGCAGGAAGTTAGTGTCTGCTTATTGTATCCTCTGCTCTGCAAAAGCATTCGTCTAGCTGGCTCATTTTTGCAGCTGGGCAGCAAGAAGTAATGGATAGGGTTTTTTTTTTATTTTTTTGTTTGTTTGTTTGTTTGTTTCTTGTTTTTCGAGACAGGGTTACTCTTGTAGCCTTGGCTGTCCTGGAACTAGCTCTGTAGACCAGGCTGGCCTTGATTTTCCAGAGATCCACTTGCTGGGATTAAAGGTGTGCACCACCATCAGTGACCAGACTAGGCCATTATTGTCATAAGCAAAACAATTTGGGTGTGGGAATGATAAAAGAATAAGAGGTTCTGTAATGGTAGTAGGTGATGCTGGGATGACAGCCATCAAAAATGTGTTAGTGGACTCTAGATGTTGCTGTTACAGATGGGTTCAAAGGAGTCAGCTCAAAGAAATTGATTTAATGGGCTGGAGAGATGGCTCAGAGGTTAAGAGCATTACCTGCTCTTCCAAAGGTCCTGAGTTTGATTCCCAGCAACCACATGGTGGCTCACAACCATCTGTAATGAGGTCTGGTGCCCGCTTCTGGCCTGCAGGCATACACACATACAGAATATTATATACATAATAAATAAATAAATAAGAAATTGATTTAAGTAGTTGAAAACACTTAAAAGAAGCCCAATGACCCAGCATTATTTTTTGAGATGACAAGATAGTGCTATGTGAAAAGAACTCCAACCTATTCAGTTATTCGTAAGGACCAAGGAAGAGAAAAGGAGAAAGATGGACAAGTTAGGAAAGTCATGGAGATTTGGTCGGCTGGCATCACACAAAGTCCCCAGTGCAGAGGCAGGTAGAAAACTGTGGGTAATGCATGTCACCAGCTGCCTCCGAGCTCACATCTCAACTTGTTTGCCAGCACGGCACATGGGTGCTTATATTCAGAGAAGTCAGACATTCGGCTAGAAGATAGCATTACCTCCAGCTGAACCTCCTCTCCCAAACAGAATGCAAGTGGAGGTGCATTTAGAGTCCTTGCTCTCAAGTCAGCCAGAGGCCAGTATTCCTTCTGTGTACACTAATCTAGGCTTCATATTAGCCTGTTTAGTTTTGGTCATGTATTTTATTTGGTCTAGATATGGGGGAGAAGTGTCACCCTATAGACAGGGCCTGTGGAATGGGAGAGCACCTATTGTCTTCAATAAAAGACAGTGCTTGAAATGAGGGGTAAGACTTTAGTGTTAGGACGATTGGAGCTAGGAGCCATTGGCTGCGAGAAAGTGTTCAGCCAACTCATCCTGAATTTCCTGATGAGAGATTCGCTTTTCCTCCAGGGATGAGTTGCCTTGAAGTGTGAGTCCATTCCAGGAAGTCAGTAGAACTGCATTCAGTGTCTTAAGCAGCTAGCAAATTCTTTGTTTGCCCACTAATGGAAACCAGAGCAAGAATTTAAACATTTTCATATGTCAACGGCCATATAGCTAACCCAACTGTTCCAATGTGAAGGGTTGGTTGTTTTGTTTTTGTTTTTAAATAGACCTCGCCCATTTATGTTTATTCGTGTTTCCTGGAATCCGCCCAGTCACCTTATCCCTTGTTCATTCTGTAGGTGTTAGAACTTATGTGGACCCCTTTACATATGAAGACCCCAACCAGGCAGTTCGAGAATTTGCCAAAGAAATCGATGCCTCTTGCATTAAAATCGAAAAAGTCATAGGGGTTGGTAAGTGTCTGAGTGTCTAGCCAATAAGTCAGCTTCCTTTGTGAATGTTAAATAGTTATGTAAATTACGCAATTACATTCGCATGTACGAGTGAGTGTATTGCGCGTCCGTCTATATATGTAAATATTATGCACTGAGATTTCCTCATTCAGAATATGAATGTGATGGTCTGTAAGGAACTCTGGTACAAATTTGTACTTATTTTCATGAAAATGAGCATGGGGATAAACTAAATGAACACATAAGATCTATAGTCAGATTAGTTGAACCCAGAATGTTTAAGCCTCACTAGGTTTACCTTAAGCTTGAGTTTCCTATGATAAAATGAAGTCTCTAAGAATAGTGCCTAGTGTGTGTGTGTTTGTGGCGGGGGGGGGGGGGGGCGTTACTAAATAAAATAATCTTTGGGGCTCACTAGCTAAGTTCCTGATACAATGAAGGTTTTTTCGTTTCTTTCTGGTGCATCTGGAATTCTTCTCCTACAGGTGAATTTGGAGAAGTCTGCAGTGGGCGCCTCAAGGTGCCAGGCAAGAGGGAGATCTGTGTGGCTATCAAGACCCTGAAAGCTGGGTATACTGACAAGCAGAGGAGGGACTTCCTGAGCGAGGCCAGCATCATGGGCCAGTTTGACCACCCAAACATAATCCACCTGGAAGGCGTTGTCACCAAATGTATGTGGGTCATCCCCCCTCTACAAAGCTACGTCGAGAGTCACAGGGAAATTAAACACACATTTTCTTTCTAGGGAAATGACAGATGGCACAGGCCCACTGATTACTAATAGGAGGAAATCGGTGCAGTGCAGGACCAGTCATTAATCTTTCAGTCAGCCCTAAATGGCTCTGTGACTGCAGCTGATGCCCCGTCTCCAAGGCAGCTTGCGTGAGATTTGGGGCAAATTAATGCCGCAGAGTTTTGGATACGCTGCGCCATCTTTCAGATCTTTGCTAGACCAAACTGATCATCGCAGGGTAGGCACAAGCAGATGGTAAAGGAAATGAATTTTATATAAAGCAAAACAAAAGCTCGCCACACACACCTTGTATTGGAAGCTTGGGTTCCAGACTTCCAGACGCAGAGAGCGAAACTCGGGAATCTTTATTCTTTGGGGGGGTGGGATTCGCTCATCTGCTCGGCCTGATTTATGGCTGTGGCCATTCAGCGCCTCTTCACAGTAACACCTGGTTGGACCCTCCCTGGTTTAGCGCATTAGCGTTCACTGAGCTTGTGAACTACGCTTCAGTTCAAGCTCAACAGATGCGTTTTGTGAAGCAAACCCTGTGTGCATCTGCACGGCTGGCTAGGACTGGCTTATAAAGTCCCGCACGGAAGAGAGCACCGAAGCAGCGTGTGTTTAAGGTGGCTCTCCTCCAGGAGCCCCGGTTTGTACAAATCATGGATCTTGTAAGCCTGGGGCTCTGACCGTGAAGCCAAGGTGTCTCTTCTTTGATTTAAGATGCCTGCGAAAAGCTTGTCAAATCAACAAGTGGCAAGGATCGGGATAGCTGCTTCAGTGAGTGAGAAACGGGGAGGGGGTTAGAGTGGGTTACCTTGGAAAATGGAAACGTTTATAGTAAGCCACAAAATACAGTCTTTGGGAAGGAGAAACCAGAAGGTTACTTTGTTTAAAAAAACAATGAAAGCAAGCACCTCAAATCGAAGCTGGCATGGGTACCAAGATGATGGTTCAGGAGCTTGTAGATGTGCTTGCTGCCAACCCTGTGGCCTTAGTTCCACCTCAGGAACCCACATGGCTGGAGGAGAGAGCTTGACTCCTGAAGATTGCCCTCTGACCTTAGGAGAACATGTTGAGAATAACTGACCCGAAGATGAAGCGTTTGCTCACCCTCCTATCAGAATTCTGCTGGTAGGGGCTTTGGTGGGTTGGTCAGTCTTTTGTTTTGCTCTCCTCGTCCATAAAAATGGAGATAAATAAAACTTGCCTTGCAAGGTTATTTGGGGAGAAAATAAAATATTTAGTGTGGTTTGCTCAGTGGCGAATGAAACACACACACCTCTTTTAAGTGTCCACGGGTGCTCTCATGGCTGAAGGAGCTCATCGTCCCTCACATAGAGAATTTTTCAAAAGAGGAAATTTGATCCTAGGACGAATAATTTTCTACCTCAGGTGAAGGCTGTAATTAGCATAGAATGGTTCTATTTGCTTTTTAAGATTGGTTTTACAGACAGGATATTTTTTTCTGTTGCCTGTGGCCTTCAAAGCTGCCCAAGCCCCTCACTACTTTAATTAAAAGATAACATTGCTGTTAAATACTTCTGCAGGTCCCTTCTCTAGAAAGGGGGCTCTGTTCAACTCGGGTGTTTTTCCTGCCGCAGACAGTGATTTTCATAGCACCTCTGCCGAAGAGGGAAGAAACGGGATCTTTGTGTTAAAGTCCCACCGCGCCTTTAAAAACCCGCAGCTATTACAGCTGTAACTGTTACAAACGGCTGGGTTCATTTGCATAATGCATTTGTCGCTGAATTAGAATGATTTAAAAATTTCCACCAGAGAAGTTGTTGGGGTCCCCTCCCTTTCTGCTATCCCCCCCCTCTCACATCCCTTCCTGTTGTAGGGAAGCAGTTGACTCCATCCCTGAGCAGACCCCAGCTCAATTTAGAAGCCCTTCTGTGGAGGAAGGTATTCTCTTAAAGGTTCTGATGAATGGACACTTTGAATAAACGGACAGGAGAATACTGGAGTTTGAGAAAGTGGTGGAGAGGGTCGAACTAGGTGAGAGGGCCCAATCAGAATGGGCTTTCATAACCAACCAGTTCCCAGAGAAACTATCTAAATTGAGGGGATCATAAATTCTCCCCCACCCCGCTCTCGGATCTTGTCTGAGAACTCCGGGGAACTAGGGAAATGGAATTAGGTGTTAACACTTGGCCGGGACGGCGGACTTTTCCTCATTAGCTGACAAAGTATCTTTTGATTGAGCAGGATCTGATAGGTGATTTTGTTGTGTCCAAGGACTTGCAGAGGGCAAATTTCCTCGGCAAAGCCCTCACCTCCTTCACACGACCTAAGAAAGTCATTCCCGAGGACCCTTTCCAGCGAAACCAGAAGCGTTCTTAGCGACCATTCCTCGCTGGAAATCTGAATGTGGCCGTTCTCTAGTTGAAAGTGCTTGCCTCTGAAATAATGCCTTAGGCATGACAGTAAACACACGTGCACGTGTACACGCACGCGCACACACATACAAAGCCAACAGAGTAAATCGGACTTCGTTGAAATTAAAACCTTTGAAAGTTTTGCCTCGGAAGTGAGAGCATCCCGTGCTCCCCTCTCCCGCCCCAAACACTGCGTCTTTTGGTTGAGAGTATACCAGTATAGAATAAGGAGTGCTTTTTTTTTTGGTAGTGAGATATCCCAGCCCATTTTCTGACTAACGCACTAAGTTTAGCCAGCAAGAACAATAAAAGTAAATATTTTCATCAGCTCAGGTTTTATTTTCATCGGAGGGGATCTTTTGCTTGTATTGTGCCTCATGTCCTCTTAGAGGGAAAAAAAATAACAGGGTTGCTGCATTTGCTGACACTCCGCCCCCCACACCCCTGCCAACAGCACCCCTTACAAAGAAGGAATTTCAGTCCTGATTCATTGCCTGTGACTAAGAAGTAAAGAAAGGTTATTTCCTAAAGTCCCCAGGAGAAGTAAAATAAGACAAAAAGGTTGGCCCCTGAGTCCCCATAGACCTTCCAACAATTTTGGTCCAATACTCTGAATTCAATCTCCTGTCTCAGATGAAATTATTTGGAGATTTTATTTGTTTATAATTAATTTATTTTTAATAAGAATTTTATACAATACATTTTGACTATATTTGTTCTCCTCCTCCAACTCCTCCAGATCCTCTCTACCTTCCTACCCAGTCACCTTCATGTTCCTTCTTTCTCTAAGAAAAAACCAAAAAGCTTGAGAGTCAAAACTAACTTTGAAAAAAGGACTTGTTTATTTGTTAAGATAAGTTGTTAAAGGAGGCAAAAAGAAGGGATGAGAAAGGACAGAGCCAAGGACGGGAGCAGGAGAAGGGGGCAGAGTTCTTGATGGTGTGTGTTTCAGGTTGAATGTTTGCATAATGGAGTAGTCAGTGTTACTGCATCCCTACAAAACTTAATTTCTCTAAATAAAGAAGCGTTCTCTGTCCATAGACTTCAGCGTGACACAAGCTGCCCTTCTGGGGATAAAATCAATGAATTATTCTAAAGACTCTCTCTCTCTCTCTCTCTCTCTCTCTCTCTCTCTCTCTCTCTCTCACACACACACACACACACACACACACACACACACACACACACACACATTCCAACATGCCTGCCCATTTATCATTTTCATCTGTTGTTTAAGAGGGCAATTATCCATTCATGTGATCCCTGGGTACCAGAGGCCACTTTCGTTAAGGACCCTGTCAACAAGCCATCCGAAGGGTTAACCTTCCAGATGGAGTCTAAGCCTACTTGTCCTTTGAATATTTCATTCCTCGCTTCCCACAGCTGAGGCATAAGCTTGGCTTGTTTTAATTAAATTAGATTGCACAAGACAGGTGTCTTGGCAGTAAAATTTTTGCACAGCCCATTTTTATCTCATTAACTGCACGGCTCATCAAGGGCTTTTGTTTTTCTTTTGGAAACTCTAGGTAAACCAGTCATGATCATAACGGAGTACATGGAGAACGGCTCCTTGGATGCGTTTCTCAGGGTACGTGTCTACTTTCTAATGAACCGAGGAATATTAGGATCCTGCAGCTAACAGATTCCCTGTGTACATTCTGTCCCGTTGCATAGGTGGGATTTTTTTCAGTAGGGTTCAGGAAGAGAAGAAATGGAATATGATGTGATTCTTAAGGCTATTGAATAATCCATGGGCAGTGAGGGTGGTATTTGATTTATTCTCACACCGTGGAGCTCTTTGAGCCATAGATTCATTAAACTTGGACAATTTCCATCTATCACAGGAAGTCAGCCCCGCTCTGCTCGTGAATTAGTGACTTTGCTCAGAAGGGCCCGGAAATAATGCCGAGTTTCATTGCGTGCCAGATACAGATACTCCAAGAGAACGCAGTAATAAATGCTTGGTGATAATTGATTTGGCCTGATGCTAATGGAGTTGTTCCCTCTCTCTCTCTCTCTTCCTATGAAGAAGAACGACGGCCGATTTACAGTCATTCAGCTGGTGGGCATGCTCCGTGGCATTGGGTCTGGAATGAAGTATTTATCTGATATGAGCTATGTGCATCGAGACCTGGCTGCCAGGAACATCCTAGTAAACAGCAACTTGGTCTGCAAGGTGTCTGATTTTGGCATGTCCAGGGTGCTGGAGGACGATCCCGAGGCGGCCTATACTACCAGGGTAAGGACCGTTTGCTACCTCTGGCATGGCGTCCGCATAGATGAAACTGATCTCTTCCTTGTCGTTGCGATGTTGTTAAAAGTCTTCGCAATTCTTGTTTTCTTCTTCAAGTTTGCTTATCCTTCAGGCCTCTCCGCATTTCTGTATGCATTTTTAAACCTCCTTTAGAACAGGAGGCCATCTGAGGCCCACTCTAGCACAAAGCTATTGTAGAGCCACAAGTTACGAGCAAAATGAATTCTCTGTCTCCTAAATTTTCTTGGGCAAAGTGTTTATGAACAAAGAGAGAGTGTCTTTAAAACTGAGCCAAATCAGAAGCCACTATCAAAGGCAATTTACTCCACAAATGATACATTATTATGAAAATCAGCAGGTTGGATGACTTATTGTGTATGGATGCATGTATATACCGTGTGCCAAATATATATCCCTGTAACGCTAAAGTTTTTATTTTTCTGCTTTTTTCTTCTGTACTCCTTTTCCTGCCTGAGCTCTGCTACTTGGTTCTTTTCTGTTCTGCGGGGGCGAAGTTTCCTGCCTCTAGATAAGCCTTAGCAATATTTCTACTTGAATATTTCTAATGAATTTGGGAATGGATGTATAGAATTTATAGAGCATGTCCCAATATTTAATGGCTTTCAGTTTAGTACCAATAGAAAATCAGGGATTAGGACCCAGTGAGGCGTGCTCAGGGTAGGGTCAGGATGTGTGCTACCTTAGCCTCACGATCAGAAGCTACCATTCTGCAGGAATAAACACACAGTCCTCAAATAATTCCGACATTCATGCAGATCCTCTTCTGGCTTCCGATAACATCTTTGGTGAGCTCAGGAGATCTGCTATTGTTGTCTTCAATCTTGGAAGAGAAGAAAAGTTATAGAGGCTTCTAGAAAGATATATGTACATAGATGGATCCCTCAGCAAAATGTTTAAGGAAAGCATTTGTATCCATCTGTAGATAAGGTGTATGAACACAGTATATGGGGTTTGCACAGTGACCCACACAGCAGGAAAGCAATGCAGGCAAATTTATTATCTGATGAATAAGCCCTAATAAAGCCGAGACAATCTTAAATAATGGTTGCTGCAGCCATGTGTGGATCTATGTCCAAGTTCCTTCCTCCAGATAGAACCTCAGGAAGTTTGAAACTCAACTAAAAGTATATATACTTTTTACACTTGAAAGTAATCAAGAAGCATTTGAGGGTGCTTAGTGTAGTTTTTGCTTTTTTTTTTTTTTTTGGAAAACATCTTATTTTTTTCTGGTTTGTTAATTTGATTTTTTTTTTCATTTTAAGTAATTTAATTAAATAATAGTCTTCCCTTCATGGAAAAAATACTGACTTTTTTGAAGGTCCTACTTCCTTTTCTATGTATTGAGTATGTTTGTCATGCTACAGAAGACTAGGGAGACAGTGTGGTGGGTAGAAATGCCCAAACTTGGCTTCCTTTGTTCATTGTTTCTGATGCAGTGTTAAGCACTCCCTTTACAAGGGTGAAGGAGAGAATGCAGGAAGGAGGCAAACCAAATGTAAGCCGCATATCCTTTGATAGGCTCCAAATAACATATGTATTTATGTAAAACCTGAGATTTCCTTTCTAGAATATTGCCCTAAGCAACACTCAGAGAATAATTAGACAGATCACTCGTTCACTTCCCTGTGGTTAACGAACACACATGAGAATTGCCTCAACCTGGAAGACTTTACTCAAACAAGTCTGTTATTACCGAAAGTACCTCAGGAATGCTGTTGTCTCGCTTGTTGGAGTCACTGCACTCAGAAACAAAAGTGGCTGGCACATCACTGGGAAAGTTAGGAAATAACCCACAGCTGGAATCTTCACAGGGTGGCAAGATTCCTATCCGGTGGACTGCACCAGAAGCAATTGCCTATCGTAAATTCACGTCAGCCAGTGACGTATGGAGCTACGGAATCGTTATGTGGGAAGTGATGTCGTATGGAGAGAGACCATACTGGGATATGTCCAATCAAGATGTAAGTTTTACCCTGAGATTCAGGAAGTTCTATATTACCATATGATCAAGTAAGCATTGGGTTTGAAATGATATCGTTAAAGTTCTTATTATAAATAAATATACCTTGTGACCTCATTCCACATTTTAACCAACAAGAACTTGATTTCAAGACCAAAATTAAATTGTTTCCATGGCTTAGTGGAGGGGAAGAAAGAGATCCGTGGATCTGTAGAAAGACAAAGCAAAGAGTGTGAGGAAACACATTTCACATGTGGTAAATTTGACACAAAAGTTTTGTTGAGAGAAATCTAGAGAATATTTTAAAGCTGGCAGAGTTGTAATTAGACCTTGGCCCTCAAGGACTCTTAAATAAAGCTTCGCTAAATGACCCTCTGTAAGTTATGCACGTCCCTTTAAATGTACCATCTGGACTAGTTGGTAAGGGAGCATCTATGATGCGTGCAATTTCAGAGACACAGTCAATAATGACACTAATAAGATTCCAGGCTAATGGAATTTAATTACAGACATCTCCAGTGAGCAAGGAAAAAACAAATGCAAAACACAGAGAGTCCCAGATCAGGGATTTCCTAGAACATCTTTTAGTTAATTCCGGAAAAATTGGGGACATTGGAAGTGAAGTGTCCCCCGCACCCGTATCTTCCCAATTTTTCTAATATTTGTGGTTGGACATTATAGAAGAGTTTTTTTTGTTGTTGTTTTTTGGGTTTTTTTTTTTTTGGTTTTTTTTTTTTTTTTTTTTTTGGTTTTTCGAGACAGGGTTTCTCTGTGGTTTTGGAGCCTGTCCTGGAACTAGCTCTTGTAAACCAGGCTGGTCTCAAACTCACAGAGATCCGCCTGCCTCTGCCTCCAGAGTGCTGGGATTAAAGGCGTGCGCCACCACCGCCCGGCAGAAGAGTCTTTACAGTATAGTGCCTGGTTAATCAATTACAATGATACTTCGGGAGTGTCATGCTCTGAGCTAGCTGAGCACTTTAAATTCCATTCTGGAAAGCCTTCCTTGTAAATGTTGATTTTGATGTGGGATGCTGCCTGCTCCAGATGCCTCGTCTACCTAACTCAACAGGAAACCAGAAATCCTTGACAGAGACACCCAAATAGAACGCAGCTTTCTAAGAACGCAAGAGTGGTTGGAGCAATGGGGAAGCCATGACTTCACATACAAGTGCGTCTGTTGGTTGGTGTTGGGGGCGTGGTTTTCCTCAGTGTGTCTAACCGGTTTAAAGAAGACTTGCACCATTCATAGGAGAAGAGCCACAGTGGACGGGATGAGAGACAACAGCTAGCATGAGTGATAACCAATTGCAAGATGGACCGGGTTGGTGGTGAGGGCCGTGTAGTCCATTGTTGGAAGGGATTATAGCTTTTAGGTTTCTTCAAGTATTCTCTTTGAGCAATGTTTGGTTTCAGTCGCTCAGAGAGACAGAGGCACCCTCAATGAGCATGGCATGCATGCACTCACACACATTGAGCTATTTTATTAAGCTTCCTTGATAAACAAGAGAGTCCTAGGTAAATGAGGGTCTACTAATGAGAACAATATTCCTGCCCTACCTATTCTCACACTTAATTGTTTTGACAGTTTCTGTATTTCTGCAAAGCAATTTATCTGGTCTATGCTTTTTATTTGGGTGACTTTGAGGCCATTTCTTGCTCACAAATAATATTGCTATATCATTTGTATGTGTTTGTCTCTCTGGATTTGGGGCCAGTAGGAAACATCAGGAAATGTAAGTGATGTCATTGGGTGTATGGCAAACGAACGGGAAAAATACACCAAAATTAGTAAATTTTTAAAAAAAAAATGTATCTTTTCTCCCCCACCCGAAAGACTCAGTAGAGTGCTGAAGAACTTGCTTTATTAACCTAAGAGCTGTCTTCCTAGCTGGTCAGGGTAGCAAGCCTTCGAGAGAGTATTCATCACTGAGTTCTCTAGACAGCGGCCCAGTGCTGTTTGCCTTCTTTCTCATCAATGGAGAAGGCTTTCATCAACTCCAAAGTCAGTACCATGTACTTGGAAAGATAAAAAGAATAAAAGGTTCAGACTGACCTAATATGCTTGGCAAAATTAAATATAATGAAGGCACACAAATCAGAGTCCTCTACCTTAGAAGAAACAGATAATTCTGATACAAGGAGATATAGAAAAACGCTTGGGAGGTGCTTTTCCATCAAAGGATGCCTGCTAGATTGAAGCAGTGTTCTAAGTAAGAAGATAGCAGTTAAATTTGTGACGAGAATCTAGGTCTACTCGAATTGACTATTTCCGGCTGCGGGCCAGTTTCTCAGCAGTCAGTAGCCCCTTGAGGGATAAATCCAACGTGGGTACGAGATGGCTGTGGCACTTTGTCTTTCTGGCAGCAGTCATTTGGGTAGGGACAAAGAAAAACCAACAAATAAAAGAAGTGCTTCCTGTATCTGAAGCTGCCCACGATTAAGTCTTATGAGTGAGAAACAGTACGAAGTAGTTCTTGGAATTTGTCAAATCACCAATGCAGGAGTCACGTCACAATGGGGGATTCAGGGGAAGGCCAAGGAGACTGAGCCAAACGTGGTGGCTGAGGCAGGAGAATGGAGAGTGGGAGGGTAGCCTACTGAACTATATTGTTAGAGCCTGTCCCTAAAAGCGGGGGTGGGGGGGAGTCATGAAAGAGAGAGAAGTAAGGAAGTAACGCGCAGTCTGTGCTAACGCATTTGAAGGGCCACACTAACGACGTCGAGTGATTCCTGTATCTAATTAAGCAGGTAGACAAACCACTGCAGATGACCTTGAGCAATATGAAAATGG
Organism: Microtus pennsylvanicus; assembly: GCF_037038515.1. Lineage (NCBI taxonomy): Eukaryota > Metazoa > Chordata > Mammalia > Rodentia > Cricetidae > Microtus > Microtus pennsylvanicus. The sequence goes on along the minus strand of NC_134595.1, from coordinate 40,100,378 downwards.
GCAGCCACCATTGAAACTTTCTTTTATGTATAAGAATTCCCCCCTTAAAATATGAATGTTTTAGCTGGGCAATGGTAGCACACACCTTCAGTTCCAGCACCGAAGCAGAAGCAGGCAGATCTCAGAGTTCAAAGTTAGTCTGGTCTACGTGGTGACCCCCAAGAAAGTCAGGGCTACACAGAGACCCAGCCTCAAAAAAAAAAAAAAACCAAAAAGTATTAATTGATTAACTAATTTTTTTTTAAAAGAATTGCCTTACTAGCACTTTGAATAGAGTGAAATCAGCATCAGACTGTGGCCGTGACAGGGACTGAGGTGACATCTAAGGGTGTCGTGATCTCCTAAGGGAAAATGGGTAGCGATCTGGAAGTGGGCACTGATGTTGATAGAGTAGCTACTGAATGAGGGTACACAGTGATGCCTGGGGAATTTCAATTTGGAAGGACTTCCTCAAGAATGCCTGCGGTGGCCCCGGGTGGATCTCCCTGGGGTGCGTAGGTGTGCTGGTGCCGAAGAGTAGAGTACAGGCAGAACTCTGCCATGCCAGAGGGGCTCTTGCCAAAGCCCTGACACCACGCTGTGATCTAACCGGGCTCTAACCACTTTGGAATATCAATGCGTCTTTAGTTCAAGTTTCAGATTGGCATCACGTTCCATTGAACAGCTGGCTTTTCTCTCCCCCGACGCCAGCAATACCTGGCGTTGGCTTCTGCGAAGGACTTGGAACTGTGCCCACGCTTAAGCCTCTGGCAGCTTACCACATCATCCTGTTGTCTTCTCTAGGTGATTAAAGCCATCGAGGAAGGCTACCGGCTGCCCCCACCAATGGACTGCCCCATTGCCCTCCATCAGTTAATGCTGGACTGCTGGCAGAAAGAGAGGAGCGACAGGCCTAAATTCGGGCAGATTGTCAACATGCTGGACAAACTCATCCGCAATCCCAACAGCTTGAAGAGGACCGGGCCAGAGAGCTCCAGGTTTGCCACACTTACTAATAGTGATGTATGAGGGACTCCATCCTATGTGGCAGGCCAGTCGGGTGTATCCTAATTCCTGCCTTCGCCAATTCACAAGCCACTTCCAAGCTCTGCAGCCTGGATCACGCCTTCCTCAGTCACTTTGAGTCTGAAGAGCCTGTAGGTCTATGAAAAATATGAAGGTCCCAAGGCCATTGTTCACCAGCAGGTTTCCTTGAGAGAAGACGTTTTCCTGTCAACAGGTTCAGTAGTAGACGCCAGACTCATCTGCTTTAGATAGAAAGGCTTGTTGATTAAATTGTTGAGTCAAAGACTCGGGTCTGCCTGCATCAGGTGAGGCACCCAGTCGGCTCCAAATCTGAGTTTCTTAAAGATGTCTCTTTTCTTGTGACCCTGACTTAAAAATAGAGCATCCCTTCCATGTTAGTGTGTCCTAGGCCTTTCAGCTTTTCAGACTTTTGAAGTGCTCTTCAAAGCGGTCCTAAGGTCCTGGAAGGGAAGGAATATATTTGCTATCCCAATTCAGGACAAAGGGACCCTGGAGTAGATAAGAGAGGAAACTTCTAGTCTCGGGGCTTCTAAATGCCTCCCCCTGGCCACATTGGACAAAAAGGGGGATCATCAAACTCTTGAAATAACACTAAACATGGCTAAAATTCACCTCTTATTTGAGCGGGGACCGTGTATAACTTTTCTAACTGAAGAAAGACAGTTTCTGCCATGTGAGGTTTCCCCCCCTATTCTTGGGTTCAAATGCCTCCCAAGCCTCCTTTTGAGATCTAGTCTTCAATTCCCAGGGTGAATTTTCTCTACCTGGTTAGTTTTCAACTGCTTTCTGATTGGAGGGGAGAGATGCTTGTTTAAGGCCATTCTTTAGTGTTTGGGACTTAGCATTTAGCAGCCCTTGATAGCCCGAAAATACAAGTAAATACAAACAATAATAAACACAAAACGTTAGTATGTTAATAATGTGGTGATGTTATTAACGCAAAATTGGGAGACTTCGGCCTTCATTATTTTGACTGTAAACAAATCCTGCATTTTACTAGGAAAGAATCAGACAACTGAAATAACAGATGCAAAAGGAAGGTCAGAAAGGCACACGTTTGCACACAAGCAGAGCTGAGTTGAAAAAAGGGTTTTTCTGCTAAAATACTTATGTGAAAGAGAAATAATGCAAATCAAATAATTTTGGTAAAAATGAAAAAAATTTCAAGGAATGGATTAATTCTGTATAAAGAAGTCTAGGCTTTACAATAAGTTCCTTTTTTTTTTTTTCGGTTTTTTCGAGACAGGGTATCTCTGTAGCTTTGGAGGCTGTCCTGGAACTCCCTTTGTAGACCAGGCTGGTCTCGAACTCATATATAATAACATTTTTTTTCTTGTACCAATCGAGGACATTATACCAACTTAAATGTTGGTGCACCGTTTCAGGCTAAAATGCTAAACTCAGACACAGACTTTGTACGATTTTGAGGGGAAAGAGAAGTGTAAGAAAGCTGTGATTCTGTGTAGGAAATTACAGTAGAGGGGTTAGCCTCTGAAGGGCTAGCCTGTGGTCTTTAAGTATTCTGGAGATGACTGCAAGTCTCCTAAAAACTTGCATGGATTAGAGATCCCTTGTGCGTCTCTATCAGGAGGAGAGGCAGAATGCCTGCAACCAGGCAGTCTTGACTATTGATCTAATAGTAAACACCTGACTTGAGAATGAATAAATTAATAACTAAGTCAATAAGAAGAGCTTTGACGTTATTGGAATGACTATTGACAGAGGAATCTGAGGAGCACATGCCCCAACCCTAAGAGCAATCAAAGCGCCCTTTCTTTCTGCTGGCCTTGGCACACGTGCTGGTCAGGCATGGCTTGATTAGAGAGCGGATTAACTCCAGCTGTCCCGGGATGGTGGGAATGCACTGCGCATGTCTCCAGACCTCGCTGAGAGCATGCTGGCTCTGAACTCTTCTGCTTCCATCAAAGCCTGGCAGCTCGCAAGCTCCCAGTTTTCCTCCCTCATGTTTCACTGTTTCCTGAACTAATTAATGCCTGTGGTATGTGGTCCGGCGGGAAAGTGGATTCTTTTCCAAAGACTGCACAGGGTTGAATCACAAGGGCTCCTGCATCCTCTACCAAGTTAGGATGGGCAGAGATCTGCTATGAGCTTCAATGTCCAGCGCAGTCCATCTAAAATGAATACCAAGAAGAAAAGAGAAAAAAAAGCACACATTAATTTCGGATGACAGTTATCCCATTTACACCTCTTTGTTTGGCCCTCCGTTTCCCAGGTCTGTCCTAGGCAATCTCATCTCTTTCCATTTATATCTTCTCATTCTTCTTTCAGACCCAACACAGCGTTGCTGGATCCCAGCTCCCCTGAATTCTCGGCTGTGGTTTCAGTGGGCGACTGGCTGCAGGCCATCAAAATGGACCGGTATAAGGATAACTTCACAGCCGCGGGGTACACCACGCTAGAAGCCGTGGTTCACATGAACCAGGAGTAAGTACTCAGCGAGGTAACACCAAAGGGTAAATCTAGATTTCATAGTATTTTTCCTGTTTCGCTTTGAGTTTCATAATCATTCCCTACTCATCCAAAAAAAAAAAAAAAGATTGAAAACTGGAATGCCTCTCATTTTGATAGAATATAATTTTACATGACCTCGATTGCACCTGCATTGTTATACTGGATTGCTTTAATGGAACATTTGTACACCTTCCTTGTACTGTATTGATTGTGGCTGATTCAAATGTGTGTCTGCATGAAGCCTTGAGAAAGAGGGTCCCGGCACCCCTGTGACTTTTTCTTTCCCTCTGTCTTTGCCCCACCTGCAGCGACCTGGCGAGAATTGGCATCACCGCCCTCACACACCAGAATAAGATTTTAAGCAGCGTCCAGGCGATGAGAACCCAAATGCAGCAGATACACGGCAGGATGGTCCCTGTCTGAGCCAGTACTGAATAGACTCAGAACTCTTGAAATTAGTTTACCTCATCCATGCACTTTAATTGAAGAACTGCACTTTTTTTACTTCGTCTTCGCCCTCTGAAATTAAAGGAAAAAAAAAATACCTGCAGCGTTGCTTGGTGTATGAGATTGCTGAAACCGTGGGGCTTACGTGAATGGCCTAGATCATCAGATTTAAACCTGGAGCCAGTAATTTCTCAGAAGTACTCTAGTCCATCGCTGGTGTATAAAATACATGTACTTATATAGATAAAACTCTGCCTCCGAGTTCGACGCCCTTTTTTCCCCCATCAGATGCTGGGTTTTCGAAGTCACCTTAATCCTTTCTGTTTGGAATTTCAACTGAAGGATTTTGTCTGTGGCATCAGCCTTTGTCATCACTCCTCGCTGGGGCCCCGGAGCATCGGAAGGACTCAAAGGCGACCATCGGGGCTTGGTTCATACCGCAGAATAAAATCCAGGTGACAGCCTCGTGACGCACCCATGTTGCCTCTTCAGTGCCCAGGACACTTGGTGGATTTCTATGACATGGGGGGCTAGAAAGAAAAGGAAAGTGGATTTTTTTTCTTTTCTTTTTTTTTTTAAATGCAAACTCCCAAGCCCTATTACCCCTAACTGGAAAAAGAGGTCTCTTTGGGCCTGAGGCTGTGCCATATAACGTCTTTTTTTGGAATGCTACAAACCTTCTGGATAGTGGGCTGTGACAATCCTGAATGGGGAATTTTCATATCCCCCCCCCGCTGCTTTGAAGAGGCAACTCCCAAGTTTACAAGGTAAGTTAAAAGAAGGAGCGTTGGCTCTCTAGTAAAAATCTCTCTCCTTCTCTCTCTCTCTAACTTGATTCCATTTGAAACACTGAAAAGCCTGCCTGTCAGGAGCTGGGTTGGGAGAGATTTCAGTTCTCTTTTGATAAATGAAGATACTGAAAGCAATGTGGCTGCCCTGTTGTTAGTGATGATTATAAGGACGTCACAGCTGTTCCTAGCCTCACTCACCACTGACATTTTGGTGAATCCCCTTGAGCTAAGTCAGTGGTATGGGGGTTACTGGGTAAGACAGAAAATGCTTCCTTATTTAAGTGACTTTCACCAGATGTTACCAAGGCTCCTAACACTACATCTAATATCCAGATATTAACAAACGTGCTTGGCCTCTCAGTGAATGGCAGCAAAAGGCAAGGGACCTGTTCATGAGGGAAACACAGCCTCTCTATGTTACGTTCTAGAGCTTTCTTCATGAAAGCAGTATATTATGTGGATAGATCATTCATTCATAGATGCAAAAGGCCTAACTTTGTGCTAGGAGTTTTAACTATTTCAGTTTTATCACTTTTTAACTGAGAGTTTGGCAAGGTTTAATAACCCCTCCCCCACCCCCCTTTCATTTTTTTTTCCTGAAAGCCATTTCTTATAGACTAGAGTGAGGAATGCTGAATTTGATGCTGTCAAATGCTGACAGTTTAGTAAAGACCCGCCTTACAACGTTAGTTGTAAAAAGCTTTTCTCTTCCCAAGGAATATGATTTTTTTTTAAAGTACTCCAACAATTTTTGCTTTATTATTGTTTTTGCTGAAGTCTGGGATTTCTTGATTTTCCTGCTAAAAGTCGACAAATGTGGGTGGGGTTCTACTTTTTTTTTTCTTTTTTACTTTGACGTGCTTTGTTTTACAAATAGAGTTCTGTCGGGAGAAAAGCTCTGGAAATCTGGGGGCGGTGTTGATTTTGTTGGTTTGCTATTTTTATTATGTGCGTGCGTGCATGTGTGTGGCCTGTGTCTGGAGGTTAGAGGACAACACATACGAGTCGGTTCTCTGTATGTGGGTATGAAGGATTGCGTTCAGGTCAGGAGGCTTGGCACCAGCCGCTCTTATCCACTGAGCCATCTCACTGGTCCACGTCCATTGTTCTTGATCTCCACCGTCCTATTCCAATACGAAAACAAACATTTTGGCATTCTGCATGAAGTGAAAACAGAATATTACCTTACAGCCAGTACTGAATGATAAAAAGGTTTCCTTTTTTTTTTTAAAAAGTCACCAACTTGAGGCTTGACACGTTTTTCTAAACATGGAATGTGTTCAAAGCATAACTTCACTAAGGTACCCTAACAAGTGAACAATATTTGTAGTGTTGAAGTCCTTTTTGTTATTTCTTAGCAGGGATCTCTGTCTATGGAATAATATGGAAGGTTACATCATTCAAAGGCCGCCTTCTGAGTCGTAGTTTGTGTTAGAGACAGGGCCAATGGAACGGCCAAAAAGGGATGTTCCAAGTGTCTGCAATAATACCCTAGGAACAGTAAAAGTGTTTACTGCCTCCAGAAGTCTTAGCATGAGAGCCTTGAGAACAATAAGAGAGCCGTACTGTTTCCCAGGGTGCCGTGCCAGAGTCTGGCATCCCGACGGCTATGGAGTCTAAAGCCAACCGAAACGGTGACACTGGAAACTCGCCCTGCTTTGCTTCCTAACTCAGTTCCTCCACCTGTAAATTAGAGAGATAATGATACCTTGGTAATAACAGCTTTCCTGACATGGTGGTGTGCCCTGGAAGAAGTGCCTCTAGCAGAGAGAGAGAGAGAGAGAGAGCTCCCCAGGGGAGGAGGTGCTTTCTCCCACCTCATCCAGGTGACCTGCAACGGTTCAGCACGTGGCCCCACTGACCACAACGCAGGTCAGGTGCAGAGGACCCGCGTAGTAAATGCCCTTCACTTTGCTTTATAGGAGGCTGGGACAAAATATGGATCAACACGGAAGGCAACACCTGTAGAGATATTTACATGCCCTCTAGCTGACTCCGAAGAGAAGCATCTTTGTGTATTGAGCACATCGTGTTCTTAAAACCCTTCATAAGCTACATGCCTTCAGTTCTAAAATTCCCTGTAATGAAGGGACTGCCTGAACACCTACTCTGATGTTAGCCAGATGTCAACTTTCACAGTCCCCTCTCACCTTGGATATCATCTTCACCTGAGCAGGTCCCCACAAGGTCTGCTTTGTATTGTGAATACAATTACATAACAGGTCAATGTATTTCCACAAGAAGTAAAGAAGTGGGTTAGTGGACAGACGGTGACAGACGTAGCAGAAGAGTCTTCCCACCAGAACTGTGCCCGTGCACAATGCAGCTGTGGTGGAGATTCAAGGTCAAGTTCTCCTTGTCCTTTATATGAGTATATGTGGACCTGATGCAGTCTGTGTATGGTCAGCTTTCAAACCCTATGTTTGATAGGCTTATTGCTTCCCGGAAAGGAGGGGTTAGAAAACATGTCAGTTCCTGTTTCTTTTAATTTTCACCTTGTCACTGTATATGAGACAGGGTCTCACCACATAGGCTGCCAGGCCTGGAACTTCCTAACAGCCAAGGTTAGCCTTAGATTCATAGAGATCACCTGCCTCTGCCTCCTGAATGCTGGGATTAAAAGTTTGTGCGGCTATGTCCAGCTCTCTCTCTCTCTCTCTCTCTCTCTCTCTCTCTCTCTCTCTCTCTCTCTCTCTTTCTCTCTCAAAATAACAGTTTGAATAGACACATGTTGTTGTGCATGCCTCTAATGCAAGCACTCAGGTGGATCTAAGTTCAAGGCCAGCCAGGGTTACATAGTGAGCCCCTGTTTCAAATAATAACAGCATTAGAGTTTGGATAATTATAAACAGTTTGTGTATTGGCAAGTGAGTTGTTCTTGTTAGTCCATGTACATATTAATGTACATATTAATGATACTCAGCACGCACTGAGCCTTGTCATTTTCTGTGAATCCAAAATGCTGCGTGTTCTGTTTCAGTTTGATATAAGTTGGTTGACTGCTGGCTGGTAACACTGGCTGACGTTTTTGTCTCTTTTCTCTACAGGGAATAGATTCTGCTATCTCAGCCTCACAGCCCTTCCTGTTGATTACAAAGCCCTTGGAAACGAAAAAAAAAAAAAGAACACACCCTCCTTGGTTCTTCTGAACAGTTTTTTTTTTTCCTTTGGCGTCTCTTCTGCCCATTTTGAGGCAAAGACACTTGATGAAACAAACACCTGTACCTGGAAAGTGGAAGAAATGATTCAAGTCCCCTTCGCCCAGGAAAGCAGCAACACCAAGCTTCGGCATCTGTTCTCCAGCTGCCTGGAGGAGTGCGCTGTCTCAAGGCATCAGCTCTGCAGAGCCCTTCCAAACCCCTTGTGGTTTTATTTATACGTATTTCCATAATTCATTCCTGTACGTCACTGCTGCATCGGAGTGGCAGCAAGTGACCAAATGTTACAGGTTTTGCTATGGACGCCAGGTCGGGCGCCACCGCGCAGAACAAAGCCAATCCCGTAAGCTGCCTACGGTATGCATTGCTGACGTGACATTTTACCCAGGGCGTGCCATTGCAGTGATATGAATATATTTTTTCCTAGACTAAAATATGACCTGATTATCTCTTTTGATGTGTGTACATAGGTGCGTGTGTGCGTACGCGTGTGTGTGTGCATGTGTGTATGTGTGCGTGTGTGGTGTGTGTGTCCGCGCGTGTGTAACCTCATGCTTCGAACTGCCTGTGAATGTTGTGGAATGCTACACCTGGAGAGTTCTGGTTTATCACCAGTTCAAAGAAAAAAGAGTCACACGATATACACGGCTTGGAGACCACGGCCGTCCCCTTGGGAAGACAGCTTGGAAATGCTACATGGTCTGTATCTGTAAGAGTAATGTAGCTGTCACACTCACCATAAGAAGCAATTCTGTAGCTTTGGACAGATGTGTTTTCACCTCCGCAATGGAATGACTGTTGGATAGAAACCCACCCAAGGTGACAAGCCCGTCACCACAATCGCAGATTCTGATGGGACTCGTCTGACTCTCCCGTTCCACAATGGAGAGAGAAGGGGATGGAATCCATGGATCGACCCCAGATGGAGTACAAGTCGCCTTTGTTTTCCCTGCATAAATGAACTTGATGAATGCGAACAAATATATGCAATTCATATACTTTTGGAGATGAACTTAGCGATGTGTGTCAGCCTTGAGATGATGTGTCTGGAGTAATACTTTGTGTCCCCGTGTCACAGAACAATACACACATGCCAGTGGCTCTTGAGGTTAGTGTAGTTGGGATGACATGGCCTCTAGCAATTCCAGGTTCCCCAATTACATGTAGAAAGTTCTCCGGTAATTCATATGCAGCTAACTCCTTTTGCCCTCGAAAGTACATCAGGCTTCTAGAATCTGGTGTAGATAGAAGATTCAATATCAACAGGATATGGATACCAAACTCCAGCCAGCATACTGCCATTTTACATAACCTGAGTGGCTGCCTTGCTTATTCTGAGCTGTGGTTGCCAAAACTGTGGCCATTTATATAAGCTATAACATCAAAATCAGGGAAAAACGGGGAAAAAAAGATTCTGAACCATATATTGTTGAATAAGTAGAGAAAATCACCAATAAATATTTATTGCATTCTGACAGGGTGTACGGCATTGTATTCTCATAACTATGCCAGAGTGACAAAGTCAATTCGCCCCTTTTGGGGGGACCTTAATATATTTTTAAAGGGATGTGCCTATGCATTGATGCCTGAAAAATATGTGTAAAAATAAAAAATGAGGTAGAATCTCCGAGTGGATCATCTTTCCCAGAGGTCGGGTGGAAGGAGAATTTCCGGGTCTGTGTCCAGCCCAGGAGCCAGCACTGGTCTGCTGAGCTGGAAGCCTAAAGTCTACTCAGATCTACTAAGCAGCTTCAAGCTGCTCCCTGCACCAAATCGAGTCGTTTCAACACGTGTCTGCAGGCTCCCATTATTTTGGCAATCTTATAACGAACTAACTGTTCTGGTGTGTCTGAAAGAGTGGAAGAAAGGTTGTGTTCACAACACAACTGATCTGTGCTCCGAGACCTCTTGTATTCATCTGTGAAGGGTCCGTGTATTAATCCATACACTCCTATAGCCTCAATTACTTGTCTGAAGACACAAATTTCGACCAGTAAAGGAAAGTTCTAGAAGCAATATTTTCACTCCTTTAGCATTGTCCAAATAACATCAGATATTGATACATGCTGAAGAGTGTGTTTATTTTGTATTACTCCCAAGTTTGTTGGAATATGCAAGGACTGTGGTTATAATTAGAATGTATAAGGCATATTATAATTTAGTTCATTTGTCCTGAAAAGGAAGTTAACTGAACATCTCTTGGTTCATACATGTTCCAAATTTTGAGCAACCTTTTGAGTTAGCCATAGATTTTTTTCTATTTTGTTTCCATTTGTCAAGGTATTTTTCTTCCCTTCATGAACTTTAGGTACACATAACTTATGTCATTTATTTATGGTCTTTTATACCTAGTTTGTAAAGTTGTAAAATAGCAAACTAAATGCAAAGAGTTTGCATTTGAAAGTAATAAAGTAGTTGCCGTATACAAACCCAAAATCTGCTTGTCTTTATTATTTTATTTGTTATTTTATTTTATTTAGTGTTGGGGATGCATCCTAGGCATGAGCTAGACCCATCCTTTCTTTACTTTGAGACAGTCTTACTAAGTTGCCCAACCAGGTCTGACATTCACCTCACAGCCCAGGCTGACCTTGAACTTGAAATCTTTAAACTGCCCACTCCTGAGTAACTGAGATTATAACCTTATACCATACCGTTCTGAATTTATTGGGTTTGGTTGTATCTTTTTATTATTTTTCATTTGAATGATATTTCTAAATTATTGTTTCTCATTGGGTTAAGCACAAAATCTTAACTCCTAATTGAACAAACTTATTTGGAGGATTTAAAGTATTTGATTATTTAATAAAACATCTTTGTTGTTGTTGTTTGAGAAAGTGTCTCACCATGTGTGTAACCCAAGCTGGCCTCAAAGTCTCAGCTTCCTGAGTACAGGATAACAGGCGTGTGCTGCCATGACCAATGTGCTAATTACTCTTTTAAGGGTCCGTGTTTATTAAGAACACTGTGATAATTTGATACATGTCTACAGTGTGTGAAAAAGCGCTTTTTATCCTTGCCATTGAAATCCATGCATCAAAATATCTGATTTTGAGATCCTATATTCCGTTTTAAGGCTGTAGACTTTGGAGCCCAGGTAAAGCCCCTGCCTAGGAACTACACAGATCTGTCACAGTGCGCAGGACCTACAGTGGCTCTTCTGAAGCATCAACTTCTTCAGGCCTCCACCTTGTTACAGATCCAAGGTGCCAAACAGCTGTTCTTGTGCTGGGCTTTTAATCTAAGAATCATGCATTCTGGCAGGGAAGCTCACCAAGGCTCAAGACAGGCTTCCCTCCCTCAACTACACAATCGTTACTTTTTGCATGTCTTATATATGTTTTGATAGAAGCGCTTTATAAATGTCCTCAGACTCTAAAGGTTTGGAGACTCTGGTTCAAACTAGTGCAGGTAAATGCTGTCTTTGTGGCCATATTTCATTAAATATCAGTTGGTAAAAACGCCTGTTCACGGAAAACCAAACTCAAAGCCTTAGGGTCTATATAGCAAGGGCTTATTCCAAAGAGCAGGGGCCACGTAGGATATTATATAGACTGATGCAAAGGGTCCCCATGGCAACCCTTCCAAGCACTGAGTGATGGGTCCGTCCAGTCCCCTCTTGCTGATGCCATGCTTGATATGTAAGTGAAGATCACCACAAAAGGGGAAGTGAACATGGACGAACATGTTCAGAGATCCACAGCTGATCCAGAAGGACAATTCATTTGCTTTCTACTTTCTCATCAGCCAGAACGCAACCACATGTTCCAAACGCAAGTGCTAGGACATCGGGAAGTCTACCCCTCCCCTTTTACCCTCCCCCAAGACAGGGTCTCACTGTGTAACAGCCTTGACTTGGAGCTCTCTCTGTTTACCAGGCTGGCCTGGAATTCACAGAGATCCACCTACCTCTTCCTCCAGAGTGCTGGGATTAGAGGCATGCACCACCAGTTCCTGGCTGGGAAATCTACGTTTTTCATTTTTCTTGTTTTTATTGGGCTATACATTTTTCTCCCCTCCCCATCCCCTTCTACACTCTCTCATGACCCCCCAAGCTCCTAATTTACTCAGAAGATCTTGTCTTTTTCTCCTTCCTATGTAGATGCATGTATGTCTCTCTTAGGGTCTGCTTTGCTGTCTAGGTTCTCTGGTTTTGTGGATTGTATAGGCTGGTTTTTCTTTGCCTTATGTCTGAAAGCACTTAGGAGTGAGTCATCTTATATTTGTCTTTCTGGGTCTGGGTTACCTCACTCACTATGTGTTTTTTTTTTTCTAGATTCATCCATTTGCCTGCAAATTTCAAGATGTCATTTTTTTTAAACCACTGAGTAGTATTCCATTGTGTAAATGTACCGCATTTTCTTTATCCATTCTTTGGTTGAGGGGCATCTAGGTTGTTTCCAGGTTGCTATGACAAATAACGCTGCTATGAACATAGTTGAGCACATGTCCTTGTGGTATGACTGAGCATCCTTTGGTTATACTAAAAGTGGTATTCCCTATGCACAAAACGCAAGTCCATATGGATCAAAACCTCAATGTAAAACCAACCACACTGAACCTCATGTAAGAAATTACACTTGAATACATTGGCACAGGAGATTACTTCCTAAATATAACCCCATTAGCACAGACACTGGGAAGCTGGAACTTGAGAAATGGAACAGTCTGCCATAGCCCAGGAGGGTGATGTATCTGGAAGCCCTCGAGGGAAACATCCCCGAGTAGTTAGCACATAAGCTTCACCTTTACCCATAGTCACTTGGAAAGTTCATTTCCCAAAGATTCAGGGAAGTTGAGCCCAGCTCAGTTTGGCCAGACCATTCACATTCTCATCCTTGCTTGTCACATATTGCTGGATGCTGTAGAATAATCCTTTTCTACACCATGAATGGGCTGATAAAAGCTGGTCAATAGCCAGGCAAATCATATAGGTAGGGTGATCAAACTGAGGATACAAGGAGAAAGAAGGGTGGAGTCAGGGGAGTCGCCATGAGCTGCAGAGACAGGTGAAGCCAGATGGCAGAATGTAGGTTAATAGAAATGGGTTAATTAAAAATGTAGGATTTAGTTAGTAATAAGCCTGAGCTATTGACCGAACATTCATATAATAAGTTAAATAAGCCTCTATGTGGTAATTTGGGAAGTGACTCTGGGGATGGGGAAACTCCACCTATAACTGGGTCTCCTTGCAGAATAATCCTCTACCACAACCTCTTCACAAAGTGCCTGCCTTGTAGTGTTTTATGGTCTTTCTTAACCATTTCAACTCCTTAGGAGGATGGAGGAGGGAGGGTAGGGTGTTCACAATTAAGCCCTAGTTTCTGGCAAGAAATTAGAAGAGTGTTCTCTTAAAAATAAGATACAACTAGAGTATGAAAAATCATACCAACCTGGATCCTGCACTCTCAGATGGGTAAGGCTTCAAAGCCTTATTCTACGACCCCAGAAACATTGATTCAGAGCACACTGTTCAGGCTTTCATTTATTTGAGTATTTCGGAGCACGAACTACTTATCAGACGTGGTACTTGGCTCTGTTTCTATAATTCTCACCAGAGTCCCCCAAAGTAAAGCAAATGAAGAAGGGATGCTTTTTTACCCCCATTGACAAGTGTGACTACTAGATGTGGTGGTTAGGTAATTAGTCCAAGGCCACATTGCTGAGAATTATTTATTGGAAAATTAAACACAAGCAAAGAGCCTCTAAAACACTGGTTCTCAACCTGTGGGTCGCAACCCCTTTGGTGTGTGTCAAAAGACCCGCACACAAGGGTCACCTTAGACCATTGGAAAACACAGATATTTACATTACGATTTATAAAAGTAGCAAAATTACAGTTGGGGGTCACCACAGCACGAGGAACTGCATTAAAGGGGCACTGAGAACCACTGCTCTAAAAATTTCAGGTTGGCATTTCACCACCCTAACATATTATATGAAGTACCTAAGTTGCTCCACCCAATTTCTTTACTCTGGCGGATGAGTACGGTCCAGTGTGCACACAAGAGTCCTAAACCCCCATTGCTAGCAGAGTGTGCTCCATCCACTGCACTGTTCCTGGTTATCCTGATGTCCTGTCTGTTGTCAGGTAGGCTATTTTTAATGGATTTGTCATTCTCATTCTCTCTCTCTCTCTCTCTCTCTCTCTCTCTTTCTCTCTCTCTCTCCCCCTCTCTCTCCTCTCTCTCTGCTTTCATTGGACAAACGATAATTTGAGTATAATATTTACCTAACAGAGTGTTTTGTAAGAATTAATCTCTGTATTCTACTTTTTGCTAAAAGTATAATCTAGCAGAGCTAAGATAATGTCATCTGATACGGAGTCAGGGCAGGGTGGGAAAAGGTGGCGATTTCCTTTAATTACCATTTTCATGATCTGAGCATAAAAGCCACAGGCAACACATCTCAAATACCATTCTTCACTTTGATGGCCTATGACACAGGCAGGCTAGTCATTATCCAAACAGAAACACGAGATGGGTCCCATGACAAGAGGAAAATTAACCGAGGCATACGTGGAACATCATCTAATAAAAGATTTTATATGAACACCCTGCCTCAGCCATTTTCTAGTTTTGTGACCTTAGACAGATCCCTTCACCTCCCTGAGAGTCACTTTTCCTATCTTTAAATGAGAGCAAACTTCCCTGGTATTGCTCATTTGGTGTGAAAGATGAGACATCAATGGGGAAAAAAAAAAGTCCAGTTCAATGGAAATCTGCTATGCCAAACAGATGTCTCCACAGGACAATCAGATGCCATGGATGCCAGACAGCTTAGCAGAGAAGCAGGTAAGCACGCAAGCAGGCACTGAGTGGAAATGTAGGGTTGCTAAGATGCTCAGGGGTATTATAGGGGGTGGTGTGTGTGTCTATGTGGGTTGGGAATGCGCAGGATTCTGGGGCCCAATAAGAACCAGAGAACTTAGACAACAATGCGGACACTAAGAGAGACTTACATAGATCTAATCTACATGGGAAGTAGGAAGTAGAAAAACACAAGATCTCCTGAGTATATTGGGAGCATGGGGACCTTGGGGGAGGGTTGAAGGGGGGAGAGGAGAGGCAGGGAGGGGAGCAGAGAAAAATGTAGATCTCAATAAATATCAATAATAAATAAAAGAATGGGTGTGATGTATTCTCCAACCCTCCTTGGGTTTATTTGATTAACAAACCCATTGGTTTATTAAAGGTTCTGAGAAGTGGGTGGTGGTGGTGCATGCCTTTAATCCCAGCACTCAGGAGACAGAGGCAGGCAGATCTATATGAGTTCAAGGCCAGCCTGATCTATAGAAAGATCTTCCAGGACAGTCAGAATTACATAGTGAGACCTTGGCTCAACAAAACAAAACAAACAAACCAAAAATGATAACAACAATAAAAAGGCCTCTCTTAAACCAGTTTTGCCATCTTAATCTGGAATTTTGAAACTTGAAGCTTTTTTAATGTCTCTGGAAAGTGAGGTTATTTTCAAACTTTTTTTTTTTTTGGACATCTGTTCTCTGGAGTCTCACATACAAAAACAGAGAAACAAGCAGAGGTGTGAGGACTTAAACGCTGTAGAACTGAGCTCTCTAGGGTCAGTGCAAGAGTACAGTGGCTAAATCGCTGTCCCCTAGGTTCCCCTGCCACACCTCAAGGCACGTCCAAGTTTTGCTTCCAGTTTGCAGCTGATGTGAAGATTGCCCTTTCTGCCTTGGAGGTGAAGCGAGCAGCTATCATGCTGGTAAGGTACAGAGCCTGTGAGATTCCAAGTGAGGCTCAGAGAGGTCTCGATGCCACAGAAGGTGATGGCTGAAGGTTGAATCTCAAAGTGCACTGCGATGTTGCAAACCATGAAAATTGACGCTGTGTACCAAAGTCAAGACCTGGACTAATACATGTGTGTTTCTCCAGGCAACCGAATGGATTTTGACAATGGAAAAACTGCACCACCCACTTAAATCAACAACCCAATTAAGACCCATTGCTGAGTGGGGGGCTGAGCCCTCCGTTGTTTTACCCTTTCCCTCTGGAGGAAGTGCCCTGAGCCACTGACGGCTCCCAGTTGAGTAGGTAAGGGACCACCGACATATCTGATTTCTGGCAATCACCCTGGATATGTTTTTTTTTTTGTTTGTTTACAGTGCTGATGGAGAAAACTTGATGAATACTTGGGAGAAAATAGAATTAGGACCTACGAACACAGCTGAAATCAACTTAGCAGAAGACAGACCCAGCTTTGTGTCGAGCTGGGAAAGATAGGCATGCGAGAAAGTGGCTCGAACGTAGACCCAGAGAAACTATCTATTACACACATAATATGTAGGAGGCAATTATTGCCTCCTGCACTAATCTGCAGGGCCTTCCTACCTAGTAATCAGATTGACATATTCTAATGAGACCCATGTTGTTTGTAATCAGACCGGCATTGCTTATTCATACCTCTATCCCATAAGATGCACTTTGAAATGGCTCGGATTGCACCAGATGCTACAAGAAATGACTTTCCATTTTATTCTATTACCAGCATTTTTCCTTCTCCCAATTAGCATAATTTAAAATCAGCCAGAGGCAAATGTGGGGGGCTGAAAAGTTGCAAAGAAGTTTAAGAAATCCTTGGTAGAAAAAGGCAAGAAGCCATTCTTGAGCTTCATTTTCTTTAAGCAGCATGAGCAGGCGAACATGGCAATTGGTCGTTTTCTTCTTGTTCCAGTTGCTCGGGATTCACCTCTGTGACTTATTGAAATATTAGCGCCTCTGTCAGGAGGCTAATTACCCCGAAGGCTTTCTTGCTTTTGCATTATCTTGTGAATGACATAATAGAACTGCTACGTCATTTACCATTCTGTTAAGGTTTAATTGAGTTCATCCTCTCTCTCTAAATGGTGAGTAGATTATAGAATCAAAGCAATTTCTCAGGAACTGGAGGGATGGCTCTGCAGCTAAGAGCCTTTGCTGCTCTTGCAGAGGACCGGAGTTGGGCTCCCAGCACCCACATCAGGTAACGCATAACCACCTGTAATTTCAGCTCTGGGATCTGATGCTCTCTTTTAACCTCTGTGGGCACCTGCACCTATGTGGCATTCTCTCTCTCTCTCTCTCTCTCTCTCTCTCTCTCTCTCTCTCTCTCTCTCTCTCTCTCACACACACACACACTCGTTAAAATAGACCTTTGAAAAATGGATTCTCACTTGTAAGAATAAGAAAACACTTGCAAATTGCCTCTTTATAAGTCGGATTTTAGTTGTTTGTGAAATTTTTGAGCTTGAAACCTGAAATACCCTAATGACACATTGCTCCCTGACACAGAACACTGTGAGACTGATCCAGACGGACAGCTAGCACCGGGGACACACACACACACACACACACACACACACACACACACACACACACACACACACTAATTTTCCAATGATTTACTGCCCCAGAACCTTTGAGTATGAACTCTTTTGATTGTGTCTTGGGTTCCTGTGAGTAACATACCCAACATTCACAGCCCCTTGGGTCACTTTCATCTTTAAGGTTTTTAGTATCATAAATTAATTATATATAATAACAGGCTTCATTGTGACATTTTTATACATTATTTTGATCATATCCCCTCACAGTTAATCTCTCATCCCCTCACTCTCTCTAACGAGGCCCCCTGCTTTTATAGGTTTTCTTCTTCTGACCCAGTAAGCTTACTTTAGTTGCTTACAGGAGACCTGGTGCGGGGTCAGTTACAGAACCAGCAGCAACTACACACCTGAAGGACATATCTCTCTCTCCCCAAATCTGAGCTTCTTAGTTTTACGTCCACTTGGCCCAGGCTAAAGTTATCCCGGAAGAGGAAAAAAATCAATTGAGAAAATGCCTCCATCAGACCATTCACACAGGCAAGTGGGTGGGGGGGCATTTTTGTTATTACTGCTTGATGTAGGGGTGCTGAGGCCACTGTGGGTGCTATCACCCCTGGGTTGGTGGTCCTGATTTGTATAAGAAAGCAGGTTGAGCAAGCCACGGAGAGCATGCCAGTAACCATGACTCCTCTGTTTACTTCAGTTCCTGACCAACTCCAGGTTCCTGCCTTGAGTTGTCCCTACCCAATGTCTCTCCGTTGACAGATTATGATCCGGTCATATATCCCAAACCCTTTCCCCTCCACGTTGCTTTCTTCCTGTCCCAAGTGTTCCTTTCTCCCGTTTTTTTGGCAGCTGCTTGTTAAACACTGACCAGTTCTCTGGCTGAGCTCTGCCTAAAGTCTGGCTTCCTTTCCCTTCCATATTAAAAGTGAGCTACTTCCCGTTGGTTTTCTGTTACTGAGAGCTCAAAGCATATTGACTAGGGGCTTCTCTTTACTAACAAGAGTTACGAATCACAGAGCCTTGTTCAAGATTAAGAACTACCCTACGTACTAGCTTGCTTTAGCTCACACAGCCGTTTACCTCTGCAGAGAAGAAATGTTTATAATTCCTAGCTCAGAAAGAAACTAAGCCTTGGGATGCAAATGCCACTTAGCTAAGCATCAAAGAGACTTTCTTGTAATTCTCAAAATTCTCAGTGCTTTAAATGCTCGGGCCTCCTTCCTTTCCTAGACTCTTAACATTTCTTCTTGGCCATGCCCACTTGTGTCATTGACCATGTCCCCACTCACTCACAGGATACCGAGCCTTTATTTAATGTAGTGTTTCCATCGTCATCTTAGTCTGAGCTAGGTGGCCATCCACTCCATACTATACTAACTTGTTTTTAGCAATGCAGACTACGTAATTGATTTTTCTCGCCATTTCCTCCCCACCACTACCACCACCATCAGATGCCAAGATCCACAGAAGAAGGACTTTTACCCTTTCCTTGTCTGGATCTTTATTAAGTTCACTGCTGACAGATGGGAGCTGCTCAGTCAATGCTGATTAAGTCGCCGCAATGAATGAAGGAACTCTTGGGATTTGTTTTTTTTATCACAGTTTGTTCTTTGACAATGTCATACATATACGTAATGCATTCTAGTTATTCTCCATTCCACCCTCTGTGATCTCCGCCCCCCCCCGCCTTCCTAAAACTCCCTTTCTCAAATTCACGTCTTTTTGTTTTGTTTGGTGACCCACTGGGTTTAGTCAGGGCAGTCAGTGTGACCATGGGTTTGAGACTGTCCATCAGAGGTTAGTGGAGTACTCAACAACTAAGGACAGTCAGTTGTCGCTGTCAGAGTTTTTCCCTTCTCCCAGAATTTATTGTACTCAGTAGTTCAGCAAGGCAGAGAGGGGCTCCCTGAGCTCCTTCTCAATTCGTGGTGTCCAGTCTGGTTACGCACGTATGCTTATGAGTACAAATCATCAGGAAACTATCAAAGTATCTTGCCTCCCTTCATTCTCTCCCCCTCATCAACAGCATCACCACCATCTCCAAAGTCACCAGGTATCCAGCAGATGGAAGAATATGTTGAGAGTGTTATGTTGAAGATCTACATATTGAATATAATATATTGAAGATTACTGACTCTCATGCCAAACAGATTGTCCGTGAGCTCTGGTGGTATGAGTTACTGGCTATGTCATCTTAAGACTAATAGTTCCATCTCCTCGTATATAAACTGGAAATCAGTTTTAACAGACAAGCTTGCGCCTGGAAACTCAATAGTTGGTAATTGGCCAACAGTATGGTGTAAGAACTTTCAGATACCCTTTTATATCTTTATCAGGCACACTGTCCTCTGCCTCTATGAACTGTCACCATGGATCTGATCTTCATTTACTTAGTTTAGATGTTACAAATTACTTCAGCTGCATCCTACCAATCCTAACAATGGTAAAAAAATAAACAGCAAAAGCCGCAGTGATTACTATGAACCACAGGGGATTGAGGTCAGCAAGATGTCTTAAACAGAATCCCTAGCTTGTGTTTGGAGATTTCTGGCTAGTGGGACTGGATTATTATTTCTTTCTGATCCTTTTCATCTTTTCATTTAGACCTTGTGCATGTGCAGTCAGTGCATGGGTGTTTGTGTGGACCCATGCAGACGCATGTGGAAGTGTGTATCTACATGTGTGCATTCCCATGTGCTCAAGGGAAAGAAGGGGAGAGTGAGCTTCTGCTCACAAGTGGTCAGAACATGAAACCAAGACAAAAGTAGTGGATTCTTTGTTGTGCTTTTGCATTTCCTGCTAGCAGGGGAGAAATGCTGAAAGGAAAGGAAAGTGGGGAGATCTCAGTGGCTTGGACTTAGCCTCCTTTGTCATACACGAGTTATTAAGACTGAATAAGAGACTTTGGAAAACACCTTTTGATGCCTATGCATGCCATGTTTGGGCCAGCATATCCATCTATACCTGATGGTTGATGATTTTGTCCTGAATGAAAGGTGGGAGGTTCCAGGGCTAGACTTTACATGACTTTTGTATTATTGGATAGAAGGATATACGTTATATAGAAGGAGATATATATATATGCATACACACACACACACACACACACACACACACACACACACACACACACACATATATATATATATATATATATATATATATATATATATATATGTAAGGCCCCAGGTAAAGACATGGAGTAGTTCTGAAGACATAAATTATGGCACAGGGCTGCTCAGGTTGCTTTAGCAGTGAGTTTGTGGCCATTGCTCAACAGAAAGCTAGGATATGGGCAGGGCAGTGACCTCACAGGCAGAGCTTTGTTCACAAGAAGCATAAGAGTTGTTAAACTACTGTTGGAGCCTGTAAACTCCAGCTAAGTTGGGGCTAGACCACATCTTCCCTAATCCAGCCCCAGTTTCAATGTAGGACATTGGGTTGAGCAGAAAACTGGAGTTTCGGGGCGGGGGGGGGGGCTGGACATGAAATCTAGCTACCTGGATAAGAAGCTGGGATGAATATTATCTCTCGTTCAGGAGAGACAGAGAAATTTGCTTTGGACCACCTGGGAGGCTGGGAAACTTGGTGCGGGAACTGGTTGGCAGTAGTTGGCTAGAGATAGTGGAGTCATGAGAAAAAAATGTGACATCATTTTGTAGCCAAAGCAGAAGCTGACTCATGAGCGGCATATAGGCTTGTTAGTTTGTTTTTTACAGACTTAATTTGCTTTGTTTTCCCCATATAAAAACCCTCTGTGGTGGCCATGGCTGGAGCCTGGATCATCTACTCGGAGACTCTGATATGTGAGTTTTCTGTCTTCTTTCTTTTTAACCTGAAATTATTTTAGGTAGTTTTTGCATGTATTATTTATTTATTTTATTTGTGGGTGAGTTTATGCCACGGTCCACCTGGAAGTCAGGAGGCCACTTTTGGAAATGTGTCTGCTCTGTGGGTCCTGGGAATTGAACTCAGATCATCAGGCTTGGCAGGAAGTGCCTGCACCTGTGAGTCATCTCCTTGACCCTGGTGTGGGCTTTCCTAAGATGGTCAATGAATTCCTGAAGGGGAGACTTGGTGAACATAGTCTCTTTCCAGAGGCTGTGGGTCTTCCAGAGGTACTTGTAGGTCTTAGAGATAGTATCAAAGGTGGCCTTGGCACAGTTACCCAGGGTGCCAGAGTAGCCCCTGGCTGATGTGTTCAATCATCAGTATTGGCCAACAGTAACAGCGGCTTCTTGCTCAGAGGAGCAGAGACAATGCCAATGCCTCTGAGGTCTCTGGGGAGAAAGAGCACAAAACTGCTGTGACTTGTCAGCTTATCTATGGGAAGCTAGGCCACTTGACAACCCTCGGATGGCAGTGGCTACCTCCTAATAGCAGGTAGCATCCTGTTCTAGTTCGTTTCTCTGTTTCTATGACAAAACACTAACCAAAAGCATCCTGGGGGAGGCAAGGGTTTATGTTACTACAGTCCATCATCAAGAAATGCTAAAGCAGGAACTCAAGGCAGGAGCCTAGACGAAGGAACTAAAGCAGTGACTATAGAGAATACGGCTTACTGGCTTGCCCCCCGACTCTACAGTCTGCCTTTCTTTCTTTCTTTCTTTCTTTCTTTCTTTCTTTCTTTCTTTCTTTCTTCCTTCCTTCCTTCCTTCCTTCCTTCCTTCCTTCCTTCCTTTCTTTCCTTTCTTTTTTTCTTTCTTTCTGTCTTCCTGCCCCTCCTCTCTCTCTTTCTTATACAGCATAGGATCACCTGCCCATGGGTGGCAACACCCATAGTGGGCTAGCTTTTTCCACGAGCTGCAATTGCCTCTTATACTCACCCACAGGCAAATCAGATGGAGGCATCTTCACAGCTGAATTCCCTTCTTCACAGATAATTATGGATTCTGGCTTTGGTCTAGTTGACAAAAAAATAAAAAATAAAAATAAAAAACTAACCAGCACACACCAAGACCAGCATGACCATTGTCTCCAATGATGACAAATGCCTCCAGCTTGATTGGCTGGGTACCCAATTCTATCATGCACTGGCATGATCTTTAAAATCTCTCCCATAAGGGGTGTTCCCAGGAAATCCTCATATTCCTCATAGTCCTTGATGGGTAGAGAGAATAGGTGGATTTCCTTCAGGAACTTGTCTGTTGGTCTATATCTATCTATCTATCTATCTATCTATCTATCTATCTGTCTGTCTGTCTGTCTGTCTGTCTGTCTGTCCGTCCGTCCGTCCGTCTGTCTGTCTATCTAGATCTCTCTGTAGTCATGGCTGTCCTGGAATTCACTATGTAGACCAGGCTGGCCTTGAACTCACAGAGCTCTACCTGCCTCTGTTTCTTAGAGTGTTGGAATCAAAGGCGTGCACCACTCTGCCCAGACAGGTACTTGATCTTCATGACCTGAACCATGTGGACCAACTTCATGACAGGGGCCCACTGTGTATTCTCATCTTTACCTCCATAAGTACAGTGGCCTCTTCCCTATCCAAGATCATGACTCTGGAGACCAGTGCTAAATTCTCAGAGGTCTCCTTAGCTTTCCAAATTTGGACCCCCAGGTCCTCGAGGTCCTCCAGGCCCACTCTCTGCTCAATGTCATTTGCTATTTGGTGAATGTAAGTTTCTTTTCCTACTATTATCTTATGTACACTCGTGTGTTCATGTATGTGTGCATGTGTGTGTGTGCATGTGTGCGTGTATTTATCTATGTGTGTGTATCTCCATGTGTGGTGCTCATGTGTGAGAGAAGAGTGTATTGGCATGATAAAACATATGTCTAGAGGTCAAAGGACAATTTCTTAATTCTCAACAACCAGGAGAGAGTATTATCACTTCTATTTCCCCACTGTACAAAATAGGAATTGGATGGGTTCCTCTCTAGCCCAAGTTGTAATTACTTGTGAAATGATGATAGTGAGACCTATGTTGAATTTGTCAGTTCCAAAAAGATTGAAGGATTCTTACCCAGGATTCCTCTGAATAAACACAGACCAGGAGAAGAATGGAGCTTCTCCCTCATTTCCTGTACCTTTTCTCAAAAGTGGACCTGGGGGTGTATATTTGAGCAGGGAGTTCCATATACATTGAAATAATTGCTGTCTGCCCAAATCCTTGATGGAGGAGAGGTGTGTGTTTTTGTGAGAGCCAACATTTCACATCTTAGAATTTTTAATTTTCCCCTAACTGTAGACCAGAATGATAGAACACCTACTTAGTGTAATGGGCACTTTGCTTGATACCCTTGGGGGAAAAAAAACAAAAATAAAAGAATAAACAGATTATAAGACAGCCTGAACTTAGCTAACAGAGTTTGGTAAGGAGGAGACTGTCACGTGATTTGTATTCTGACAGCCGGGACTTGGCCTTTACTGTCTATAGCTCCTTCCTTCTTCTTCTTCTTCTTCTTCTCTCTCTCTCTCTCTCTCTCTCTCTCTCTCTCTCTCTCTCTCTCTCTCTGTACATGCGTGTGTGTGTGTTCTCAGGTATGAGAGTTGTATGTATGGCATGATAGGATACGTGTACAGAGGTCAGAGGACAGCTTCAGGTGTCTGCTCTCATTTTTGTCTTTGGTGGAGGCAATCGTTTGTTGTACCCTACCGCATATGGTAAACCAGCTGGCTGAGCTTCTGGGGTTCTTCTGTCTGCTCCCTGTCTCACCTTAGGAGTCTGGGAATTACAGGCAGCTTACACGTGCCCGACTTTAAGTGTGCTCTGGGGATTTTAGTTCTCATTCTCACACATGCACAGCAAGTTCTTTAGCTAGTGAGCCAACTCTTCAGCCCTGTATCACCTTTCAACTCTGAAATTCTCTGTGTTCTGTAAATTCCCAGGTCTGAGTTCCTAAATACAAGAATGCATAGACAAGGACAGAGAATAGAAACAGGAGGTCACACATGGTCCTGTGCAGCAGATGCATGTTGGAGCTGCTGGAGCAGTGGCCACAATGTATGAATTCTTCCATGGCAGCTGGTAACTGGTCACTGTCCCACAGCATCCTCAGTGGGCCTTGGGCTGGTTGCACTATCCACTCCCCAGTCGCAGTTGCTGAGTTAAGGTATTTCATAGAAGATTATTAGTTTTTGTTTGCTTGTTTGTTTAAGGTTTAAAGAAGTTTTTCTGTATTTACAGTAACAATAATCCTGAAAAGACTTAAGAGAAGGAAAGAGGTGAGAGAGGAAGCAAGTGAACAAATGTGAGGGGAGAGAAAGGGGCCTGGGGGAGCAATTGGTATGTACCTGTCACCGGAAAGGAATAAGGGCAACATGAAAATTTAAGCCATACTACATATGGGCAGTCCCTCTCCTTGCATCCCTGTGTCTTCTCGTTTCTGTCTCCCCCCCCCCCCCCCCACACACACTTCCTCCTCTTGTCCTTTAAGAATCAAAGGCAGGAAGTTTCTGTCTTCAGATTTCCTTGTCAATCAGTTATTTTCAACCGAATAGAGTACTATATATGTAGATACCGTTCATTAAAAAATTACATTTCTTGGGGGAAACCTCACAGGACCCTAGACAAAGAACGCCAGGAAACCAGCAATACTGTGAATGGGAAAAATTATCTTCCTCAGGGAAGAGTTCCTCAGTTAGCTATCCAAAATCAAGTGGTCAGTCCTAAAATCATATACATACAAGTAACATTATATAGACTGAGCAGATTACTTGAAAAAAGAAAGGCCAGAGATTATGAATTTGAGAGGGTAGGGTGAGGCATGCGAAGGTAAGATAGACTATATTTTAATCAAAAAAGTTAAAATTTAAAAGAGAATTAAAAGAAAAAAAAAACTTACATTTCCAGGGCCAGGGAGATGGCCCAGTTAGTAAAAGTGGTTGCCAAAACTCTCAACATGAGTTCAACATCTAGAAGCAACATGTTGAAAGGAGATGAGTGAGCCCTGGAAGTGGTCCTCTGACCTCCTCACCTATGCCCCGACATGCACACACCCATGATAAACTAATTAAATAAAATACAAAGGTTGGGCAAAATGTCAGTCATCTGTAACCCCGGCATTCTCTGGGGAATATAGAAAAAGGAAACAAGCGAATTGTTCAGAAACTTGAAGGTCAGTTAACTGAGAGCACACACAGTAGCACAGAGCCCCAGTGACTTCCCAAAGCTGTCCTCGGACATCCACGAACACTGCGGTATGCGAGCTCTCCCCTCCCCCACAGCATCCATGAACATGCGGTGTGCGAGCTCTCCCCTCCCCCACAGCATCCATGAACACTGTGGTGTGCGAGCTCTCCCCTCCCCCACAGCATCCATGAACATGCGGTGTGCGAGCTCTCCCCTCCCCCACAGCATCCATGAACACTGCAGTATGCCAGCTCTCCCCTCCCCCCCAGCATCCATGAACACTGCAGTATGTGAGCTCTCCCTACCCCACAGCATCCATGAACACTGCAGTATGTGAGCTCTCCCTACCCCACAGCATCCATGAACACTGCGGTATGCGAGCTCTCCCCTCCCCCACAGCATCCATGAACACTGCAGTATGTGAGCTCTCCCCTCCCCCACAGCATCCATGAACATGCGGTATGCAAGCTCTCCCCTCCCCCACAGCATCCATGAACACTGCAGTATGTGAGCTCTCCCCTCCCTCACAGCATCCATGAACATGCGGTATGTGAGCTCTCCCCTCCCCCACAGCATCCATGAACATGCAGTATGCCAGCTCTCCCCTCCCCCACAGCATCCATGAACATGCGGTATGTGAGCTCTCCCCTACCCCACAGCATCCATGAACACTGCGGTGTGCGAGCTCTCCCTTCCCCCACAGCATCCATGAACATGCGGTACGCCAGCTCTCCCCTCCCCCACAGCATCCATGAACACTGCGGTGTGCCAGCTCTCCCCTCCCCCACAGCATCCATGAACATGCGGTATGTGAGCTCTCCCCTACCCCACAGCATCCATGAACACTGCGGTGTGCGAGCTCTCCTCTCCCCCACAGCATCCATGAACATGCAGTATGCCAGCTCTCCCTACCCCACAGCATCCATGAACACTGCAGTATGCCAGCTCTCCCCTCCCCCACAGCATCCATGAACACTGCAGTATGCCAGCTCTCCCTACCCCACAGCATCCATGAACATGCAGTATGCCAGCTCTCCCTACCCCACAGCATCCATGAACACTGCAGTATGCGAGCTCTCCCCTCCCCCACAGCATCCATGAACACTGCAGTATGTGAACTCTCCTCTACCCCACAGCATCCATGAACAATGCAGTATGTGAACTCTCCTCTACCCCACAGCATTCGTCAACTCTGCATTATGTGAACCCTCCCCTCCCCCACGGCATACAATAAAATTATTAAAACAGACAAAAAGTATCTCTCCCAGTATTTGTGGTGTGGAAACACACGCAGAAAGGAAGTGTTTCTAGTGTTAGTTTAAGAACTCACTGATTTATCTGTTAGCCTCAATATAGAACATTTGTTCTGTGTTCCTTTGGGTAGGGGATGGGGGGTAACCACCAATCTCCTCACTGATCTGTAGACCATGCTCCTTGCCAAGGCTGTTAAGTAATCCCCTGTGGTGGTTTGAGTGAGAATAGCTCCCACATGTTCATATGTTTGAATGCTTGATTCCACCTCTCCCTTCACTGTTAGTGGAACTGTTTGGGAAGAATTAGGAGGTGTGGCCTTATTGGAGGAGGTGTGGCACGGGGGGGGGGTGGACTTGGTGATTACAAAAGTCCTTGCCAGGCTCAGTGTCATGTCCCCCCACCCCGCCACCTGCTGTCTGGGACTACTCCAATGCCATGTCTGTCTACTTCCTGCCATGGACTCACCAATCCCCTAAAGCTGTAGGTGAACCCCCCAATGAAATATGCTTCCTTTTTATAAGAGTTTGCATTGGTCATGCTGTCTCTTCACAGCAATAGAACAATAATTAAGACATTCCCCCACTCAATGTGAGGCCCATAGGAGCTTACGAATTTCTAAACATTTTAAATGATTTGCCCAGTGGCCCTTTAAGCCCTTCTGGTCCTGGCATTGCCAGTACTCCAGCTTCACATGAGTATGTTAGGACGGCCTGAAGTTGAATGAGATGCTGTATGTCCAGATGTGTGTCCAGATGTGTGTGTGTTTTTGTTTCTCTTTTCTTTCAAGCCTCCTTGTCTAAGAAGGTGCCCCCAAATGATGAGCTTGGGGCTGCTCTTCTCTGATTGACACCCCTAACTTTCAGCCAGCTTCCCGAACTTCTCAGAGATGCTATTGCTATTCTTGACAGTTGCGCAGCTGATTACTCGAAGCCCACTTATCTTTCTCAGCTGATTGGAGATGTAGCTGATGTGCTTTTTTAAAATTAGTTTGTGGAGTGGGTGGAGCTGGAGGGAAGTCAGTTGGGTCCTGCTCCATCTAATCAATGCTAGTTAGCTAAATGACTTTCGTTTATTTAGTTGATTGACCTCAGGCTTCTTCCGAAGTTGTTTGCTTTTATTTTCAATTTTGATGATTTGAGAAATGACATAATTGCAAAAGTCACTTCTGTGTTTCTTAATATGTTTGCAGGAAACGACTTCAGTTTTCCATTGATGTGTAACTTACAAAGCACACAAGATGACTCGATGGTGTTTGTTATAATCCTATTTTTTTTCTTTTGACTTTTTCATTTCTTTGGCTGCACAGGCAAGTATGTTGAGATTGAAAAGATTGCCCAAACTTTTGGAGAAATATTTACCGTGCGCTTTCTTTTGTTTCCCTTTGTTTTGGGTCCTTGTGATTGGGTCATTTGCAAATCCTTTTCCTGGTTAAACTTCCCTCATTGAAGTAATGAATAGCAAAATGGTGCTTTCCATTTATTTGAAGTCGAACGATTGTGGCCGCCTGCCTGGGCATCTAGCTAAAATGCTTACAGAACCATTTCAAATCCCAAACAGCTACCAACCAAATTCCGTTTCTGTCAAAATAATAAAAATAAATGGTTCCAGGCAGAAACACTGCTGGTAAGCGTTTTCATCAGAATCAAGTGTGGTGGCTATTAAAATTTATCCAAATTAAATGTTTATTTCTGGAACAAATACCTTCTTTGTAAAATATTTGCCAGCAAAGATACCCCTCGCCCTGAGGGGCCAGCTGACTTGTGTGAAGGATCTATGATTCATGAGCGCCTAATTAAATAGGGAAAACTCAAGTCAACCTTTCTTTAACAGGAAATGTTGAGTCTACAGATTTAAGGTGGAAATGAAGATCTTTTCTGAAACTTTATCTCCAAATGCCTTCTCTCTCTCTCTCTCTCTCTCTCTCTCTCTCTCTCTCTCTCTCTTTCTCTCTCTCCCCCTCTCACCCTCCCGAGTGCTAAAGGCATGTGCCACCACCACCTGGCTCTCTCTTTGCCATTTTAAACAATGCTACAGTTGACTCATGGGTAGCTGGGGCTGGTGGTTCTTAGTCGGATGTGTCAAACTAGCTTTAACTAAGTTTCCAAACTGGACTCAGGCTTGCTTTGGTGGAGCATCTGAAGTAGACATTGAGGAGGGAAAGCACTGAAATTATATAAAGTCTAAGCTCTGGCTTCTCCTGGATTTTAACGCTAGAAAAGGATGTATCAACAGTTGCCCTATAAAAGTATTGGGTTTCAACCTGTGGGTCACAACCCCTTTGGGGGGGCATTAAAGGACTTCCTCACAGAGGTCACATATCAGATATCCACATTACGGTTCATAACAATAGCAAAATTACAGTTACACAGTAGCAATGAAATAATTTTATGGTTGGGATCCCCATAACACGAGGAGCTGAATTAAAGGGCTGCAGCATTGAGAGCCACTGCTGTAGAGAATACACAGCCTTGGTTTCTTCCTCGTATCCCTGATACTTAGCTGGCATTCTGCTCTTCTAGGATTGACTTGTCTGGCTTAGCTCTGTAGTAGGGATCCAGGTATATATGACGGATCTCTTCCCTTTCCTGGCCACGTGCTATATGAGACCTTCTCACAGCAACGTCAGGAGAGCAATGGGCCAGGCTGAGCATTGCATGCACAGGCTCAGCTCCTGCCTATATTCTATAATCTGATGTCCTATTGGCTATCACAAGCCAGTGGTATGTACAGCTGTGGGTAGTCTCGGTAAAAGCATGAACCAACAAGAAAAATAACAATGCAGAAACCGCTGGCAATAGATGCTGTGTTTTTGCCAGTCATTCCCCAAAGCAGCAGGGCTTTCTTGTGGAAAGAGGTCATGCTCCTATGTGCTTTTCTATCAGACAGTCTTTCCTGCTAATGACAGTTATGCACTTTTGCACAGCACACACAGTTGCTTCACTCGTGAGCAGGGAATTTGTAGAAACTACTAACTTCTCACCATCTTCCTTCTCTTTTGGGTTCAATCATTTATCCTCCTGTCTCAGTATCCAAAGTGCTGTGGTTAAGGGTGTGAGTCCTGAAGCTTGGTGTTTCTATTTCTTCTTAAACATCCATGAAACTCCATTTCCCAGCATTCCTTATTGGAAGTTGAGACCATAAGATGAGTTCTAGCCAATGGAATTTGATCAGAAATGATACTGTGTTACTCTTTAGACTCTCTGAGAAAATCTTGGCCTGGAAGTACAGGCCTGAAATTCCAGCTACTGGAGATTCAGAGGCAGGAGGATTATTAGTTAAAGGCACATCTAGGCTCCAGAGTGAGTTTCAGGGTAGTTTGAGCAACTTAGTATGAACCTGTATCAACATTTAAAAAGCAAACAAGTAAAAAGCAGGTTGGTATCCCTTCATGATAAAGGTCTTTGAGAGAACAGGGGTACAAGGAACATACCTACATATAATAAATACAGCAAGCCAACAGCCAACATCAAACTAAATGGAGAGAAACTCCCAGCGATCCCACTGACATCAGGAACAAGACAGGTTGTCCACTCTCTCCATATCTATTCAATATAGTTCTTGAGGTTCTAACTAGAGCAATAAGAAAGCAAAAGGAGATCAAGGGGAGACAAATCAGAAAAGAAGAAGTCAAATTCTCACTATTTGCTGGTGATATGATAGTTTACATAAGTGACCCCAAAATTCTACCAAGGAACTTCTACAACTCATAAACACTTTCAATAATATAGCAGGATACAAGTTTAACTCAAAAAAAAAAAAAATCAGTAGCCCTCCTCTACACAGATGATAAATGGGCTGAGAAAAAAATCAGAGAAACATCACCCTTCACAATAACCACAAATAGCATAAAATATCTCAGAGTAACTCTAACCAAACAAGTGGAAGACTTGTATGACAAGAACTTTAAATCTTTGAAGAAAGAAATTGAAGAAGACACCAGAAAGTGGAAAGATCTCCCATGCTCTTTGGTAGGCAGAATTAACAGAGTAAAAAATGGCAATCTTATCAAAGGCGATCTACAGATTTAATGCAATTCTCATTAAAATCCCAGCAAAATTCTTCACAGACCTTGAAAGAACAGTACTCAACTTCATATGGAAAAGCAAAAAACACTGGGTAGCCAAAACAATCCTGTACAATAAAAGAACTTCTGGAAGCATTACAATTCCTGACTTCAAACTCTACTTTAGAGCTATGGTACTGAAAACAGCCTGGTATTGGCATAAAAACAGACAGGAGGACCAATGGAACCAAATTGAAGATCCAGATATTAATCCACATACCTTTGAACACCTAATTTTTGACAAAGAATCAAAAAATATCAAATGGAAAGAAGAAAGCATTTTTAACAAATGGTGCTGGCATAACTTGATATCAACATGTAGAAGAATGAAAATAGACCTATATCTATCACCATGCACGAGACTCAAGTCCAAATGGATCAAAGACCTCAATATAAAGACAGCTACACTGAACCTCATAGAAGACAAAGTGGGAAGTATACTTGAACACATTGACACAGGAGATCACTTCCTAAATATAACCCCAGCAGCACAGACACTGAGAAAAACAATTAATAAATGGGACCTCCTGAAACTGAAAAGCTTTTGTAAAGCAAAGGACACGGTCAACAAGACAAAACAACAGCCTACAGAATGGGAAAAGATCTTCACCAACCCCACATCAGACAGAGGACTGATGTTCAAAATATACAAAGAACTCAAGAAATTAGTCATCAAAAGAACAAATAATCCAATAAAAAATGGAGTACAGACCTAAACAGAGAACTCTCAACAGAGGAATCTAAATGGCTGAAAGACACTTAAGGAAATGCTCAACATTCTTAGTCATCAGAGAAATGCAAATCAAAACAACTCTGAGATTCCATCTTACATCTGTAAGAATGGCCAAGATCAAAAACACTGATGACAACTGATGCTGGAAAGGTTGTGGGGCAAAGAGAACATTCCTGCATTTCTGATGAGAATGCAAACTGGTAAACCCCTTTGGATATCGGTATGACAATTTCTCAGAAAATTAGGAAACAACCTTCCTCAAGATGCAGACATACCACTTTTGGGTATATATCCAAAGGATGCTCAATCATACTACAAGAACATGTGCTCAGGTATGTTCATAGCAGCATTGTTTGTAATAACCAGGACCTGGAAACAACCTAAATGCTCCTCAACCAAAGAATGGATAAGGAAAATGTGGTACATTTACACAAAGGAGTACTACACAGCAGAAAAAAATAATAACATCTTGAAATTTGCAGGAAAATGGATGGAGCTAGAAAACATCATTTGAGTGAGGTAACCCAGATTCAGAAAGACACATATCATATGTACTCACTCATAAATGGTTTTTAAACATAAAGCAAAGACAATCAGTCTACAAATCACAATCCCAGAGAACCTACACAACAATGAGGACCCTAAGAGAGACTTAAATAAATCTAATCTACATGGGAAGTAGAAAAAGACAATAACTCCTGAGTAAATTGGGAGCATGGAGATCATGGGAGAGGGGAACAGAGAAAAATGTAGAGATCAATAAAAATTAATAATAATAATAATAAAAAGCAGGTTGGCATTGTAACTCTGGTAGACACTTGCCGACTGTGCGTGGAGCCCTAGATTCAATCCCCAGAGTTTCGTAAAGAAGAAAGAGGGTCCAATAAAAGCCGGCAGTGCTTTGTTCTCCATAGTATTTTCTTTTCCAAGACTTGATGTAGGCAAAAATGTCACCTTGGAAGTTTTATAGGAATGATGGCAGGGCCACGGCAGAGAGGCACAATGCGTTCTTGAGCTCCCACCTGGAGAGGAACACAGTGATGAGCTCTTTATATAAGCAAGAAACACATGAGTTACTGAACCCATGTGTACACCTATTTCTTCACCTGCAAGACGCTACAGTGGTTCTGAAGTGTGTACACAGTGCGCGGCATTCTTCCTTCTAAATGGTCTTGCTGAAGTTCCCTTCTCTTGACTACACCCTGGGTTTGGCAACTTGCCTTCAAACACACAATGTCCTTGTGCTTCACTTAATGATGGGGTGATGCCGACAGAGGTGTCATCAGGAGATTTCATCATTGCACAAAAACACAGTGCATTATATTCAGACAGAGTAAGAAAAGTATGACATCACTAGCAGAACGCACTCGTTCGCGACGCCATTCTCTGTGCCGTCTGTCCCTGACGGGCACCTTCTCATTCAGCGCACATTTATACAGGAGACGTGCCGGTGTGCGGCCTACGAGATTAGGTCTTTGAATGGCATTGCCATGTCTTGCTCTTGTTCTGGGTTGTCTGTTCTGGGTGGACTACATTGTCATTTTATAAAGACACTCAAACTACATCATGGAGGTATCCATAGAGTGTGGAAATGAAGTCTCCTGCTACCAGCTGAATTAGTGTATCATGCTGAAAAAAGCCTCGAATCCCAGTCAAGACTTCAGCTGGTTATAGCCCTCAGCGACATACCGATTGCCACTGAAGGAGCCGCATGCCGGGAAAATCCAGCCTCTCTCCAGGTCCTGAGCCTCACATCTGTGTAACTCATGGAATCTAAGTTGAGGAAAAGGGGCCTGAGAACACTAGAGAGATGGAGAGATGTGAAAGTCCAAATTCCAAGGACAAAGACTTGCTGCAAGGGGAGGGATGCTAGAATAGTGAGCTGGAAGGGCAGAGCTAAAAGTCAGACAGAGCAGCGCACAAACCCAAGGTCACAGAAGTAATTCTGTTATGCACGGTTATGGGGTCTCAGTTGTTTAGACCATGAAGACAGACAACTACGATGAAACAGAGGGAAGGTTGTTGGATGTAATAGGCTAACACGCTAACCAAGAGTTAAAATAACGACAAGATACATTTTGACAGAGTTTAGGATCTAATATTTTCAATGGTTGGAGAGATTTGACTGGGCCACACAACAGAAGGGGGGGTTAATGGAGGTTGTTGCCTGAGGCAGATGCTTCCAGGGTATGACTACAGGAGGAACGAGAAACCCTGTAGAAATGGCTTGTGAAGCAATGAAGATAACGATTCATATTCAGGCTCCAGGATGTGTGGAGATCATAGCAAAGTTGTGGGGGCTGATGGGAAATCACGCTGTCAGATCATGGCTAGCTAGTGGTCAAGGTGCAGAGAAACAAGACATACCTGGAGAAAATAGTGACACTCAAGAGTTTGGCTAAGACTGAATTCTAGATGGACAAGTGGAAGGGTTGGGGATGACAGGAGCGTGGTGTGAAATTGGGAGACTATAGGGCCACATTAGGAGTTTATAGAGCCGTGCAAGGATAAATGCCCATGAAACAATGGGAACCTAGATGTCCTCAAATGGTGTGGAAGTGACTGAGGTAAGCACAGGACATCATGATCACGTGAGCTGAAGTGGCCTTTTGAGTGATGGCTCATAGTTTGTCATCTACAGCCTTTTTGGGGTTGCCCTAGGCCAGCCTGTGATGGAGGAAGGTCATTGGTTAATTAAATAAAGAAACTGCTTGCCCTGATAGGTTAGAACATAGGTGGGTGGAGTAAACAGAACAGAATGCTGGGAGGAAGAGGAAGTGAACTCAAGAGAGGCCATGCTCCCCTCTCTCGGGCAGACAAATGAAGCTCAGACCAAGGATGGACATAGGCTAGAATCTTTCCTGGTAAGACTGATGCCACTCAGATTATTAGAGATGGGTTGATAGGGATATGAGAATTCGCCTGTAAGGGCTAGAGTTAATGGGCCAAGCAGTGTTTAAAAGAATACAGTTTGTGTGTTGTTATTTCGGGGCATAAGCTAGCAGGTGGCCCGGGAGCTGGGGACACGGCCCTGCCGCTACAACAAGCCTGAAGGTAGGTTAGGATGGTACAAGGTGGGATAGGCACAAAATGCATCATGGCCTCCTTGAAGTTCAGTGTGGGTCCTGACATAGAGCATATGGAGGCAATGGGTGATGTCGCTGCTCAGATTTTAGAGAGGCCTACTGTGGAAATCTCTAGAGGTCTCTAAAGTTGTGCAGTAATTGCTATTTAAAAAGTAACAGCTTCCTGTTCTATTGATAGGTTCTGGTACCAAGTATCCTCAGGGTTCAAAAACCAGGATAATTTGGTTCAAGACTCAGCCTTTTAGATTTAGCCCCCTCCACTTTTCCTTCCTTTGCTTACCTCAGATTACTTTCAAAAGGCTAAAGTCGTTTTTTCTGAAGGTCTTCAACTATATTTAAGGACGAGTGAATAGATTCAGGTCTTTGGCACCGGAAGCCAGAGGGAGAGCAAGTTCTCTTTTACCTCTGCAAAACGGGTGCTGAATGGACTGTGGGAATCGGAACACCACAGTGGAAACTGAGGCAGGGCATCCTCAGCCCTACTGAAGGGCTCTCAGGTTTGGCGAGGAACATATTCCTGAGAATGCACGAACTCGCCAAAGGGCCTTGAAGACTAAATTAAAACTTGTAAAGCGTGAAACCTAAAGTGGTATAGCAGAGTAAACACAACGAAATCTTGGAAACACACACACATACACACACACACACACACACACACACACACACACACACACACACACACACAGTGGGGTGGGCGGGGATTCGTGTTCTGACCTGGGAAGGTTAAGCAGTAGGTGAAGGAGCCCTACATATCCTTCCTTACACCTGCTTTGACTTCTTTGCTATGCCCCTGATACCCACTCCCTCACATCCACTCCCTTTCCTCTCTCCCTTCCTCATCTAGCCCAGAGGAAAACGGAGCATATGGAACACCACCCTATCTCTGTGGCTTGATTTACTTGTTTCACGGACCTTTGTCCAGAGACTGAGAGGCCTTGGGAATGGAGGAAGATGAAGAGCAGAAGAGCTTGACCGAGACACAAGGTTTTTTTTCTCTTTCAGTTTTCGTTTAGGTCCTTTTATTTAATTAGTCGCTGGTGGATTAGCAAGCCTGGGGCCTTTGAGCTGCCCCAGGCAAGCCCAGAGGATGAATGTCCCAGCGGAAGAAGAACCAGAGTTGGTCCTCCTCCCTCCTTGGGCTCTATCAGAGTCCTCAGCAGACTGAACCGGGGACACCCTCTGTCTTTCCTCTCCGTGCTGATTCAAATGCCAGACTCCTCTAGAGGACTGCCACAGACACACCCTGAGATTATGTCTTACCAGCCATCTGTGTCCTTATTATCCAGGCAAGTTGACACATAAAATTAATCATCGCAACCAGTGCTTTTAGTATCTGTGTGATCTTCCTGAATCTGTAAGACACTGTGGCCGAGAGTAAGTGCAGCGTGTCCTGGCTTTCATAACACACGTGACAATCCCAACAGGACTACTTTATGCGGCTTTCCTTCCCTCCTCCTCAAGATGATTTCAGGGATAATTATGAAGTAATAGTTACCACTGCCTCCTGATTTTTCTCTTTCAAAAACATATCGTTATCAAAATTCAGTTAGGAATTTGAGATAGGGACTCAAATGTGCACTTGACGGATAAACTCAAAGCTCGCACTATGCCTTGTTGTTTATTAATATCTGATATCAGAGTCCCAAGGACAAGGCAGAAGAACAGAGCAAAAGGAGTAGGGTTTGCCTTTCATTTCTTCACTCAGCTTGTTCTTATTTCTAATCTACTGTTTACATATGCAGGATTCCGGGACTGACCCTGTAAGCATATACTGTATGCGAAGGAACTGGACTGACTGAAGAACGTTCCTTACTCCTCAAAGCATATTCTGTAGCTGTGCCAGTTTGGAGGCCAAGAGCAGACAGGAGAGTTTTCTGAATATCACCGTATTTCTAAATAGACCATGTATATTAAAGGACAGACAATAGAATGTGATCATTTGAAGCTTATATTAATTTTACAATTTTTTTGTTGATTTGTTGTTATTAGAAATTGAATAATAAGTGCAGCTCTTGTTAAGAACTTAGGGGTTTGGGGCTGGAGTGATGGCTCAGTGGTTAAGAGCACTGACTTTTCTTCCGAAGGAACCTAGTTGTGCAGGGTTCAATTCCCAGCGCCCACGATAATAACTCATAGCTCCCTGTAACCCCAATTCAGACATTCTCATGCATGCAAGCAAAAACACCAATGCACAGAAGAAGCAAATAAATTTTGCTTATGTTGTTAATACCCAGTGTTCTCTCTGTGCCTGGATGGAGATTATAGTGATGCCCATAATGGTGAGAGAGGCAAGTGTGTTCCAGAAGCCTGACAGGCAGCTGCTGCACGCAGGTTTGCCAGAAAGATTTGCCGGTAGAGAAGGTTTGCCCATGTAGGCCCTAGGCCAGCAGGCTTGGATGAGAAACAGCACTCCCAGAAGGCCGCAGGGGCCTCTGCCTTCTGAGAGCATACAGCCTAAGCAGGGCAGCAGTCACAAAAAGCAAACCGAGCAAGAGTATCGGCTTGAATAGTTTGCATAATTTGGTAAACACTATACTAGATGTACACGTACAGGACATCTTGAGAGATGGGACACTGTAGCAGAAACTATTTAAAAATTTGTGTGTGTGTGTGTGTGTGTGTGTGTGAGTGTGAGCACGTGTGTGCCAACAACTTCAATTGTGAGTCCTTGCCTTCTACTGTGTTTGAAGCAGGCACTCTAACTTATCATTGTATGTACTGTGTTAGCTGACCTTCACATTTCCAGGGATCTTCCTGTCTCCACCCTGCGTCTTGTAGTAAGAGCCTGGGATTACCTATATCTGTTGTGAAGTGCTCTGCACAGTTTTAGATGTGTGTGTGTGTGTTTGTGTGTGTGTTTGTGTGCGTGTGTGTGCACGTGTGTGTGTGTGTGTGTGTAGTTCTTTATGTGCACAGCACACTTTTCCACTGACCTGTTCCACCAGCCCTTTAAACCGTTCTCCAAAGAGGAATAGAATTTGCTAAACTCTAGTACGGAACGTGTTCCATTGTGGATTTAAGCATAAATATTTGAGGCAGAGGCCATTATAAAAAGTCCTTTGCAAATTAAACAATATCGTAGAAGTTCAGATTATTTAATGATTTTTTTAAAAAATTTATGAGTACCTGTATATATTTGTGTGTATCATATGCATGCTTAGTTCTCATAGTAGGAGTTTGATCCCCTAGAACTTTTAATTACAGCGATTGGATCATGAGGGTTCTGACTTGGGTGGATGCATCTGTCAATGGGGTCCTAATTGATGGCATTATTGGGCAGTGATGGAAACTTGAAGGTGGAGGATATTTGGAGGAACCAGGTCGCTTTGTCCTTTCTTCTTTTCTCTCACGATCTGCTTCCCAGTTGCCAGCCACTGCCTCCCAATTGTGAACTTTGCTCTGCCATAGGCTCCCCACCAGGGTGTTCTGCCTCACTGCGGACCCAGAAACATGACCACATGACCGCAGACTGACACCTGTGAAGCCATGAGCGCATCTGCTTCCTTGAAACAATGTCTCAGCTACTTGCCACTCAATGGAAAACAGGCCCATTGTCTGACCAGAAGTTAGGGCTAAATCTTTCAATTGTCTGCTGATGAACCCAGGAATATATTCAAGCTCTCTAGTCAGTGTGAATCCGCTCCTCTCACTTCCAAACTGCATGTAAGACCGGCATAGCTGTGCTGTGGGAAGTCATTCTGTAGGGGCTTGCCTGAGCTATGCTTCAAAGAGACGGGAATTATTATAACCAGCAAACATCTCAAGAAGGTCAAGGGATAAACTGTCCTACAACCACTTACTGACAATATGTTTTTCGCTAAGTCATTCATACTTTATTTATTTATTTATTTTTTTTAGAAAATGCACCTATTTGTGTGTGTATGTGTGTGTGTGTGTGTGTGTGTGTGTGTAAGTATACCACAGCGTGCTTGTGGCAATCAGAAAAGAACTGGCAGAAGTTGGTTTGTCCCTTTACGATGAGGGTCCTGGGGCTCAAACACTGGTCATCTGACATGGCGGCAAGCATCCTTACCTCTGAGTCATTTCACAGGCCTCTTGCCTATCCTTCCTGATCTCTTCTTTCTCATCCATCCCATGGTGTTATTAATATGTAAGCCTCAGAATTTTGGAAGATTAAATGCAAGTGGGTGCACGCCCACCCGGCACCTAGTAGGTGCTTCTTCAGGCAATGACTAGGACCTATACACACTCTCAATAAACGGATCTCATCTCTGAGGACACTTTAGCTGGCATTCAATTCAGCCCTTCCACACAGACATATTTTGAATCCTAAGTAAAAGACCCCAGGATTGCTATTTATTTTAAACAACAAACACCTGTCATTGCTCAGATTAGAAACACTCGTTGAACCTCGCTGCAAAATATTTATAAATTCACAAATGTGTTTTAATTGCCGCTAAGCAAAACGAATTCAGCTGTAGTTTTTCACTTTGTGAGGAATTTGCCTTCATTGCTTTCTCCCCGTCCTAATTATAGCTGTTGAATATTGAACTCATGCAGCCGATTGTACCGTATTTGTGCTAACGGGAACTCGGAGCTGCAAGGAGAGGAAGTAGGCCTTGGAGGGAGATGGCTTACGGGGAATGAAGCACTTTGAATTTCAATCGAAAATTAGGCCAAGACCATATCTCAATTTGGCCTCGTAGCTCTTACCCACAGTGGGAAATTCTTTTACCTAATTTGTGCGCTACATTTTCCTTTTAATTTGATAGGGTAAGTCTGAAGGTACCTCTCGTTGCTCTCTATTCTGTTTCTTGCTAGATTCCAGGGGAAATTAAGAGCAATTTTATCTAACAGAATAAGTA
Source organism: Microtus pennsylvanicus (assembly GCF_037038515.1). Lineage (NCBI taxonomy): Eukaryota > Metazoa > Chordata > Mammalia > Rodentia > Cricetidae > Microtus > Microtus pennsylvanicus. Next base: position 40,061,113 of record NC_134595.1, on the reverse strand, counting down.
ATGCCGGTGAACTTTCACTGGCTATGACTTTATTTGAATTACATCCTTGACCCTGTCTCCCAGCAGAGTTTTAGACATTAAGGTGTCTAAGTGTGAGCCGCCTGTAATTTAGCATAATTTCTTTGTGGGAGATCTATAAAGCAGGAACACTCAGGCCAAATCTAATCTACATACATGTTTTGATTGCTGTTTCAAACCGTCAAGTGAATGTTTTCTGTCCCGTAGTATTTTTTAAAATTGGAAGCAGTTTTAAATGTTTTTAATGCTTCCCATTTTAGCAGATGTGGGGTGTTATCTGACAGTGGTTTCATTCCCCTGATCATTAGCGATGGGAACTGAGCATCTTTCTGTTTAGCGGTTACTGTTTGTGCAAGGGATTAGTGCCATCACAACAGCCCTCAGGGAGTTCTGGTACCCTCCTTCAGCCATGGGAGGATGCAGCAGGATGTCAACAGTCTGTCAGTCTGTCTGTCGCAGGGAAGCAGGCTCTCACCTGAACTTGACTCTGACCCTGCCAGCTCCCTGATCTTAGACCACCAGCCTCAGGAGCTGTAGGAATGGTCTGCAGTTTATAAGTCATCTTATGACAAGTACTTTAGCCACTCAAACTGCATCAAGCAGTTATCAGAGTTCTTCGAAGAGTCTGGATTATCACGGTTTTAAAAATAGAAACTGGATAGGTGTGTGGCTGCAAGTGTCAGTCTAGCACTAGGGAGGTGGAGGCAGGAGCATAACGAATTTAAGATCAGCCCGGGATGCATAGCAACATTCCGTCTCAAAAAGAAAAAGAAAGAAAACTTACAGATAACATTTAAATAAAAAAAAAAACAACTTCAGATGAAGCTCTGGATAGCCAACTATGAACAAGAAAAGTTCGAAGATTAGTGTGTTTCTTCGTCATTGAAGATACAATAAAATAACAGTCAAAAGGGTACTGGAAATACATGTAAATCACCTAGGCACGGAGGCTCCTGTCTGAATGAGAGGTAGAGTCAGGAGGATCAGGAGTTTAAGGTCAGCCTTGGCTACATATAAGGAGAGTTAAAGATTAACCTGGACAATATGAGACCCTGTCTTTACATACATACATACATACATACATACATACATACATACATACATACATTTGTTCACCAATAAGCCCTGGGATATTCTGTAAGCCAATTCGTTTTCTTAATGTCCTGAAAGTTCAAAAACGAGAAGCTGTTCCAGAACGAGGACTATCAAAGAGACACGAGAACCAGGAAGAACACCGAACCCTTGACCAGATCCTGGGCAGAGACCAAAGTACAAAGTAAATATGGGGGTTGTTATGCCTCTCTGCAAAGGCTTCCAGGAGCAGGCCTGTGGACCATTAATGAAGCGGGGCTGCGGGGAGCCAGTGAACCCTCACCACAGGTTCCCGCTGCTCCTCCCTGCCATGTGTGTGCAATTCTGCCCTAATTGCACATGGCCTCTGTGGGCCCGAGAGCAGTGTGTGAGTGTATAGGCTGCGGAGGATAACGGAATGGGTACCATCTACATGGCTGTGGGGAAGCCATGACCATGCGGGGTGAAGACGGCTGTGGGGTTTCTCTGGGGTCACCCCTGCTCTGTGCGGAAGCCTAAAAATCTCCCCGGGTCCTTGGGATGAGCTCCGGAGGCAGTGGACTGCTTGGGTTTGTCAGTGGGACCTGCTCTGAGGGGTGCAGCATAACAGATTTTATGTTTTTACATTCCCCTAGGGAAGGGATTCTTCAAATGGGACAGTCTGGGAAGTTTTTAAAAGTATGGATTTGACATCACACAAAGTCACTGACTTGTGACTGCGTTACTGACGTTATCGTGACAATAGCGTCACAGGAGAATGTCCCTCCTCTGAGGCCATGCAGGAATTTTATTTTTATACTTTTACTTTTTTTTTAAATGGATGTTATGTTTTGCAAATGGTTAAGTGGAGGAGGGGGAGCACTAACGGAGCCAAATGTCGATAACTGAAGAATTGACCAAAAGGGTGTACAAGTGTTTATTTTGTTATTTCAACTTGTCTGAAGATTTTAGAATTAAAAAAAAATGAAGAAAATAGATGGCAGGGCACAGGGAGCCTTCTGGGGGACTTTGTCATGACCTGCTTCCAAACGTGAGTGAGTGACAAGGGGTCTCCAGCTTGCAGTGCCTCACCCAGGCCACATGTCCTGTTCCGCGCACACGCTGCGTGTCAATCAGAATGCGCAGGAACTGTTCTGGGGTGATTTATGGTTAGGCCCCGGCAGGACCAGATGCCAGGTTTCCGCGCTTGCTGAGTAGGAGGATTTTTCCAGGTAATCAGACCCTGGCTCTTGCCTCTCATTTGTTTTGCACATTAGATTCCGAATTCCACGTTCAAAATGTGATGGGAAGCTGCAGGGAAGAGGAGCAGAGCCATGAGCATGCCCAGGGCAGAGCCATGAGCACGCCCAGGGCGAGTGACTTGCTAAGGGGGGGATCCTGGTGTTGGATGGCTTGGAGTTCGTGCTGGACTGGACTGAGGGCCTTTTTTTTTTTAAAAAAAAATTGTTATTTTTAAGGGAAACCATCTAAAACCAGTTTGGAAGTCAATAACGATTTAGGTGAAATCCAGAAAGATGATGCTCAGAAACATATCACTGTCTTGGTGAGAAATCTGTCTGGACAAACTTTGGCTCTTCTCACTTGGATTTCGTTGTCTTCCAGACAACACAGGCTTTACCAGATTCTTGTTGCTCCTTTCAAGTGCCTTCTGGGAATGGTACTTCTTAGATATTTCCATTAGGACCAAACCCTGTTTGTTTCTAAACAATGTTGCAAAGGGAACTGCCATCTCTCAGTACTAGTTTTAGAGAGGGGTAAGACAGATTCTATAAATTGTTCCAATTTAAAAGTGAGGTATCAAAGAAGTCACATGTACCAAGACTGTGTAACATCTTGCGAGGGACCACATGGGTTCACTGAGCCTTCCCAACGGCCTTCTGGGTTAGGAGTGACAGTTTCTATTTTCCAACTGACAGCTTTCCCTCTAGTTTACCCAGAGTAAAGCCTGAGTAGGGGATTAAATCAGGAGGGTTTGTTCTCCAGGCTTAAGATCTCACCATGGCACTCAACAGCACCCACCAACTGGAGTTCTTTGACTCAAGGAGATGGGCTGTCCAAACGATCTCTATCTAAAGACTAGAGATTTGGGGCCTGTTTTTTTATGCCTCTAATAGGGAGATGAAATACCAGAGAGCTGAATTTTAGAAACAAGATTGTGTAAAGAGGAGAATTCACTTCTCGTCATACTCCAGCCCAGGCTTTCCAAAGAGGTCAATCCCCACTTTACCCCTGTCGCCTCTCCAGATCCTCAGAGTGGACGTGGGAAAACTGGTAGGACAGTAGGGTGGGGGGCTGGGAACGTAGCTTGGTTGGTAGAATGCTTCCTGGGAGGCACAAGCCCTGGGTTAGACCTCAGCACCTCGGAAAACCATGCATACTGATTGCATGAGGGAGATAGAAGCAGGAACATCAAAAGTTCAAAAACACCCTCAGCTACATAGTGGATTAAGGGCCAGCCTGGGCTGTATGGGACTCTGCCTCAACAAAACAGTACAAGAGAGAGAGAGAGAGAAAGAGAGAGAGAGCCCTTTTATAAGATAAAATGTATAAAATATATCTGGCTTATTGACATTTTAAACTTCATATTTCACTACTAAAATTTTCTGGTTTCTTTCCTAAGTTGTTTTCCTCTTACACAAGTCAGTTAAGTTTGCTAAGGTGGAATAACAACAGTATCAGGTAGCATAAGGATCTAGGCTTGTTTTTCAGAGACACCCACCTTGCTCCGTTTTAAGTTTTTTTTTTTTTTTTTGAAACCCTGTGCAACAAAGACCAAGCTCTCTTTCTTTTTAAGAAACTGGCCAACGCAAGTAAATAAACCTCGATAAAGGAACTCACCCAGGGTCAGATGTCTTTCTGTAAAAAAAAAATCACATGGAAAATTACGCACTCTTCCTGCTTTGTGTAAACTGCAAATCAGCATCAATCATGCTGTCTTGATTTGGTCTCGAGCCCTAGCGATGTGACTGGCAAAGCTTACACGGGCTTCAGCCTGGCTAACAGCAATCACCGGTGGATAAAAACCAGCCAATCTTTTGAAGGCAGGCATCTGAGAGCACTTGGTAAAACCAGGCGGCCCTCAGCTCATGTTAGGCTTTTCTTTCCGGCATGGAGGGCCTCTGCCTTCATTCAGTGACATTGTCCATGGACCAGAGGTCTGCAGTACACAAAACAGATATGTTTTCCTTATAGGTCTGGCCAGCGAGTCTTGTCTTTCATTATAAAGACAAGTTTATTGATACTGAGACAAGCCAAGTTCCCGGTTCCACTTGTGTTTGAATTCCTGGGCTGCAGCTGAGGCCGTCTGCAGGGATGAAGGGAGCCACTACCAACGGGATGCTGGTTCAGACACGATGCGGGGAGGGAAACCTTCCTTTTAAATAGCTCAGGCAGAACAAATAGAGAGCCCCTCGGGTTTTGCAAGAGTGCTTTTTCTAACCATGTGGGTCATGGGTAGAAATGGCTGCTCAGTCATCAACTAGCTCAGATAAAAACTAAACTAAGAAACAACCATGACCTGCGACTTAGAAATGCATGCATGCTTTTCTGTAACAATCAGGGGCTCTCTCTGAATCCTCTGGTCTCCACCCACCTTGGGGCTTGGATGATAGGTTTTTGCATGAGGCCCATCTTGTTATGTTAGGATTTGAACTCCTGTCCTCATGGTTGTACAGCAAATACTTTTGACGACTGATCCATCTCTCCAGCCCAGGACTGAAGCTTCTGGAAGACTGTCTTTCCACATATCTGTTGGAGGACACCTTGATTAGTTGCTTACTAGGACACTAAACAAGACCCTCTTTCTCCTGTCTGCAGACAAATCCTTCTACTGGGCACCTCCCAGGCTTCCCAGGGGTTCCTTGAGAAGGGTGTGTCCACACCCTACTGAGACCTCTTTGCACAGGTTTGCGCATAGTTTCCTTTCAGCTTTGCAAAGGCTTGGGCGGAAATGAGAAGGTAAAAGTTGGGCCCAATTTTAATAGTCACTCATTGTACCTGATAGTAAAAGAACTCCATAAATATTGTGTCTTTCTGAACAGCTGTTGCAATGCCAGTGGTTGTCAACAAATGAAGCCACTCAAATTCACACTGAATTTAGTCAAAGTCATGGTCTGACTGTGTATGAGCTTCTGGCGTCTTTATTGCTCACAAAAGCAGATGTTATTCAGTAAAAATGAGTCCAATGCAGCAACATAAGGAAAAATACCCTTTATTTTGGTTGAACCTTTGTCATGGTGACCAGTTAGAGATGTAGATAAAGTTGAAGTCCAGAAGACAGGTATTAAAACAGACAAGACCAGAGCTTACAAATAATGGTGGCTAATAGCCCCCCATCCTGGGTCCTGCACCCTGTGTGATTTAGCACAGGTCGCCTGACTGTTCTTGAGGTTATGGGATGGAAGTGGAGGGAAAGGGAAGGGGTGCATTCCACAGCTTCAAAGCACTAAGCATGGGGTTTAGGAAGTCGTTTTATGGTTGAGAAACTATGCAGAGACCCTCGGATCCAGAGCGCCGAGTGGGAGAATGGGCCATGAAACTGTCTTGAACGGTTTGATAAATATGTAAATATTTGGCGAGTTACGCAGTGTACGGAGGCTACTGCGGCTGGGAGAAGCTCTGCTGATAACCCAGCAGATGCATCGGAACTTCACACAAGCAAAGTGAGTTAAGTGTGTCCATAACCAGAGACACACAGATTAGAAGTCTTTGCAAAAGTGCAGTTGCTTAGCGGCCCCCAGGGTAGGTTTCATAATCTTTATGTAGCAGAGTTATAGAAATATATGTAATTAGGTGAGACCAATGGGATAAAGACAAGACGTGGTATCATCCTGGGGAACTGTTCTGAACTTTTAAACCCAGTTTCCCACAGAGGAAGCATAATGAGAAACAATGCAATTTCCTTTAAAGAAGCTTCTATTTGTTTTTTTTTTTCCAATCTTACAGGTACAACAGAGAAAAAGGTAGAGCTTAAAAGATGCAGCCAATTAAAAATACAGTCTCTCATAAGTAAAAAAAAAAATGAATCCTGACCAACTTGAGTAGGTATAGTCGAGGTGGTCTGGATTGTGGAATTTTGTATATAGGAACTGCCTGACATATCTACTTGAGATAGTGAAACAGATGTGTGTGTGTGTGTGTGTGTGTGTGTGTGTAACACTTTCCCTCTATGGCAGCTCACATTTATTAGACATTTTATTTTAATATGGGCAAAGAGAGCAAAGCCTACAATTCTCCCTCCAAAATGATAATGTTCGTTAACACACCAGCTTGACACATTTCTTACCACATATTAATACAACAATAATTTTGGTTTGTTGGGTTTTAATCAATTACACGGGTCAAACAATTCAGAAAATGTAGAAGAGCTGAGTTATTGATTGATGAGTCATTGAGTGGGTGAGGTGGGTGCTTCCTAGCCATGCTGAAAAAATAGCTTTGATCCTATCTGGTTTGGGGGGGGAGGGTAAAAAAATTAAGTAGATGTAGTTAAGCCAGGCTTAATTAAGGTAAGGTCATCCCAAGATGTGTCCCCTACTGTTTCTCTTCTGTTTTATTTCTGGTTAATCAACAGTACAAAACAGCGGTGGATGGAAAAAGCCATGACAACCAACCAGAAGACTTTCTGTTGCAAAATGTCTCTCTGAACTTTAAATAAATGTAGATTTGACTATGTGTCAACCAACATAACTCCTGCTGAAGTTTATGTGTGTACATATGTATCCTCACAAGCAAGACTTCTATCGCATTTCTATGTCTAACTCCATAGAAGTTTCTTTCTTCAGAAACCTAATTATTCACCATGACTTGTTTTTATAAGTAAGGAAAGAAGGAGGAGCCAGAAAAACCAATGTGACATCAAATAAGATGGTAAGACTGAATCCAATCTAAACAGGACTATATACACAGGAGGAAAAAAAACCTACTCTGAAGACCAAGGGGATGCATCCGTGAGTAAAGTTCTAGCTACGTAAGTATGAGGACCTGAGTTTGAACTCTAGAACCCAGCAAAAACAACTGAGTGTGGTGGAAGAGACAGGTGCGGTCTTGGGGCCCCCTGGACGGTAAGCCTGATTGGTGAGCTTCAGGCACAAAGGGACGGATGACTTTCATTTGGATGGAATCCGAGGCTGTCCTCTGGCCTACACACACACAAACACACACACACACACACACACACACACACACACACACTATATAAGTAAATAAATAAATAAATATCTCTTAGTATACGTGGCCCTATGTAAATTCATGACTAAAATGTATAAATGAATACATTATCAATTATAATTATAATTATAAAATGATTATCAATTATGTTCACATATTTATTGTTGATGATTAGTTTGTGGAAACTTCCTGTTTTCAAATATGTTAAGAAAAAGTAGATCTGAGAAAGGGATCTGGTCCATCCGTAGGAATTTGGGCACCTGTTGGGCTATATTCTGGCCTGAGTACCTGCCTCCCATCTTTCTGTGGAAAATAACCATGTATCAAAGAGTGCTTCCACTGAAGATGTCTTTGAGAAGACCGCTACTGTCTTTTAGTATCTATATGTTAACCTGATATATGTTAACTAGATAATTTTATAAACCCTTCTCCAGGAACTTTGGGGAATCAATGAGTTTGGAACCAATAGTAACCCAACGATGAAGCATTAGGGTGCAAGATGAGGTGGGAAAGATGAGCCTATGCACGAAGGAACCAGAGGAGTTAGGGGTTGGCAGCATGGGACAGAGGGAGGTGGTACTCCAAGACTGTCTCAAGGGCTACCCATCTAGTTCATTCTGCTCTGTCCTGGGTTATCCTGTACAAGTGCAGTAGATTATCCCCCTTAACAACTCTCTGTTTGTCTGGGATGCAGCTCAGTTGGAAGAGTGTTTGCTTAGCATTCATGCAACCCTGGGCTTAATTCCTCTCCCAGGGTATCATGCGCCACACTTGTCAGACGCAAGAGGATCAAGAGTTCCAGCTCATCTTCAGCTACATAGTGAGCGTCCCAGGCTAGCTTGAGCTACATGATACCCCATCTCTACAAAAGCAAACTGAAAACTCTCCTTTGTTTTTATATCACTTCTAGCCTTGAAACCCTCTAGTGAAGACAACATCATTTTCAGTATGCCATGTCTCTCCTCTTGGCACCGCTTTCCCATCATGCTCATCTCCAAACCTGTGCAAAACTCATCTTCCTCTTGTTTCCTCTCTCCATTCCTGGTAGACCTCAGTCTCACTGTGAGAGAAAGGAGAAGAATGGAGAAGGGGTGACTGGATTCAGAGAGGTTCAGTCATTTCGGGTCCTCAGCATAGTCTATCTCTCTCTCTCTCTCTTCCTCCCTCTCTTTCCATCTATCTTATGTCTTGAGAATTTCCAGAAGAAATACTTGCTCCGAGATTCCCGAACTACACCCTGTCTTAGGTGTCTACTGCTGTGCTAAAACACCATGACCAACCCAACTAGGGGAGAAAATGATTTATTTCGGCTTATACGTCCACAGAAAATCAGAGCAGAAACTTGAGGAAGGAACCAAAAAGGTCACAGAGGAGGGCTTCTTATTGGCTTGCTCCCCCTGTTTTGTTCAACTGCTTTCTTCTGTCATCCAGGACTACCTGGTAAGAGATGGCACAACACACATCAATCAATAATCAAGAAAATATCTCCCAAGCTTGCTAACAGACCAATCTAGTGGAGTCATTTTCTCAAAGAGATTCCCTTTTCCCAAATGAGTGTAGCTTATGTTAAATTGGCCTAAAACTAGTTAGCACATCTCTCCTCTTACCATTGTGAATTAGCTCATGGAAACTTCAGCTCAAGAATTAGGTATGCAGATGCAAGCTTGGCTTCAGTTTTAACTACTTGTGTGCCGTCACTACAGTGTAGATTTTCAACATACATTCTCATGCACAATATTTGTTATAAATCTCCATCAGACAGCAAGCCTAGGGATGCCCTACCATTTGTAGATGTATTGCCTTGCTGACATCCTCCAGACCTCCTCTTTAAAGAACAACACACATCCCTAAATCAGCGTGGCTGATCCCTGATGAAAGGAGGTGTTGCTGCAACCTGAGCAGTCTCCATCAACAAATTACAATGCAGCAGGCTAGTGTGCTGCCTCTGCCTTGGCAATCAGGTCTCCAGGGACTACCAAGAAAGAAAGAAGAAAGAGACTGAGGGAGGAAGTGTCATCTTCCCTGGGGACTAGAACAAGAGGTGGACTTTGTAGTAAAAGTGTAAAGTAGAGACCCGGAAAGAGAAGATGAAAAAATACATCACTTGTAGGGGCAAGAGGAGCAGATACCATTGCACACCAACTAGAATAAGTCAGCAAAAATGCTGGCAATAATGGATACAGCTGAGGATTTTAAAAACCAGAGCTCTCACACCTTCTTTTTGGAATAGTATGGGTACTCTCAGACTTGCTGTGTGGTGTGGTATCCTGTTCACAGTCCATGAGAACTGGAAATGCGTGCTCATATAGAAACCTGTAAAACAGTGCATATAGTTGTTCTATTTATCATTACCCTAAACTGGAGAAAACTGAAATCTCTTTCAATGGCTAAAGGCACAACCAACCAACCAACCAAGTGTGAGATTACCCAGTACTGAAAAGGATGGGGTGTTGGGACATGGAGAAGTGAGGCTGCATTTCGGATATTGTGCTGAGTAAAAGGAGGCCGTTTGGAAGGTTAGGTTTTGGTACGCTTCTGACTAAACAAAATGTGTGAGGAGCTAAAACTATAGAGAGAGAGGGCAGATCGGGGTACCAGGAGTCAGAGGTGGAACCAGGCAGGTTATGAAGGTACCAAATGAAGGATGCTTTGGGGACAGCAGGTCTGTTCTCTGAGCCTGCTTCCCATTGTAATGATTACTGAATCTACGAGGTTTAGCTATCCATCAATAAATTGACATTTTATTTTTTACTGTATATGACCTTACAAATTCCATTTTTGAAATATAAGAATTATGAGTAAAAAAAAAGACTACGTCACAACAGTTGCTCTTTCTAGATTTAAAGTTTTTACCTTACAGGCATGGGCGTTTTGTTTGCATGTGTGTCTGTGTGCCTCATGACCGCAAAGGCCAGAAGAGAGTGTCAAGTCCTGAGGAACTGGAGTGACACACAGCTGTGATACACCACATGGGCGCTGGGAACTCAACACCGAGCCCTCTATAAGAACAGTCAGTGCTCTTAACTGCTGCGCCATCTCTCCAACCCCAAGTTGCTCCTTTAAAAATTTAAATATAAAAAAGAGAAAAAAATAGAGGTGAACAGCAAAATACTCAAAATGGTCCTGAAGGAGTTTTTCTTTTTGATTTCTTAAAACATGGTCTTTGATGTGTAGCCATGGCTGGACTGGAATTTCGGGCAGAGAGTGGTCTCAGACTTTCTGTGGGGGCCAGACTGGATTCAGAATCAGGGACTTCCTCAAATGGTGAAATTACAGGAGCGAGCCACTAAGAGTCACTCCAAAGGGAGTTCTTCCCGATTGTTTACGTTTCAGACGAGTGCTAGATCCGTTTGTTTTTTCAAGTTCAAAAGAAGCTAATTTTCTTATATTCAAAACGGAGAATTATACAAAGAGCCACGCCTCCATCATGAAAGCAACTGCAGAAAAGTAACATGTGCCCAGCATGTATTTGTGTAGACAAAGTCTTGACTAAAATGTGAGCCCATCAAAAATATTTCCTGAGGAAAGTTTAAAGTTTAAATCAACATATTATCTTTGGACATGATATTTGCTAATAAGAAGCCAGTGGCTTAAGTCAGGAAGTTTTCTTTCCCGATCTTACGGCTTTGAAGGCAGAAGTCAGCAGCAGAGGCCACAGTGGAGTGGAGCAAAATCTGTTTGTTTTGCTTTTTCTTTTGTCTTTGTCTCCTTGTGCCTGTCAGCCCTCGAATTTATGGTTTAATCAGCAATCGGGAGCTGCAGTTTGGCCTCCAACTTGGGGATGCATGGCTTCATGTAGTTCTGAGTTTCAGATTCTCAGCAGGGCCTAGCATAAAGGACATTTCTTTATCGCATGTGTCCACTTTCCACGGTGCGTGCGCGCACACACACATACCACATACACATGGGCATTTATAATTTATCATAGCTTTATTTTTAAGTGTCTGATGTTAACACTTTAACTATGAAGGTTTTTTGTTTTGCTTTGCTTTGTTTTCCTCCTTTGAGATTTTTAACACTCAGAAAAGTTTTATTTATTTTTAAAATGAATTAAGACTTTCTTATTAAAAAAAAAAACCTTACAAATAAAAGAACATTGTGCAGTGAAATTACCAGACCCAAAGTTTATACACATCTCAAAAAGAAAATACATTGAGATGGCTTTTTAAATTACCATTATTTATTTATTTGTGTGCCTGCGGAGGTCAGAGGACAACTTGGGAGAGCTGATGGTTTCTTTCCACCCTGTGAGTCCGGGACATTGAACTAAGGTGGTGAGGCTTGGCATAAATTCCCTTACCTACTGAGGTTAGTTAGTTTGGTTTGGTTTTTTCTTTGAGACAGGGGCTCATTATTCTAGGCTGGCCTTGAACTTGCTGTGTAGTTAAAGCTTTCTTCACGTACATCTTTCTGTCTCTACCACTGGAATACGGATTACAGGGTGTGCCGCCGCTCCTGGCACCGTTGTCCCAAAGGTTTTACTGTCTACTGAAATCATTTATATTTGTTTCTTTACTTAGTGACCCAGTCTGCCCTGCAGAAAAAGCAGTTTTCCTGTTATAATGGCTATACTCCAATATTCTGAAATTTATTTTTTTCTCTGTTCACACAGCACCTGTCAGTTCACAGAGTTACTACTGCGAAAACCGCAAGAGAGCCGAATCACCTGGCACGCGACCTCAGACCCTAGAACATGGCAGCGCCAATGAGAACCTATGGCCCACCAGCCTGATTCTGTTAATGAAGTTCATTGTAGCATCGCCACGCCCCTTTGCATCTGTGTTTTTCATGTCTATCTTCAGACCAAGGCAGCAGAATGATGTTGTTTTCTGCCTGCCAGACATTGCATAGACACAGAAGCAAAAGGACTCAATCTCTGCTTCCTTGGCTGAGAAAACAGGCCAAATCCTTGGTAAGAATATAAACCTCAGCCGGGGCTTCATTTTTGATAGGACAAACTTTATCTTCAACCTTGAGCTTGTATTTAAATGAAATCTCAGTTCATTCTTGTGGAGAAATCCTTGCTACATGTTAAGCGGAATTTACAGTTAAGCACTGGACACAACCCATAGGGATGCTGCCTTATGGAGGCTGGGATGTGGAAAGGCCAGGGCCAGGTCTCCACGATGAAACCCACATGTAATATTTCATAGCCACTAAATATCAAAGCCCTCTGCTCTTCCTCACCGTTTTAAAGGGGCAAGAAAAACATAACCCCAGGACAGGCCCTTGGGTAATAAGGACAGTCTGCCAGGTGACATTGGATCTGGGGAAGGCATACAATTTTTTTTTAAATAATAAATCCAACGTAGCTTAAAAAAAAATTCATCCCAGAGGCAGGCATGACCTGGAGACAATCAACAAAACAGTTGACATTCGGAGGTCACTCAGAGCAGTGATGTATTCCGATTTGAATGGTTTGTGTAAAAACTAGCAAGGAAAAACAATGCAGGTGGTATTGTCTGTCTCTTATTTGGGAATATGAATGAGTTACACTAACTTGATATCCATTTTCACAAGCTGTAACACCTCCCCTGATTATATAGGAGTCACAATCTGAGTCTCTTTTCCTCTAACATTTCTGAGCTCCTCCTGGTTTGTTTACAGAACCTGTACATTCATGCGAGGTATAGCTGTCCTGGAAGGCACAATATCCACTGCTAATTCCTTGTAGTGTGACCTTTGAGGCAGGACTTGCCTCTGGTTGCCTGGAGGCAGTGGAGTGGTTAGTGTCATTCTCTGGGCCCTGGCAGCCCTAACAAGCCTGGCTCAGCTACCGTGTTAAACAACAAATAGAGAAAAGCAGAAAAAGAAAATTTATTCTATGTTCTTCCCCCATTAGGATGAGGAACAAAGAGGTCCAGGCCTCCCTGCACCGTGTCTGTCTTCAGCATCCTGAAGTGACATTTAGGTCCAAATATAGAACAAGCGGTATGCAGAAGGAAGCAGTCCTAGCCAAGGTGCGGCCCCACCCATAGCCATTGTCTCGGTTCTAGTCTCGCCGGCAAAGGTGGTCTGACGAGCTGTCAGAACTGCATGTAATCTCATCTTGGAGACGTGCTTCCTTTCTGGCTGGCAAGAGGCCCCAGCTTTTTCCTTTTCCCAGCGTAGGGCTCTAGGGGAAACTTCGATTCCTTGGGGGCTATTGTCTCAACAGTCAAATATCTGAAGGGAGGGGCCCAAGCGTCTCCATAGACTCCTATCTCCAGTGGGAGATAAAGCTGTTCATAGCAGAGGGACTGTCGGTGTGTCTTCTTTCTAAAAACTGGCACAGCTGTGCCAAGCAAGGATCGTAGACCAACTCCACACTGTACAGGGAGCGTTTCTGTTCTCTCCTGCTGCTCTCCTTAGATCTTGCTGTTAGGTGGCTAGTGTTCAGTGGTGCATTCTTATGGTGAGGTCACCCCTAGGCTTACTCTAGTCCTTCCAGCTGCTGTCAATTGTTTTTGTCCAAGACTGGGTTTCTCTACATATCCCTGGTTGTCCTGGAACTTTCTATGTAGACGAGGCTGACCTCAAACGCACAGAGATTTGCCTGCATCTGCTTCCGGAGTGCTTCTGGGATCAAGGGCGTGTGCCATCACATCCTGCACCAAATTTTTCGTGTAAAAGAAATATAATAAACAAACAAACAAATAAGTAAATAGTCAAGGGATTTCTCATGGGAATGGAACATAGTCTTGTTTCCCCAGTAGGACTCTTTTGTACCTGTGTGGGAACGAATCAGATCTTTGGAGGGAGCCAGCCAATTGACTCTTCGGTTGTCCTTAAAGTGAGCTTCAAATGTCACTGGGCTCTTTGAAGGACGTGCTGCTATCCGGGTCTTTGAAGACCACCTTTAAGCCCCATAGCCTCTTTTAAGAAGAATAGCTGGAATAATCAGAAAAAAAATCTGATTTTTGAAGTTCATATGTGAATGTCACAAATATCAAAATCATGGACTATTCAGAAATGTAGTCATAGAAAAGCCTAGAGAAAAAGTCATCTAGACATTCTAAAAATACCAGTTGCTTCCATGTTCCTCAATAACTCAAGCTGGGAATCCATGAAAGAAGAAGTTTAATATTAAAAAGATCACATATCAAACACCATTCACAATCTTATACACATGCTGGTGTTGGTTAGAACTTTGCATATAGCCAGTCCTATAAGACGAGCCCAGCTCTTTTCATTCAGTTCTTAGTTGGCTATAAATTGTGTTCTCCAGCATTCCTTCAGTGTGTACACTAAAAGCAGAGTATTTTTAATTGAAGCCCAGTATCACATATATCAACAAACACCTGGATCTTTTAATAATATCTCTAACAAATACATTCTTCAGATTTCCGTTAATAGATGCTCTATAGAGACCCAGTAGGGGCCTCACCTATACAGAAAGATTGTGAAGAAAAGAACGAAACAAAGCAGGCAAAGGCAGCTTTCTTCAGATCCACCCCTAGGAGGAGCAGGGATCTGGACCCAGGGGAAGGTTCGGCTACGCCCCGGTTTACACCACTGTCTCTCTGCTTGTTTGTTTTGTTTGCTTTGTTTAGTGGCCAGTGATTTTTTTAGAAAAATCTCTTAAAAGCAGAAGCGCTGAGATTAAAGAGGCCAATCTGAGATTGTTTCCTTGCTGAAAGAAAGCTGTGGACTTAAGATCTATTGACCATACACTCAGAGTCATTTCCTGAAAGTTCATCTTCTCCAGTGGTGCCTACACACAGACACAGACACACACACACACACACACACATGGACAGACACAGGAATTAAATTTTTAGATGTCTGTAGTGCCTGTTATTAAACTGTGAGGGAAAACACAATACACAAAACCTAAAACTGCCCTTTATCAGTCTTTAATTTTTTGTTTGTTTGTTTTTGTTTGTTTTGTTTTTGTTCTTGCCGAGACAGGGTTTCTCTGTTGTTTTAGAGCCTGTCCTGGAACTCACTCTATAGACCAGGCTGGCTTTGACCTCATAGAGATGCTCCTGCCCTGCCTCCTTAGTACTGGGATTAAAGGCCTGTGCCATCACCGCCTGGCTTCTAATAGGTTTTTTGTAGTAGTTAATTTTCTCGTGGCTGTGACAAAATGCCGGACAAAAGCAACTTAGAGAAAGAAGGGTTTGTTTTGGCTCACAGTTTGTAGTTTGTGGGTGCACAGCTTGAGGTTCACACTCTGCGGATACAGTCCGTCCTGTCAAGGAAGTCGCATTGATTAGGGCTTGAGCAACTAGGCACATGGCACCCGTATCTAGAAGCCAGGAAGAGATGGGTACTGATGCTCAGCCTACTTTCTTCTTCTCCATTAAGTCCAGGATCCCAGCCCTATAGAACAGTGCCACCCAGATTTAGGCAGTGCCTTTTCACCTCAATTAATCTAATCATGAAAATCCCCCACAGGTATGCCCAGAGATATGTCCCTAGGTGAGTCTAGACCCTGTCAAGTTGATAATCAATAACCACTTATTAATAACAATTATTAATTTAGTGGACAGAAAAGTGATCAGTCTCATCAAAAAAATGTTTATTATGCCAGCAGTATCTACATTTACACTATTTATTTGATGCACTCCTCCCCCACCAAAGAGTAGCTTCCCAGGTGGCCTGCCTGGCTACCCTGTTCTTGCTCAGTATCATGTTCTTCATTGTGCTGATGCCTCCTTTTCTCAGCTCCTCATTCCCAGCTCACCCTCTCCCCCTTGCCTTTCTGTCTCCCTGGCTCCTGCAGCCCTACGTCTCCTCCTTTCGCCTCGTTTGTCACTCTTCCATAGCTCTGTGTCTGAAACTAGGTCATGAGCCTGTCAAGATGTCAGCTTCAAATTTAGTTCTCAAGTCTCTGTCTTTAAGCAACTTTTTACTTGGAGGACGATTTGTTCTTCCCCGTGGTTAGATGGTACAATCTGAATGCTCTTTATATTGTACATGAGTTTTTCTTTGTATGCATCTTCCTAAATGGTTTCTCATAGGCTGCTCTGCATCGGTATTCACACATGACAGGACTGGGGTTAGCTTCAGAACCTTAAGGTCTTTATAAATTGACAAAAAGGGGGGGGGCAGGGGAGAGGGAAGCACCTTGCAAAAGGAACATGTAGTTAATTTTTTTCACTACATTTAGAAAATGGTTCCAGTCACCAAACACAGTCGACTTTTTACAAATGTAATTATGGCTATGCCTCACTGAGGGAAAGTTTTAAATATTAAGACTAAAATGAGCCACAGAAAACTCAAATAACCTCCCCTAGGAACAAATAGTAAAATCTGGTATTCATTAAAATACTTGAATGCTAATGGAAGAGAAAAATGTAAGCCCTGTGTGTCTATTTCTTTGGACCAAGACAGTGTGGTTTCTCAGTTTTCTCAAGTCCTGGCCAACTTAGGATCTGGTGAGACTTTTTGGAGACAGGAAATGTGAGGTTGATGTAAAATACAAGTGAGTGAAATGGTTTAGGGCTGCCTTGTGCTGCATTTTGTCTCTGACTTCCTGTGGAGAAGCATTTTCAGATATAAGAAGCCCATTCCTTGTCTTCTGCCCAACCTTCGTGGTGAAACTGGACATGGAAGAAGGGGTCTTGAAGAGGCAGAAGACGTGTGAGAATTGAGGTTATGCACAATGAAGAAGCTGTGGAAATCAAAGCACCGTTCAAGATGGTGACCTTATCCTGTACCATGGGTCCCCACATACCCGGCTTCATGTAGTCGCCTCCTGGTAGACCAGTTGGCAAAGCAGGAGTCACCTCAGGATCGTCTTCAGTTCAATTGGTCATATTATTAACACTCTATGCACAAAAGTCACTTCAGTAGGAGATTTCCCTCCCCCCTTTAACTAATTTTATTAATCTTGATGCAATCCCAGAAAGGTTAAAAAGAAAAACTTGTCAGCTATCAATGCTTCAGAGAAAAATTAGTTGACTCTTTTTGTCTTCCCCATAATTCCTAGTTACTTTAAAAAGGAAATAAGACTTCTTGTGGTCGAAAGAAATGGCACTTCTTGATGAGAACTTGGGCAGAAGGCGTGGGGTGGGGGCAAAGGAAGTTTATGAGCAGCAACCCGAGGCTGGAGGTAGCTTGCTGGTGAAAATATAGCAGAAAGACAGGTGGGAAGCTGTCAGAATGAATAGGGAATTGTTTTACATTTGCCCCTGGTCATGAAAGACAGGAAAGCTCTGGGCCCTGTGGCGTTCAGGAGAACTGTAGCAGCTCTAGGCGAGGCAGCCAGCAGCCAGCTTTCTGACTTCTCAATTAGGTGAAAGGCCATGATAACTTCATTACGTGTTCATTGAAATATTTCTCGCTGGTTCTCTGCTTTTCTCAACTGATGTCTGGATGTGACAGAGTCCAGCACACAGCGTGTACTAAATGAACACCGGCCGTCTTTAGCATCAGTATGCATTTTACAAAAGGCATAGGTGGCACCGTGAATGAAATTCAACTAATTCACTTCTTAAATAGCTAACATAGAAAGACAAGAGTCAAACTTGACTCTTTTATAGAAACAGAAAAAAAAAAGTAGGTTGTTAATGTAAAACACTTGGGCCAAAAGGGAATCATCCTTTACTTATATTTTCCATTACTCTTTTCTTTTTTACTAAATACATAATAGTTACAGTTCAATGTCAGCAAATAGGGTCATATCATTTTTAATGGCTGAAAATCATTCTAAGCTGTAAAGTCACATATCTTAACAGTCAATTATTGATATACCCTTAGGCTAGTCTTAGTTTTATTAAAAGAAATACCGTTCTGTGGGCTGGAACGATGGCTTGGCAGGTAATATACGTATTGCACAAGCCTCCTGGCCTGAGTTTGATCCCCAGACCACACATAAAAATCTGGATGGTACGGCACACATCTGTAATCCCAGAACTCCTATAACAAGATAGGAGACAGAGATAAGTAAACCATCTGGAAGCTCCAGGGCCAGTTAACCTGGAATATTGTGCAATAGCAGAAATAACAAGAGAGATCTTACCTCACAACAATGCGGGAGGCGAGACCCTACTCCTTAAAGTTACCTTCTGACCTCCACACATATACTGTGGTACACACATGCCTACACACACACACGTATACACACAAGACAAATTCCAACATACACAATGCTGTAATAAGCTTTTGGTTGGCTAAATTTGTCCTAAAATCTCAGGAATGGGAAAGAACTTTCTGAACACTGTACCAAAGGTCAAATTAAAAGAAAAACAGTCCAATAGTGTTTATGAGAAAGAAAATAATGCACATAGAAAATAAGAGATGAATCCAATCCTCCTGGAATTTTTAAAGATAGAAAACACAGCTGGGAGGTGGTGGCGCACGCCTTTAATCCCAGCACTCGGGAGGCAGAGGCAGGCGGATCTCTGTGAGTTCGAGGCCAGCCTGGTCTACAAGAGCTAGTTCCAGGACAGGAACCAAAAAAAGCTACGGAGAAACCCTGTCTCAAAAAATTTTTTAAAAAAAAATAGAAAACACACTCTGCAATGTACATAGAAATGTTTCCCTACCTTTTAACTATAAAGGACACTCAAAATTAATTTTAAATGATACTATTTTAATGGAAACGTAGAGATGGGCTCGACACAGGCAGGTCGTATAAAATCAAGTCTATTAGTGGTGCACATCTGTTGACAAATATCAGGTTTGCATGACAATCACTACCTTGTGGGATTTTTAGGGTCATTAATAGAATGAGGATAGGAAAGGAAACTTAATACATTAACATGTTTTCTTTTCCCATGGTTTCTATATGATTGCACCTAGTATCATCTTTAAATAACATGAACAGTTGGCATCACTCCCGAGTAATTACACTGTATCTTTTTTTGGGAGCTTCAGGCTCACGCACACTTGGGTCTTTCTATTTCACTCATTGACAAATACCTAAAAACTCATGTACCCAAGTAGTTCTTAGTTTTTCTCTCTGCTCTGGGTTGTTTTTTTTTTTTTTTACTTTGATTAGCACAGAGTCCATATTTTAGAGTAGAATTTTCCATGCAACATCCTGTATTCCTTCACACACCTAGCACTGTCCTCTGCCCCCCGTCCCCGCCCATGACATCAGCAAAATCTCCAAATATCTTCTCGGTTCTTCTCTTTCTCCCCAGTCATGAAGACCACAGGAGTTTCGGTTGTCTTTGCTCATTCTTGAACTACAGTACTAGTGTCCTATTTGGTCCTCTCAACTCCACTTTGGCCACTGGCCGTCAGAATAACATTTTAAAAATGTAAGGAGATCGTACTTTAAGCTTCTTCATCACTTGAAGCTCTTCAATGGCTTTTCATTACTCATTATTAAATTCAAACATTTGGTGCCTGGAGGAACACATAGCAAGCATTAGATTATTATCAAGCCTTTGGTGATCTGCCACTGCCTACCACACGAGCTTCTCTTTGAGGTTGTTCTCAGCCCCATTCCCTTCCCTTTTTCCCCTCCTCTTCCATCCCCCCCCCCCCCCCCGAGTCTTGAAGAATACCATGTACTTGCTGGGTCAGAATATGTGAACCAGCTTTTCTGTTTGCATGGAGAGCTCCTAACCTCACTGATCCCAGGGCTCAGGATGCAATATACAGCGGCTACTTCCTCTATGTGACCTTCCCTCCCTTGCTAAAGAAGAATGCCCATGTGACTATAACTCTGTGAATTTTATTCCTGTGCCTTATCTCCCAACAAATAGCACTTATTATTACTTACATCACGTATCGGAGCTTCTAATTCTTCCGGTTTTGTAACTGCTGAGTCATCCTTCCAGCCCCGATTCCAGTTTCTTATAGGAGTTCAAATCATAAGCCATAAAAGAAAGAGGAAAGGACAAAAACCATACCATTCAGTTACTAGTAGGTTTGGAAAGCTCTTTCTATGCCTGGCACTCTGCCTTGAAAGAGGTGACAGGAAACCTGTGTGCAAGTAGAGTACCTGATGCTTGCTCTATTGAGACCTCAAGGCCAATGGTGTCTCATTTAGATGTGAGAAGAGCGGGACTCAGGGGTTACTCCAGTGCCAGAGTGTAGTTTGTCTGACCACACGAGCATCCTCTGTTACCATCTGCGTGTGTAGCATTAATAGGGGAACATTAGTCTTTCTGGGCCTGAACGTGACCTCAAATGCTACTCGATTGGAGCAGGATTTACTGTCATGGCTCCAGATTGCTGAGTTTGATGGAGATGTAAATACAGATAATTCAGGGAGAGAAGTGATAAACTGAAGCCCCTCTTTTATTTTCTCTCTGGAAATTGTCCATAATTAAGATGACCCACTCCGCTCAATTGTCCCCGTTGGCTTCACAGATATAGCTAGAATCGTGAATACGAAATGTCCCTGTCCATGCAGTAGGCCCCAGAGTCACCCTGTCTATCATGACCCGGGATGGCTGACGGCTGTTCGGCAGTCTTCCATGATCTGTTTTCCCTTTGCTCGTTGTCCCTATTTGCTCCTGACTCCCCCAGAGGGAAGCTGACTTTTAGTAGCATCCAGATTCTATACCCTCCTAATCCACCTATAAGCAGGGTAATTGCCTAGTGAGGTGCCTGGACCTGGGGTTTGGGGATCTCGCGCCTGGCCCCGGACTGCATACTGCTGGCATTTGGCCAACACTCCACATACAGCAGGCTTCCTTATAGTTCCCAGAGGCCACTGTAGGGCTGCTCATCTTTCGTAGGAGTTCTTCCACCATTGGCTAATCCCAAAGACGCTTCAGAGACTTTGGCAAGAGCAAATATACTCTTCCCTCCCTGACCCCCACCCGTGCTGTGCTGAGCTTCAGCGAGGCTCATTTGTTCCTCCCTGTCAGGCTCTCAAGAGAAGGACGTGTCTCCCTGTGCTCTCATCCTGCTTCCTATGTTTCTGGCTCAAACCCGGGTCAGTTTTTGAAATGATAATAAGCAGATGCCTTGCTCCTCTGGTTTGTCATTTCTAACCCAGTGAATGCTTCCGCTCTTGAATCATCGTGGGAGTGGGGGGTAGGGGATGTCACGTGTGGTAGCTACCTAGCATTCACCTGCCTGCCTCCTCAGTCTATTGATAGACAGATGAGCTGCTAAACACAGGCTAGCCTGGATGTATTCTTCACTGGTGACCAGGTAATGGATACTGCATCAAGATATCAGTTTGGTGCAGTTGAGGGCGAATTTCTTCTTCTTTCAGAGACATGAAAGTTCAGAGGGATGGGGTGGGGGAGGGCAGCCAGGTGGAGACCTCTTGCTGGGTGGTATTTTTCCGGAAATGAGCTTTCAGGGGAGAGCCAGGAGCCATGGGATTGATGGGATGTTGTCACCCTACTGTCAAGGGGGCGGGGCCAGGCTGATTGCATTATTTAGGGACACGTTTGGTTTTCTTGCTTGCTTTTTCTCAAAGAGGAGAGCCGAAGGCAGCTGCCTTGGAACAGCAGCCCACTTGTCTTGTGATCTAAGCTAGCTGAACTTCACTTTTACCTACTCCTCCATGTCCAATTGCACCCGTGTGCAATGCCAGTCCTGAGGTTTGCCTGGACCGTCGGCCAGACTCTGTGGTTGTGGGAGGCTGGCCACATCTGCATGAAGGAAGAGCTAGATGCCAGGCCAGAAGTGGGTTTTAGCTAGTACTCCATGGAAAGAAGAGGTTTTCAACAGTTCCGTAGAGGAGGATGGGAAATACCTTTGGACTCTCTGATGTTTAACTTTCTTGGCTCGTCCAGTTCCTTGTTATTTTTTGATTGCTAATCAGAGCTGCCAGTGTAACAGTTCCCCCAACCTCGGGTTAACTAAAGTATAAAAGGAGTTCAAACCTTCCAAACTCAAACATGATTTGCCGAGGGGAAACATTTCCAGCTACAGAGGGCTGGTGTTTTCATGGGAGGTGATGCCATGCTTAGGGATGGTCATAGGAGGGAGAAGAGAGATTGTTTTAAAAGGTAACTTTTGTAAACACAGGTTGAGCATCTCTTACCCCAACAACCTGGCGTTTAAAATGCTCCAGTTCTGAAGCTTGCTGGGCACCGATGAGATGTCCCGATGGAGTAGTCCACACCGCGTGGTGCTGTCTCAGCGTGCAGGCTCTTAAAACATTACATACAATCTTAATTTTGGGCAACATGTGAAACATGTATATGAAACATGTGTTTGTAAATATTCTAAACCAAAACAATATGTCTCTGGCATAGTTGTGAGTTCAAGTTTCTTGGAAGAGGACAAGCAACCTGCAGAGCTGATCTAGGGACTCGGGTCTGGAACTGGAACCCTTCTCTTGCACGGTGCCGAGCTCCATTCATTTGCAATCTTGCCTTCCCTGTATTTCACAAGAACTCAGGAGACAGAAAAGGGTAAAGAAAGACCGGTTTACGTATAGTTTGGCTCCAATGTGTGTACATCTATATGTGTTTGTAGGTATGTGTGGATTCTTCCCCATTCTGCCTGTGGCTGTTTTACAGTTTATAGAAGGCCAGGAGACAAAGGTTAGAATATATGCAAATTTAGCTGTAAGATGGGTCAATCTTTTTCTGGGAGAATGGGATCCCAGGCCCTAGGTTTCCATCAGGTCTCTGGTGGAGGGGTAATTCTTCTGAAATTTAAATCCAGACCAAGAAAATTAGAGCGATAAAGAGCTCCCCCCCCCCTTTTTTTTGAGACAAGGTCTCAGTATACACTGGCAACTCACCATGTAGACCAGACTAGCTTCTAACCCACAGATCTCTGCCTACTTCTGCCTCCTGGGCTGGGATTTAAGATGTGCTACATCACGCTTGCCAAGGACCCTCAGTTTTGAAAGAGAAAAGAATCGGGTTTGGTGAGATAGATGAGGTCCTCCCAGGCTAGCCCTGGAAGAATTGTTTGTCTAGAGGTGCATGCCTTTGAGAAATAGAGGAAGAATTGTTCATCTAGAGGTACATACCTTTGAGAAATAGAGGAAGGAACTCTTAGGCGTCTTTTCTTTGGACTCAGCTTCCATTCTGATTCCTGTGTGGCCATTAGACACACTGATTCTATGAGTGAACCAAAGCAATAGTCCGGTAGTCCCTTCTCCTCTCACCGCATGGCTTTAGCTGAAGGTCATGGTTCTACCGGGGTGCGATGGACAGCGGGGCCCCCTCTTCCGTCACAGTATCTTGCAGAGTGTTTGCAGCACAGTGCACTCTGTGGAGGGAAGTGACTATGTCGTGGTCCTGTAGCCCCGATAGACAGAGGGCAGGCCAACTGCGTCAGGCAGTATAAACAAGGAAAGAAATAAGGTAGGACCCAGGCTTTCTTTCCTGCTCTTCTATCCCCATGCCCTGAACTTGGAAGTCACCCACTGAAAGCCTCCGGGGTCCAGGCAGAGCGTTCATACTGTGGCACGGATGAGGAAGGCCGCTGGAGATGCGCATGCTCCCAGTTCTTCTGCTGAGCTCTCCACGAAAGTACAGCCGCGTGAAGAAGGCTCTTGAGTGCTTGGCCTTTATGTAAAACTCCTTAAAAAAAGGGTCTTTTTATTTCATTCTGAATGTCATCCCCTTGAAATTCTGAAGATTGTGGTTCTCCTAGCCAAACAGCTGCCATATTCATCCGATTAGCCGTGCTTGCTCGCAGGGAGTCTATGGCCACTGAGTTTACTTACTATCTGATGACGTTCTCCCATAGAAGGAGGGACCTTAGATTCCAGAGCTCAGCCCAGCCATCTCTACTCAGTTTTGCTCTAATTACCCATTCTTGGGGTCCTGGGAGGTGCTGGAATATGTAAGCAACTAGAGGTTAACTGAAGAGGAACTCCATCTGTGAGGCTATATATAGGGAAGACATCATTACTACTGGCTGAAGCCTTTCCAGTAGGACTGTGTTGAGGTCAGCCACCCTCCTGTAGGCTACCCCTCCCTCATACTCTGTAAGTGAGCCCAATAAATGAACTGCTTCCCCACATTGAACTCTGGTGGAATTCTACTTCCGTTTGTTGTTGAGGCCCTATAAGGAATGGGGAGATGTTGTTTCTGCCTCCTCGGGGAGGATTCTTGCAACACTCAGGGATGTGCATGTGGATGGCTTTTCTGCTTGGTTGAAATCCAAGGTAACCTCCAAACCTAGCGAAGAAATGTTTACCTTACTTTGCCGTCCACAGCTTGTCTCTCCTCGCTGCCCAAATTTATTACGTTATTTTTAGAATGTTTATTTAGTGTGTAGAGCTGACCAAGGAGAATCCGAGGCTTTTATTAGGGCATAACTGTGCCTTCTATCTCTGGACTCCACCGGCAGAGACTAAAAACAGTCCGGCAAGCCCCTCCCTCAACGAGAAAACGGAGGGTATGTTAAGAGGAGAAAGAGAAACAGTCTCTCTTCGTCCCTCCTGAGTTCCCTCTGAAACCGAACACAGCTATGCCTTGCTGTAGGTGACCTTCATTCCCTAGGACTCCATGGGTACCAGTGTCCACAGATGCCGAGGTCCTCTACATCCGAGGGACTGTTTGCATGTAACTGACACCCAAGCTCCCACCCTTTAAGGCCTCTCAGTCACAATTCCTAATACAATGTATATACCGTGGCCAACGTTGCCCCTACGACACTGTTGGGGGACTAATGAAGAGGAAAATGTCACTATGTTCATAAAAAATATATTGAAAAATAATTGTGCAGTTATAGAACCTGTAACTTCTACAGGTCAACTCTGAAGATTTGTCATGGAAATAAGTTATTTGTCCTGAAAGGAAGGCTGTGATTACCTGGAAGCTCCCATCTGGGGCTGTGACACCAATGCTGACAATGCCTTCTTTCTTTCTTTCTTTCTTTCTTTCTTTCTTTCTTTCTTTCTTTCTTTCTTTCTTTCGATTGTTTTATTACAAATACTTATTTGTGTGTGTGTGTGTGCATGATGTATGTATATTTGGGAACAAGTGCGATTCAGCACATGTACAGGTCAGAGGACGATTTTCAGAAGTTCATTCTCTCCTATGGTGAGTCCCAGGGATTGAAATCACAATGTCGCGTTGGGCAGCAAACCCCCTCACCTGCTGCTTCTGTCAGTGTTCTATGGCTGTGAGGAGATGCCAGGA
Source organism: Microtus pennsylvanicus (assembly GCF_037038515.1). Classification (NCBI taxonomy): domain Eukaryota; kingdom Metazoa; phylum Chordata; class Mammalia; order Rodentia; family Cricetidae; genus Microtus; species Microtus pennsylvanicus. Next base: position 40,035,899 of record NC_134595.1, on the reverse strand, counting down.
CCTTGCCCACAGACGAGCATTTAACTGGGGCTTGTGTACAGTTCAGAGGGTTAGTCCATTGTCGTTATGGTAGGGAACATGGTGGCATGCAGGCAGACACAGTCCTGGAGAAAGAGCTGAGAGTTCTACATCTGGACCTGCAGGCAGCGGGAAGAGAGAGTGCTCCTGGCCCTGGCTTGGGCTTCTGAAAACCTCAGTGCCCACCCCCAGTGACTCACTTTCTCCAGCAAGGCCACACCTCCTAACCCTTTCAAACAGTGCCTCTCCCTGGGGACCAAGCATTCAAATCTATGAGTCCCCTGGGGCCACTCTTACTCAAACTACCACACCTGCCCAGCCATGTCTTCTTATTGTAAGCCTAACAGTTTGCTTTTTTTAAATTATTATTGAAAAAATTTCTGCCTCCCATTTCCCTCCCCGTTCCCCCACTCCTCTCCCTCTCCCCCCACTCCTCTCCCCCTCCCTCTCCAGTCCGAAAAGCAGTCAGGGTTCCCTGCCCTGTGGGAAGTCCAAGGTCCTCCCCCCTCCTTCCAGGTCTAGGAAGGTGAACATCCAAACAGGCTAGGCTCCCACAAATCCACTACATGCAGTAGGATCAAAACCCAGTGCCATTGTCCTTGGCTTCTCATCAGCCCTCATTCTCCGCCATGTTCAGAGTCCGGTTTTATCCCATGGTTTTTCAGACCCAGTCCAGCTGGCCTTGGTGAGCTCCCAGTAGATCAGCCCCACTGGCTCAGTGCACCCCTCATGGTCCTGAGTTCCTTGCTCATGTTCTCTCTCCTTCTGCTCCTCATTTGGACCTTGGGAGCTCAGTCCGGTGCTCCAATGTGGGTCTCTTTCTCTATCTCCATCCATCACCAGATGAAGGTTCTACGGTGATATGCAAGATATTCATCAGTATAGGGCCATTTCAGGTTCCCTCTCCCCAGCTGCCCAAGGAACTAACTGGGGACATCGCCCTGGGCACCTGGGAGCCACTCTAGAGTCCAGTCTCTTGCCAACCCTAAGATGGCTCCCTTAATTAGGATATATACTTCCCTGCTCCCATATCCACCCTTCCTTTATCCCAAGCTCCCCCCATCCTCCCCTTCTCACTTTTCTCCCACCATTTCCCCTTATCCCCATCCCACCCCACCCCCAAGTTTCCAATTTTTGCTCGGCAATCTTGTCTACTTCCAATATCCAGGAGGAAAACTATATGTTTTTCGTTGGGTTCACCTTCTTATTTAGCTTCTCTAGGATCACAAATTATAGCCTAACAGTTTTCTGTTCATACCTCAGCTTCCTTCCTCTATTGGCAGGGCAGGGTGGGGGTGGTCCTGTGTCTGCCACATCTGGTGTTCCTATCACTGCTTATGAACTTCTAGCTGCAGACTGAGCTGGTTGTGTTTCTGAAGCTCCCTGCTGTCTGCCCCACTTCGCCTACTGCTAAAATGCCTCAATTGATCATACCCATCTTTCCTGGAGCAACACCTCACTCCACTAGAGAGTGCTCTTCCTGATCTCACAGCAACTTTGGCAGCTTCAGAGATTCTCACGGTCCACACGAGCCTGCTCTTGGTGATGTTTAGCTATCAAAAGAGACTTTCCTTGTCATCTTTGTCTGGATACAAGCTTTATTTCCTGAGTACCTTGAAAATTTCTGAGGAAATTAACAGTAGCTTCATGCTCTGTTCCAGCCACAGGTGGTGAATAGTGGATGCTGAGTTAATGCCTGAAGACTGACTTTGGGATGCTGGCTCTACCTCACAGTAAGAGTTGAGTACCCTCAGGGTCTTTTTCTGGGACCATTAAACCCCAGGGTCGGGATATCTGAGAGGTTGTTGTGTTTGGTTTGATTTTTGAGACAGGTTTTTATATAAACCAAGATGACCTGAAACTTACAGAGAGTGAGCTTTTCTGTCTCTGGCTCCCAAGTGCTGGACTTAGAGACATGTGTCACCTCACTTGGTTTCTCCAGAAGTTTTCTTGTACAGTAGTGTGTGACAGTCCCTGCTCCCTCTAAAGGCTTGCAGGTGGAGATGGTTGATGTTCTGAGGAGAAATTTCACATTGTTGAGAGAGAGAGAGAGAGAGAGAGAGAGAGAGAGAGAGAGAGAGAGAGAGAAAGAGAAAGAGAAATTTCTTTGTACAAAGACCTTACTGACCCATGGAACCCTTGAACATATCAACAATACAGAGAAATCATACACTAAACCAAGCTTTGTTATTTTGTTGAACATAACATTTTCCAAATTTCTTTTTACCCTGTCCCTGATGTAATAGCTTGAACCTCCTAGAAACCTAGGATCCTGGTCGTCACACTTTGAGAGGGTTTTTCCCAACCAGCCTTTCCATCCATCTTCCTCTAAGCTAGGGTTTTAGTGGGTCAGACTGGCTGTGACAGGGATGAGAGCCCTTGGGAAACTGGACTCCAGCGTTTCTCGAACATCTGTTATTTCCTCCATTTTGCATGATGGAAACACTCCTCCCGTTTCTTCCTCTCTGCTTTGCATCCTTTCAGCTAAGGCCAGACGAGGCAAGCTCATCTGTTCTGATGACGTGCACAGACACTGGAGCGAGGTCATTAGACGTTTCTGAGTGCCTCTGCTCCTTGCTAGTCTGTAAATGTTTTCCAGAGTTTCTGCTGCAAATGGATCTTTGTTTTACATGTCTTCAGAAAGCACTTGGAAACCAAGTCATGTCCTCATAACCTGGGGTGAACTTAACTAGTCTGGTGGCTTCTGGGCAAGCAGACTTCCTCGTAAACGTTTTAGATGTCTCCTCATTTAGTTTCCAATGTTTAATTTTTTTCTTTAAATCCCTTTAAGTCGACTGAGACTTTCACAAGCAGAAAAGAAAGGTTATGTTTCTTGACTTCTCTAGATTATACACAACCAGGCTCTTAAGTTCTTCCTTGCACACACCAGGGTTTTCATTTGTCTCTCTGTTCTGGCCACCCGCTCTGAAACTAGGGCTGGTTATAATCCAGTGCAGTCTTCCAATGGGGTCTGACCTGCAGGTTATGGAGGGGAATCCTTCCCTCCTAGCGCAGACACTTTTTTTAAATGTTTTTTTGTTTGTTTTTTTTTGTTTTTTGTTTTGTTTTGTTTTGTTTTTCTGAGACAGTAGCAGATTAAGGTTTTCCATGGCCCTGGCATCCTTCGGGTTGTGCCTGTGTCTGTATCTGACCTAGGCACAGTCCCTTCATCTGAGGGTTAAGTCCTCCTCCCCCAAACACGCGACAGTTAATTCAGGTCCTCTCTCGTTACATACTAAGCTTTTGTCCTTTGGCCAGAAAAACCTGCCTGGCATTTCCCTGCACCTGTCTCTGCTTCACTTTCTTCTTTCTCTGACCTCTGACCTCCTGTCAAATTGCCCGTCCTCTTTTCTGTATGTTGAATGACAGCGCCCCTTGTGTAGTGAAGTTCATTGTCTGAAGTTTTATCATCTCTGCAAAAGCAGCCTAGACCAGGCTCTCCCAGCTCCCACCCTTCCTCAAAGCTGTAGCGGATTCACCATTGTCTCTCTAAATCATCAGCACTTGGGGAATGTTCTTCATACGTTCGTCCTATGTTCTTGCGATGGTTGATGCAGGGTTTCTTCCTCTTGTCTCTGCCAATTATCCTTCCCACGACAGCAGAGAGTCAGTGGTGAGCATTCCAGTAGATCTGACACATCTTAAAAACTACACTGAATCCACTGACTCTGCTTTGCCTCTCCTTGCACAGAGATAGGCAAATGCCTAGATCTGTCTCATTTTCAGACTAGAACAGTGAGCCTGAGGAGATTCACCAGATCAGCCCGCGGTCTAGTTCAGTGTCACCAGGATCACTAACTGCTCTCCACTTCAAAAGTCACGTGCCTTTAAACTTCACATGGCTGACAAGACAGTTTGCTGAGGCTAGAGAGCATGATCACAACCCCCTGATCTTACGCTGCACGCTTTAGTTTTGACAATTTTTTCAGGTGCTTGGTGCTCCATTATGCTGGTTCTGCATACAAAGGATTTGTGTCTTCCGAAAAGACTTGGGTTTGAATCTTCATTTTGTTTTCTCCCATTTTGGCATTCTTCATGGCCACAGTTTTTACTTGACTAGGAGATTCACGCTGTCTCAGGCATGGCTTGAAAATTGTTCTCAAAGCACATGTTAGAAATGAGAGCATTCTCTATCACGTGCTTCCTGACATTGCCGCACACTGAATAGAGAGAACTAAGACTGTCCCAGTATATACTAAGGGAGGATGAAGTACAGTGTGTACAATGGAAGGAGCTGATTCAAAGCATTTGGCGAAAATGAATTATTCTATGGACCAGAGAGAACGGAATGAGCAGTACAGACAAGACTCTTGATCTGATAGGCTTCATATTTTTAATGAGAAGACAGGCTGTAACAAACACATATGCAAATGAGGTATTTCTGACGGCCATATGCAGGGAGAAGAGCGCTTCGGAAGATGTGTGGGGTGCAGCCTGAGAGCGGGTGTGCTCAGTGTGGTGTGCGAGTAGAGATTCGATTTGATTTGTACGTACATGACGTATGCTACTGTGCATGCCGGGGGTGTGGTTGTAAGTGGGTGCATGTGTGTGTTTGTGGGTGCAGAGTCAAAAAGTTGATGCTGGGTGTCTTTATCAATCACTTCCCACTTTTTTTTTAATTTTTGCAATTTTAAAATGCTATGTATGCATGTGTGTTTGTGTGTGGACACTTTAGTATATGTGGGAACATGAGCATGGAAGTGACCAAGAAGGGCAGAAGCGTCGATCTCCTGAAACTGGAGCTGTTATCAGTTGTGAGTTACCTGGATGAGGTGTTGAGAACTGAGCTCAGGTAATCTGAAGGAGCGGTGTGTGCTCTTAACTTCTGAGCCATTTCAACAGTCCCCACACCTTTTTTTTTCATTTCATATTATGTTATTGGAAAAGATGATCTCTCACTGACTCTGGAGTCGTTGACTTGGCGAGGCTGACTGGCCAATGAGCTCTCTGGATCCATTTATCTCTACCTCCCTAGCGATGGTTTTAGAGTCACCTGCCCCTGTACCCAGCTTCTGCATGAGTGCTGGGGACCTGAAATCAGGACTTCTTGTCTGTGCAGCAGGCACTTGATCCATTGAGCCATGTCCCCAGCCTCTTAATTGACACTTAAATGGTAAGATATAGGCAGCTGCGTCAACATGGAGGGGGCAGTTCCTTTTATACAAAAAATGAGTAGACGAGGACATGGGAATGAGGGATGTCTGAGGGTTAGTAAGAGGGTCAAAAAGGCTGGTGTGTTTTGAAGGAAGGTAACAAGAACAGGAAGAGGGAAGCTGACATGAGGTCTTGGAGATCAAGAGAGCCACTGGAGGGTTTAATGAAGGTCGTGGGAGTAATGCTTTTGGATCTGTGTGTTTGAATCAGCGTACTGGGTTTCTCTGTGTATCAAGGGAGTTAAGCAGAGTCTGAAGTGGACACAAGGTCACTGCTGCAGGATGCATCATCCAAGAGGATCCATAGCATCTCTGCTGCTTACCTCTAGGAATACGGATGTCTCGGGCATGATAAGAAAACATCATATACCCTTTTCTTCCTGTGTCATTTCCTTGCAAGTTTTAAGCCAGGTGCAATCTAGAGGCTCATGATTTTTTAGCTTGAAAGCAGAAACACACATACACACACACACACAAAATAAAACAAAAAGGCAGAAAAACATTACAACGAACCAAATATATTAAATGAGTTAAGAGCACAGCCCAGGGCTAACGTGGGCTGGATGGAGATCTTCTGATACAAGAGTTGTTGGAAGAGAATCAGTTGGTTGGTAGTATAGCTGTGGGACTTTGAATGTAATTGGCCCCACTCATAGGGAGTGGCACTGTTAGGAGGTGTGGCTATTTTTGGAGTAGGAATGGTCTTGTTAGAAGAAGTGTGTCACTGTGGAGGCAAGCTGTGAAGTCTCATATGTGCTCAAGCTGCATCTAATGACTCAGCTCACTTCCTGTTAACTGTGGGTCAAGATGTATGACTCTTGGCTGCTTCTCCAGCACCTTAGCTGTCTGCACACTGTCATGTTGCACCAGGATGATAATGGACTAAATCTCTGAAACTGTAAGCCACTCCATTAAATATTTCCCTTTATAGGGGTTGCCATGGTCATGGTGTCTCTTCACAGCAACTGAAACCCTAACTGAGACAATGGCCTAGAATATGTGATAAAAGAGACAGCATGGGCACTGGCTTAGTCAGTATAGTTCTTACTGTACAAGCATGGTGACCTGAGTTCAGATCCCTAGTTCCCATCTGAAAAACTGTGTGTGGTGACACACTTCTGTCATCCTAGTCAGGGTAGATGAAGACAGGAGGATTCATGGGACCTTCTAGATAGCCAACCTAGCAGAATGAGTGAGCTCCAGGTCGGATGAGGGGCCCTGTATCAAAAACTAAGCTGGAGAGGTGATTGAGAAAACACTCTGCATCAGCTTCTGGCTTCCACATGCATGTACACTCGTGCATGCACACATATGTACACACACACACACACACACACACACAACACAACAAAATAAAAACAAAGGGAATACTGTTTTTCCCTGCTTGCTGTATTCAGTCTCAATTTGGCTTTCTCCTAGCCCGTACTGGTTTTGCTGTTTTCCTAAGGAGGAAGTTCTGTCCCCATTTTGCTTGTCTGACCAACCAGTCAGGTCCTTACAGAAAATAGACAAGCCATGGAACTGAGAGTTTGGAAACTTTTGTAAAGGGGCTTGTTGAATGGTCCGGGAGTGTGAGGAGATCTCTGAGCCCTTGCGAGAAAACGCCAAGAAAACAACAAAAGAATCTTGTGACCTTAGTTTCTTCACAACGTGGAGTTTTCTTGGATGTGTTCTCATGTTCCTCTTAGGTGCAGCAGAGAGGTGAGTTTACTTTAGATTACTCATTGGTGCTTACTGTTGCTATTCCATTATCCTTTATATGCCTCTATGGAAAAACAGGTTTTCGTCGTTGTCCTTGTGATTGCACAGAGTGAACTCGAGAGAACTTTGCTCAGGTGACTTTTCTCGCTCCTCAGGTTATATGTCATCTGAGACTGTGAATAAAGTTGGCCATTGGGTGAGACGTTAGCCTGCTTCATTTGTTGGCTCCATTCTCACAAATTCCACCACCTCCAGAGCGGGGATAGCAGCTATCGAGAGAGGGCCAACTATGGGCACTAAGTACCGCGAGACTTGAAGAAGAGCTAAGACCTGATAGGTCCACACAACCATGGGGTGAGAAAAGTACTACCGAACCAGAAAGGTGGCCAGAGTCACGGGGGAAAGTCTTGAGAAGACAGTCAGGTGCTCATTGTTTCCTCCCGAAGTGAAGCCCAGCAGGTAACAAGCAGAGAAAGGTCCTGCCACATTTCCCCACCCATGTTCAGAACAGCAGCTGAGGTCTCCCAAAGAAACCCAGAGGGTCACAGACCCTGGCCTACCTAGTAGATGAGGGCAGAAGATGGGTTTTAGGGGTGAAATTGGATGGCTTTTTATCACTCAAAGCTCATGTTAGTTATGTGATAAAATACCCTGAGAAAAGCAACTTAGGGGAGAACGGGTCTGTTTTGGCTTACTGCTAAGATGCATAGAGCCCATTATGGTAGGGAAGACATGGCCCAAGGTGCAGGAAGTTGATTTGAGCACACCATGTCAAAAATCAAGAAATAGAGTGGATAGGAAGTGGGGCCAGGCTGTCCGACATCAAAGTCTACCTTCAGCGCTGACCTTCCTCCCTTCCTCCAGCGAGTTTCCACTTCCCTGAGGTTCCACAAACCTCACCAAACAGTGTCGTTAGTTGAGGACTAAGTGTTCAGACACATAAGCCTGTTGAGGACATTTCTTATTTGAACCAAAAAATAAAAAATTCAAGAAGAGGCAAATTCAGTTGCAAACCATATTGTCAGAGCATGAACATCCCGTGAGAGGATTCTTAAAGACATTCATGGGGGCCACTGATGTTTCTCATACCTCGTCTAGTTCTTTGATGCTAGAGAAATGTCTTAGGGATTAGATCATAAAGGACTTCATGCCAGTGAGGAACTGGAGTGAAGGGAGCTTGGCCTAACTTGAGAAACAAGAATTGCATGTTGTATTATTGCTTAATCTCCGTCCCTGCTTGGCTACGAGGTACAGCATCCATCCCTGGCTTCTTCCTTCTTATCTGAGCTGAAGGGCGATTATGAAACAACTCATGGATCTATTCCCCATCTTCTCTGATCTTTCGAGACTGCACAAAATAAGGCTTAATGAAGGTGGCGTGCCTCTGAGTGACTTAGAACTGAGACTGTGACTACATCAGAAGTCTTTCTATGGCAAAATTTTAATGGCTGAATAATATGCTGGAACAGAGGAGTAATTTCCTCTCGAATGCTAGGATGAATTATTTATGCTTTGACAACATTATGTGTCTCTAAAGCAGCTTTTAGTTATTCGCCACTTCTGGGCTACAGCTGATCCCGCTGCCCATTCTTGTAATTACATTAACCTCTTGACTTTACATGACAAGCTTTTCCTGCTCACTGCGATCAATAGCCCATAACTATACCTCTTTAATAGGGCCGTAGTTACACTTCAGTTCAGATACAATTAACTTTTGTCCCCCTTTTCTTTTTTTGGTAGGACATGGAATAAAATTTCTTATTTTAACATCTGGAACAAAAGAGAATCACCGCGAAGGGGGAAAAACACACACACACACCCACACACACGCACACGTGAGGATCATATGAAAGGCAGTGATTGCATTGATAAATAGGCCAGATGAAAATCTAATTCTGCGAGCACCTGGGATTAGAAACACTGAGAGACTCGGTGGATATCAAAGCCCTAGATTTGTGTGGTGGCCTTGAAATCTCAGCTGTAATAGGCTTTGCTGTTCAGGAGGATTAAAGCCACAGTGGACTGCCTCGTTTATTAGCCAGCCTATACCAACTAATTATTGAACGTAAATGTAAATAGAGTTACATAGCAGTTAACTGCTAAAACATTTCTCAGGTTCATCAAACGCTCCTTTGTCAGAAGTCCTTTAGGGATGGGATCGCGAAGCCAGGTCCCGCTGGCTCAGTCAGGCTGTCTGTGCAGGTTCTATCCTGCCAGTCACGTGAAGCAGCATGGGGATTACTTGAACCACAAAACAGCAGCTAATGGTACGTTAGTGTCTGATCCCCCCAAATGAGCACACATTTTCATGCATACCCCGTGTGTATGCGTGTACAGCACACACATGCACCATTGTGCGCTGTTATGCAGACATTTGGCCTATATTTCAACAAAAAGTAGCCTTATGGAGCTTTCTGAGTGTTTCTGTGATTCCGTTGTAGCGCTTTGTGTGTGTTAAGGCATGCAGGCATAGACATGCACACTCACCATAGCCCTCCATCACTTGAATGGACTTGCATGTAAGCTAGACTTCAGTTGCCTAGAACTCTGCAAACCCACGGAGCACTTGGAGAAACTCAACAGAAACCCACAGAAGTGAAATTAATTCATTTTCTGCTGTAATTCTGTAATCTGCAAAGGAACAAAGCCCTTTACTTTTTACCATGCTATATCATCGTAGCCATATATCTTAAAACTAATAAAATAAAACTACCTATTACTAATAGCGATAATTTAGGACCCATCCGGTGTTCCTCATAGATAGTGCATCTCATTTAATATCACCTTAAGAAATAAGCGCTGTCTGTTTAAGTCCATTGTCAGAGTGCTCTAATTTTCCTTTATGGTACTGTCAGATTGCTATATTGCAGGAAAGTGATCTGTATCATATAAAGTGTGGTGCCTATCCATATTACATGATCAGAAAATTAAACATGAAACAACTGTATCAAGTGGGTATGAAATCGGCGGGGAAGAATGAGCGTGTGTTACTACCAAGAAAGAAACTAGACTGGAGAATCTCCCACAGCCCAAGGCTCAAGCAGTCCGGGTTCACATGGGAGTCGGGTCACGTTTTCCTGACTTTTCTTGTTAACGGAACAAATACAGGACTGACACCACTTGCTGGAAGAAGATTTGATTCTGCCTCAGGGTTTCAGGGGTATCTTTGGCTTCTAGCAGAGAGGGTATGAATCTAACTCCAGCCTTAATGCACCTTTGAATACACATATAATTCTCTTCCACAGTTACTGAGCATTCACAAGGTAGTAATTCTCCATTAATAATGCTATTTGCCTTAAAACAGTGTCATGGCTTTCTTCGAATAGACACAATGGTAATCATTATTTACTTAATGATCCAAACTGGATTATCATATGGTATTCTTGTCCCAATGATCCAAGTGGATTATCGTATGGTATTCTTATAAAGGGGAGAGGCAGCTTTGAGGGCAAAGCTTTGGAAGTATCAGGAGAATTACTCTAGCAAATGAGACTCATTTACCCTGATGGAAGTTTATATAGTCCATTTGCTCTGGACCAGATAATTCAGAGAAGCAGACAGCGAATATGGAGCTGTTTCTTAGAGCATCTACAATTCAAAGCATGGAGAAGGTGGGTTTTCATAGCCATGAACTCCAAATAAGCACAATGCCCTTCCATCGATAGTGTCTAAGAACTGGGTGGTACTAACAAGAACGATTAGAGAATCTGCTTCTCTCTGGGGCTGTAAAAGTGTTGGGTCGTTTATGGCTTGTAGTTGATGGAAACATAACCTGCTCCAAAGGTATGATATGTGATAGGTCACTCTGTGGTGTCTTTCCTATTCATCTAAGTTTCTGCTCGTTTAGTTCAATGGGGAAAGACAATTTTTTCGAGGATATACTATCTAATAAAGCAGTTAAAGTTTACACTGTGCCTTAAGCCCTGGGGATGGTCATTTTTCTTTTCCTTTTATGGGTGGTCTGTAGGAGTCAGGAGAGTAACAGTCTCCAGACCCATCTGAACGGAACATGCGCATTACAAAACAGTTTGCCTCTCCATTGGGTCTAAATCACGGGGAAACAAGATCTGGACCCTTTCATGTAGATGAGGCTAAAGGTTTTGGTATCAGCCTACAAAATAGCACTTTGCCAAGAGGATTCAGATTCTTTCAGGTCCAATACAGATTCTCCTAAAACATCTGGGTCTATTTCCAGAAGAAAAAAATAATAATCAGTGTAAGCTAATGAAATTGCCAGATGTGACCACGTGCCAAAATATTGTGATGCTTTTGCTACCTGCTACATTAGGGATGTACCTGATGGGGTGGAATTTCCATTCTGATATTTTCCCTAGGAACAAAAAGACTCCCCCGCCTCCCGCCCCTCAGCTTTACGAACACATAACACCATCGGAGCTATTCATTGCCCCAAAGTGTTCCCTGCTTTGTGGGTACATAACATTCTTTAAGAATTCATTATTCTCACCATTCTCCGGCAGTTATTTATGGTTCCTCCCGTATTCTCGTGATTATTAATGTAGCAGTCAACAGAAAGATCAGCTCTGGATATCCGAATTCAGAGATGCCCAGTTTTGATTCTGTCCTCTGCCTTAGATTCCCAGTTTTGATTCTGTCCTCTGCCTTAGATTCAATGGGAACAGTGTGAAACAGTCTCTCTGCTCTGTAGAGGCAAATATTTCCTTCCTGAAGGGCAAATCACTCACAGAATAATAAAGCCCTGCTCTGAAACTCTTGTTTTATGTTACAATTCCTTCCCTAATGGGGACACATGACCCCAGTAACCTCCTCTTCCCATTCCAGAGGTACAACCTCAAATCCAAATAAATAACTTCCCCGATCAAAAAACTCGGAAACTAAACACACTTACAAAACAAAACAAAACAAAAGCAGTGGTGATGCTGCCTTAAGGCTTACTGTACCAAATAACCTTAACAGGTCTTCTCCAAACCCCAAACAAGATGTTAAGATCCTGATGGAAAGGGATTAGCAGCCACAGAGACAAACTTAAGACTCTAAAAACAGCACCGTCTCAAAGATCCAAACATCGTCCTATTTGGTTCAGAGAAGACTGAACAATGAATGAGGTTTCAAGGAACTGGGAAATTCCTCATTCTGGTCTAAAGGAAAGTAGAAGCAGACACGACCGATGAGCTGAGATGGAGGGAAGCCACGACCTTGCTACAACCCCTTCTGCTGCAAGACACAAGCTTGCCTGTCTAGGAACCAGAGCCTACTTCTCTGCCGGAGGGAGAAAGCCTCTCTTCCAGATCGCACCGGGGAGGCTGACTCTGCCTTTGAAGCAAGTGAGTATAAACTGTCTCTCCAGGTCACTGAGTCCCCACTGTCTGAGAGACAAGGCTCCCTTCTTTCCGGAAGGAGACTGCGACATCAAACAGAACCAAGACAACCAGAAAAGGACTGTAATCCCGGGAAGAAGCCGTGAGGCGGGGCAGAGCATGGTACTCCTGACACCGGGGCCAGGATGATTTGTGGTTGTCAGGGCAGTCTAGTTTTTATGAAGGTTTAGCTGGAATAATGGCGTGTTTGATGGTGAGAGAGTTAAATTTTTTTTTTTTTTCAAAAACCTGTGCTCAGTACCTGTGGCTGCAGGTTCCCTGAATTAAAAGTGTTATGTTGGTTTGGTTTTTTAAAATTTAATTTAAGTTCACTTCTTTAACTTTATATTCTATTTATCTTTTTGACTCCTGTGGGCAGGTGGGGTATCCTATTTCCATCAATCCCTCCCCCCTACTCTCCTTCTTTTTCTTCCTCCCCCTTTTGTCTCATTTCACGCTTTTTTCTTATATGTTGTTGTTGTGTTCGTGGTAATCTGAATCAAAGACTTTGACTAAAAGTTTATCTTTCAAGTGAATTGCAATGCCAATTTTTTACTTGTTATATTGTAGTACAGTTTCCCAACATAAGAAAGGACGGTAGCTGAATTCTTCTCCCCCCCTCTTCACAGGACACCGACTGTCTTACAGAACTAAGTTTTCCAGAATGGGATAAAATCTTGATATGATCTGTCACTTGCCAAAGTATCTACTTTGTGGTGTTTAATCATTAATAACAGCTCAAACCAAAGATCCAAATGTTTCTTCACTCCTTCATCTGGTACTCGACTGATGCTACAACATTATCTTCTCACATGGCTCTTTGTAGACCTAAAACAATTGGAAGATTTTAGGTAAAAAGAATTCAAGATTCAATACCTTGCCCTTTCCCCCTTAGGTCAGGTGAAAGCAAGGCGTCTTCTGTCTCCTTCACAATCCTGTCTTGCCCGGATCCTTTTAGAGTTTAAACCTTGACCATTTACCCTTATTGCACACTGTTTTCCCTGATGGGCTCACATAGAGAACAAGCTGCCTTTCCTTTAGAAATCAGGCTACTCATTCTCTCTTCAGGCCTTACTATTGAATACCTTGTATGCCAAAGGAATAACATTTCTGTTAAAATAAATGAGCCAAGCCACTTCAGAAAGCAGAAAGTGTCAACCAGCTTGGGAGTCTGCAGGGCTCTCGGGCACCCCAACTGGAGTAGCTGCCGATGAGGTCACAATGCTGGTTAAACATCCCCCCCTCTCCATCTTCTTAAAAATTTTTTGTTGGAGAAGATGTTAGATGATACACAGTTCCCAGGAAGTCACTGCGGTTTCCTCTCTACCCCAGGTAGTTTACGTGTCCAAAGTATGCAGTTGATAAATCTATAAACCCGAGGTGTAGTTTAGCTCTTGGAGGTCATAGGATCCCAGTAAACAAATTGCATCAGCTAATCTAAGGGGTTTGTTGGGATGGCACTCACAAGGCAATAGTTTGTCCTGGGTTATAGATATAGGAGGAAAATTCTGGTGCGTCCAGAAGCAACCCATGCGAGGTCTCTGTTCTTGCGATGAGGCTATTCTGCTGAGGATCCTCACCCACTTTGGATTTATGGGCACTAGAAGAAAGCCGGGCACTGTAAATTTTGAAAGCTGCTTATTAGAACCCAAGGGCATTTGACAGTACACGTAATTAATGATCCCTTGCTAAAAGTATTTTGGGGGGATTTTTATTCAAACAAAGTAAGAAAGAAACATGTTAAATATTAGTTCAGTTATATATTACAGGACATTATATCCATTTGTGTGCCCATAAATCATTTAGCCATGAATACTTAAGAAGAGCAAGAAAGTGATATCCTCTCTACACTCTGAGATAATATTGTCTTAGTATTTGATTACAGTCACCGTGTCCTTAATGGACAGATTCATGCCCCGTATCCAGTGTCCAGTTGGAGCTGGGACACCAGGCGATGGTAACTGAAGGATATTAGACCGGGATCAGCCAGAGTTCAGCGCTGTGAAATTGGTGATGAAATAAGACTTTTACTGGACATGTCAGAGGTCCTCTGGCTCTGTTATTGTATTGCTTCCATTGATTTCGTTGCCCTGAGTGTGTGTGTGTGTGTGTGTGTGTGTGAGAGAGAGAGAGAGAGAGAGTGAGAGAGAGAGAGAGAGAGAGAGAGAGAGAGAGAGAGAGAGAGAGAGAAGGGAAGAAGAGAAAGGGGAGAGGATGGAAGGATGAAAAGAATAGAGGGAAAATGGGAAGAGGGGAAAGGGGTACTTTTTCTTGAGAGGGAAGCTTAATATTACAGGAAATACTAAAAATGTCCCTTCTTGTTCAAGGGTTTTTTGTTGTTGTTGCCTTCTTTCCTTCGTCCCTCCCTCCCTCCCTCCCTCCCTCCCTCCCTCCCTCCCCCCTCCCTTCCTTCCTTCCTTTCTTCCTCCCTTCCTTTGTATTACAAGACAGGTTTTTTCTCTGTATCCTTGGTTGTCCAGGCTGGCCTTGAACTCAGAGATGCCCCTGCCTCTGCCTCCTGAATGCTGGGATTAAAGGCGTGTGCCAGCACAGCTTGGCTCTAAGGATCTTTTTATTAGACCATTGGACCAAAGGAAGCAAGAAGGGCAGTAGCTGCTTTGTGGGAGTTTGAAGAATAAACCTGCCTTTTAAACCAGACAGAAACTATTCTTCTAAGATAACTACAAAAGTACGTCACTGGGATTTGAGGGCAGCCTGAGCCAAAGCTTTGTCTCCCTGTACTGGGTGTAGTAAAAAGTTTAAAGAAGAAAACAAAACAATACTAAACAAATAAAGGAAGGAAGGAAAACAGGAAGAAATTCTTCCCAGGACTGGAGACACACTGTGTATTCAGGATTTTGAAGAGTGATGGAAAGAGTCAAGGGGCGGAACATGTGAGGAAGGGTTGTGGTGTGTGTGTGTGGTGTGTGTGTGTGGTGTGTGTGTGTGTGGTGTGTGTGTGTGGTGTGTGTGTGTGTGTGGTGTGTGTGTGTGCGTGTGTGGGGTGTGAGTGTGTGTGTGTGTGTGCGTGTGTGGTGTGTGTGTGTGCGGTGTGTGTGTGTGTGTGTGCTAACTGAACTTTCTGGCCTCAGTATACACTTCTAAATAATGAATGAAAATCAATCAATGGTAATTAAAACGTTCCTCACTGCAAGTATTTATGAATCTAAATTGACATTTTCAGACAACACACGAGCATCAAAAACAAAATAAACAAACAAAAGACAAACAGTGGCTTTCATGCAAATGATGCCTTGTAATTATTTCCTGTCTCTGCTTCAGTAGACACAGGCCCACTATGCCTGACCATCACCATGTGCAAAAGGTGAGCTTTGATTATCTGCCTGGAGAGGAAAGAGGGATTAAATGAAAATCATTGAAGATCAAAAGCAAGTTATAGGAAACCTTTAAAAAATTCTTTTACACGTTGAACTGAGAGCAGATTTTGTAAATTTGGCTGAAGAAACTAAAGGATTTCAGGTATATATTGAGACAGATCAGCGAATAAAACCTGGGCAAGTAGACTGTGTATGTGTATGTATTTGTGTGGTGTATGTATGTGTATGTATTATTGTATGGTGTGTGTGTGTAAGGTATATATCTGTTTGTGTGTGTGGTGTATGTATGTGTGTGCATGCATACATGTGGTTTTTGTTAGTGTGTGTGATGTGTATGTGTGTGTGTGGTATGTGGTCTTGTGTATGTATGTGTGTGTATGTGTGTCTGTGTGTCACAGCTTTAGGGAGGTTGAGAACCACTGATTTATGTGAAAGGGTTGACTTGCCTAGAAAATGGCACCCTTTAAACAGATACTCTTTCAACACAACTATGCTCAGCCAAATGGAAGAAAAAAAAATATATTGGCCAATCCTCTTCGGTATTTTGTGCTTCCAGACATACTTCAGTGTTGGAGTGGGGCAACTGGGCATTTGTGTGTGTTTCAGAAGCTGGCAGATGAACCAACGGCTGAGCGTTTCCTCCTCCAGGGTGCTATTATGGGGTTGGTCTCCCCTTGAACCTTCACACAAGCCAAGGAAAAGATGAAAAATAATCACAGTGGGTTTTAAATAATGCAGCCCACACCACTGTGTGCAAGGCAGCGAGAGATTTATAAAAGAACACAGCCAGAGAGTTCTCTGCTGCGGTAGTGGAGAAAGAGCAGCCCTCCAGCCTCGTCGGGCAATGTCCGTCTCTTGGACATGAAGGGAGGAAACCAAGAAGGAAGCTACTGTGTGAGAGAGGGAAGACAGCAGCTCTGTCTACCTGGGGAGCTGGTGTGGATCGATTTGGCAGGCTCATCTCTGTGCCTTTCTCAGGGCCTGAGGATTCAGAATAAAAAATTTTACTGAGTTGGTACAGTGATTGGCTCGTAGGCACAAAGTCCTAGACTCCATTCTCAGCACCAAACAAACCAGACACGCTGGCACAGAGGTCCTCTCAGAGGGATGGAGGTTGAGGCAGGAGGATCAGAGTTAAAGGTCATCATGCCTAGATAGGTTTGAGGCTAGCTTAGGATACACGAGGTCTAGTTTTCAAAATTAAAATCATTTTTTTTAATCATAAAGAATGAGATGATTGAAGTATTGGGTTTCAAACCCCTATCAGCTTACTTTTTTGTTTTGTTTTGCTCTTATGTTTTTTTTTGAGACAGGGTTTCTCTGTAGCTTTGGTGCCTGTCTTGGAACTAGCTCTTGTAGACCAGGCTGGCCTCGAACTCATAGAGATCCACCTGCCTCTGCCTCCCAAGTGCTGGGATTAAAGGCGTGCACCACCACTGCCCTGCTTGTTTGTTTTTAATTGAATTAAAATATATTTTTTTGAGACAGTGCCTCTTTATATAGCCCTGGCTGGCCTAGAACTTACTGTATAGACCAGGCTGGCCTCACACTCACAGGGATCCACCTGCCTCTGCCTCCTGTGTACTGGGATTAAAGGCACATGCCATGACGCCTGGCTCCTAGCACCTTACTTTCTGGTGACAAGAGTTTCTTGGAGACCCAACAGCATCCTTAGGATACGTGGGTAATATTTCATCTCCTCGGGGTTGGTTTGAGCATCCTGTAATGTAGACTGATAAGAGGCTGGCTTCTCATCAGTAGGGACTGACACCCACATTTCATTCAAACCTCAGTGGACAGACGCACTCTCCTGGGACTCTTTCCTGGAAGCCAAGTTGCATCTGTTCTTTCAGATCTCCGTATTTACTCCCGGGCCAAGCCAAGCCTCAGGAGATCTGTGTGCCTGCACCATGTCTCTCAGAAGCAGCCACCAGGATGTTTACACTCCATTCTTGGGAAAGACGGGTGAGTTTTGGTGCGGAGTGCACTGCTCACCAGTCCCAGGAAGCCCCCGTGGGCTCCCAGGCAGCCTTCTCAGGCTTGTATTTCTTCGCATGTTCTTTGATAGCCCCCGTGGGAGATTCTGCTGGCTGGTCTTACCATAGATGAGTGTGTTTCTTTTGAATGGCTTCTTCGAGTTTCTCTTCTCAACATTGAAATGTTCTCACGGTGGGGGCCCTTCCTTTTGGCATAGATATGGAGAGATTTGAGAGCCAGGTTGAGAGTCTTCTCAGAGTAACTGCATGGGTTTGTGCTATGAAACTTTGCCTTAGTTTTCTTCTGAAACCCAGTTTAGAATTGGAATTTTGTTTCCCTGATCATCTTCCACTTTTTAAAAATCTGATTCATGTTGCTGTTTTTTTTTTACATATTCTCATTAAGTCATTTTAACTTCTTTGGTAGAACAAGTGAAGCAAGTGGCATATAAATAAATCAAGAAGAAACGCATACACAACAGTCATAAATAGTGACATTAACGATGACAACAGAAGCCACAGCTAGGAAGAGAAGGACCAAGGGAGTAAATCTTCCTAAATAAGGTGACTGACAGCTCAACAAGACTGAGCATTCATAAATGGCCAGAAATAACTTATATGTTGTGTTCACCCCAAAGGGTATTTTTTAAAATGTGGATTTATGCCAAGTTGGACTACAGAGTATCACTAGACAGCCAATCGTCCATAGTAACTTAAGATCACCTCGCAGAGAAAATTGGTTTTAGAAACAGGAATTTAGAAACAGACCTGACTAAAGGATCATGGGTGTGAAAAAATAGAATAGAGTTGGCTGACGATGGGAGGAACAGAGAATAAAACAGAGACTATAAAGGAAGAACAGAGCTGGACTAGGTAGGCTGGTTCCTGGGTGCCCGACATGGGTCAGACTGCAGGGTGGCCGAGGAGCTTGACTAAGAACGGTGTCTCTGAGACAGTTCTGGGAAATGAGTTGAGAGGAGAGCCGCGACATTTTGGAGACTCTTCCCAGAATGGAGAACCTCCTGACGCTTATTTGGTCTTTACCCCTAGACACAAGAGGCCAATGCAAGTTCACAGTGTCCCTTCCTGGGTGCCTATATCCAGATCCACAATCCTGCGAGGCAGCTGGCACTATTTCTGTCCATTTCAAAGATGAGGACAGTGAGATCCAAGAAACTGAGTGAGTTATCTGAAGTGACATTGACACTCTGTGACTCAGACTCAGTCAGTGTGACATCTGGGCAGAGTTACACTAGTTATGGGACAGAAGCCTCATCAACACGGGGCATAGGGCAGGGTCACTGCCTTCAGTGGCAGAGAAGGTACATTGGTAGGTACTTTTGTATTAATGGAATACTTAATGAATATGCATATGGATTTGTTTGATGGAAACACGAATTTTACGGCAGTAGAATATAATCATAAGAAAAGGAGGATTTGTTCCCGAAGCGAGCTAGAAAGTTCTTGCTCTTCATATTAAAACAATGAAGAATTAGAAGAATAAAGCAGTTGCTGTTTGGAAAGTCTGCTGAGTTAGCCTTTGTGGACAGAAATATAATGAGAATGATCCCAGGGGCTCTCTGGACGATGAGGCATCGAGCCCTCGTGACATCCACTGTATTGGCCGGTAACAAGTGTTCAGAGAATGTCACAAATATAGGAGGCCGAGACTCTCTGGTGACTCCCATCAACTGCTGGAACACAGTGTCCTCCCCAGGGTTCTAACTGATGGGTTACTTACTACTCAGCTTTTACAGCAGAAGTGCAGAGTGTCCGTGTGAGCCAGGGAAACCCAAGGCGGCGTGTAAGCAAAGAGGAACTGTGAGCGAAACCAAGCCACCTCTTGATGCAGCGGAATGCATGGCTTGGCCATTCCCGAGCAGACAAGGCTGTTCATGCCTGTGTCAAGTCACAAGGGTCAGGGAAGGGTGGAACAGGGCTGAGATGCTGGAGCTGTGCCAAAGGAAGCTGTGGATCCACTATGAAGTTCAAGTTAGGGACCTCTGAAACATCAAAGAGCAGGGGCTCTGCCTGAGAGAACCAGTCAGAGGGCTCGGGTAGCCCCCAGCAAAACCGCAAATGAAAACAGAAACAAACAACAACTATAAAATTTAAAACAGTAAGGGCAGAGTCCACCCGGGAAAGAGATGTCCAGAGACAAACAGGAAACAGATTGACTTTGAATGAATTGGTCTGACCTAAAGGTGCTCAGTATGTGATTGCTGTAAATCCTCTGGCGAGTCTCCTGGAGTTGGGAGCATACTCTTAAAGGGATAAGCCCACCAGCACAGACAAACCACAAATGACTCAGTTGGAATTCCTTTGCTCTGTCCGTTCTCTCCTCCCAGATGCCAGAGGACCTTCAGGAACACTCCAGCCATGAGAACTGCCAAATAGTTAAGAATAGATTAGAACAGACTTGACTGGAATACACAGACGAATCATCAAAGTGTATAAAATATTAAACTGCCCTCAGAGGGATTTCAAACAGGGTCTGTGGCTAATGCTAAATGGTATACGACATTAGGGAAGGAAACTTATTTAATTGATAAATATTTATTGAGCACCTAGTGCACACCAGGCCCTGCACTTGACATTTTGTACAACAAGGAATAGAGCAGACAGAATCCTTCATTAACAGAGCTTGCCGTCTAGAGAAGTTCATACATTAAATGAACTCATTAAATTATAATAAATGTTATAAAAGAAAACTCAGGATATTTTGAGAAGAACAGGCACATAAATTAGATTGGGATGATGTAAGAGGTAATCTTAGCAACAGACACTTGAGAACTCCAGAGAGAGTATGTGTGTGTGTGTGGGGGGGGGGGGGTATACAAGTTAAGAAAAGACATTCTGAGGCTGGAGAGACGGCTCCATGAGGACCACAGTTGCCGGACAAGCAATAGGATCTGCTTGTCAGTCCTCACATAAAGCCAGCCGGTTTAGTCCCCCTACTGTGAGATGGGAAGTGGAGACAGGAGAATTCTGGAAGACTGTGGGCCAGCTAACCTTGACAACACAGCAGCAAGCAGGTCCCATGAGACGGAAGTCGAGGATGGATGCCCAAGGTTGTCCTCTGACGTCCATATGTGGGTTGTAGCATGCGTGCATCTACACTCACAGACAGGGAGATGCACTAAAAACAAAGAAGGAAAGACACTCTGAGAAGAGGAGCAAAGACAGAACTCTCTGTCCTTCCAGCCCCCAGTGATTTGTTTCTGGCAGATGGAATTTGACAAATGCAATGCAGGCCATTTCTGGGTTTAGGCTTCATAAGGACCAAGGCTTTTGTCTCAAGTGTGCTTTCTTGTGTGCTTTGAGAGAAGCCAGCAGCTAGGCAATGGAATGTCCCATGGAGAAGGTAGCAAGGTACTAAATGTGGTCTCCTGGTCTTCAGCCAACAAGACACTGGAGTCCTTATTCTGAGAGGTAACAAGAGATAGGGGACTGTCAACAGCCTTCTGGGGCGAACTTGTCGCATATCCCTGCTTTGCAAGATGAGGACTGGACTTCAGCCAAAAGTTTGACCCACTCTCTTGAGAGACCACAAGCTCTTAATTTATGACCTGGAGGAAATGGAAGATAAGAAATATTTCTGTTTTATTCGATTAAAACTCTAGTAATGAATTATTAAGCAATAAAAAAATAATATATTTGGCCCATTCTGGGGATGGTTTTCCAGTTTTTATGGAAGCAGGCATTGATGCTCAAGCATTTAAGTTCATTGTTTGTCTTCTCCAAGTCAGTGTCTCTTTTTCTTACACCTTATAGCCCTTGAAAAGGCTGATGTGTAGTTTCATATGTTTGCTGACTGAGTGAAAAAAATTACTGGTTTGATTTTTTGAATTTCTCCTTCTCCCACCTACCCACAGTAGATGACTAGTCTTTGGCTTGGGAAGAGAGTAGCTATCAAAAATCTCAAAGCCTGTAAGAGTCAGAAGCAAAGGATGAACGCAAGGAATGAGCCCTTCAGACAGCACACACGGGAATGCACAGTGAACACTCGAATACCTGTGCAAACGCAAGCCAGTCCAAATATCAGCATGGACAGGAGAGGCCCACCCATAGCCAAGAAGCCACTGGCAACCGAGAGCTGCTGAGAGACGGTCAGATTTCTTAAAAAGTCTATCCTGCTGGGTGGTGGTGGTGCACGTCTTTAATCGCAGCACTTGGGAGGCAGAGGCAGATGGATCTCTGTAAATTCAAGGCCATCTTGGACTACACAGACAGTTCCAGGCCAGCCAGAGATACACAGAGAACCCTGACTCTAAACAGACACACATACCCCTGCCCCTCAAAGAAGTATATCCTTGGGTCAGTTGACCAGTCTCCAGTGGGTAACTGTACATCCAAGAATGTACTGATGGACATAATGCACAAATTGGTTTCCACTGGCAAAGGAAGAAAAGGACACAAAAATGGATGGGTAGAAAGAGGCTGTGGATCAAGAAGGAGTTTTAGGAGGAGGTAAATATGACCAAATCACATGGTTTGAAATTCTCAAAGAGTTAATAAAAAAAAAAATCTCCGGAGCAAAAATAAGTTAGGAAAACCCATGGAAAGACATTTAAAGAAAATGCCACTTGTAGCTTTGCATCTTACTCCCTCTGGAGAAGCATGTATCTGGTTGGTTTGCTATTGTTCCAGGTGTGTGGCTGGCCAGAGACACACTGAGCTGGAAATACATATCTTTAACTCAAGCTCATTAGACCCAAGTGACAGCTTTGAAATTATTGCTCTGTAAGCCAGTGTCCTTGTGTTTCTCTCACCATTCAATGTGAATATGATTGGGGCGCAGGATAGACTAAGTACCACAAGGCCAGGGATGACTAGACGTGAAAACAAAATCCAAGAGATAAAAGAGTGTTTATGATTCTCCCCGAGGAAAATAAGCAGGCCTCCTCTGATGAGATCAGGACCATAAACATGCAGCCTAACAACACTGGTCTGAATCACTGAAAATTAGCTCCCTACTCCCAACACTCTAGAGACAGTACAATTACCATAGCTGGCATCATAAAAATAACATTTCAAACAAAGGCACACACAATGCTTTTGTTACAAACCCTCTTGGCATCTTCACGAAACTCCCTGAGCTGCTTGCTGTGTTGTGAATATAAGCATCCCTTTGGAAAACTCCCTCCCAGCCCTGTACGGACGTGAGGGCTCAGAAAGTTAGAAAAATCCAGGGGAAATATCGACTGGAGGCCCCTAGGGACCCAGAAACCATTTTGAAGGAGAAATAAATAAAAACCAACATTTTAAGACCTATCATCATGAAACTAGAAAATTATTTATATAAAATAAGCAAATTGATTGAAAAAAATAGTTGGATAGGTATGACAAGTATGCTAATTCAAGAGAGAGGGGTTATCAGGAATTTTCTGAAACCACACAGCACAACAAAATTAAGTCTCAGGCAGCCGAAGGAAAAAGCTGGAAAATTCACTCTAGAGATTGGAGGAGATGAAAAAAAATTCATGGATTTTTGTTGTTATTATTGTCCACTAACACTTCTGAAAACTGAAAAATATTGTTTCGGTATATACTGGAACATCCCTGGGCAGTTATGTCTTATCTTACTCCAGGTTTCTAGGCTAGACAGACTCTTCTCTCTTACTGAAACCGTGTTCTTCCATCAGTCCCCTTCCCAAGAGAAAATGTGACCTGTGAACTCTCACCTCCTTCTTTGTTGCCCATAGTCTTCAATGAGCATCCTCGGTCTGAGCTTAAAGCTTCCTTTGTGTAGTGAACTCAGCTGCATAGTGAGTTTACCATTAGGAAAGTTGTGTATGTTTCTACATTGTATCTTGATTCTAAATTAATTCATAAGCTTCCCCAAAGACAGGTTATGTGGTACTTTCTGTGCCTAATTTTCCTATGAAACTACCCAAATCCCTTGGACATAGCTGCGCCCTGACTTAAGATTTTGGTCATCACTGATGGGCGTTGATGACATTTCCCAAGCAAAAGAGATAACCTAGAGAGAATCTTGATGGCTAAGTTGGAGGGGAAGATGAATATGGCTGATATTAGTGGTTTGATTCAAAAAGAAAAAGCAAACACAGTACTCCTTGGACTTAGAAGGACTCGGATGTTGTCCTTACGAGCCAGAGCTGTGGCAGGGAATGGTGACTGACTAGTAGATTGTGCCTCGGACGTAATCCTGTAAAAAGATAAAAGTTCGGATTCAATAATCATTGAATTTTCACTATATTCAAGCTACCACCACGTTTTAGCCTCAGCCATGTCCTATCACAAGGCTTCGAGCTTTAAATCACACACGAATTAGACGTGCCAGAGAGTAAGCAGCAGACAGCAGGATTCTTGACTTCATCTCCCTCTTGAAGACTCATTTTACCAATAGTGACAATATTTCTATGCTGTCAAATAGTAGCAAATAAAAGTGGCTTAAATTACAAATAATTATTTCCTATATGCTGTGTGATCAATAAAAAACAAATATTGGAAAATAAGTACTATTATGTTTAAAACTAGCAAACAAGAACCAGGCTTGCATGCTCAGGAAGTACAGAAAGCCTGGTTCATTTCTGTGTTCTCAGTCAAATAAACAAATGCCTATGATCTTTTTGTGGCTAATAAACCCAAAGGTACTTGTTGGGGAGCTTTTTATTTTGTTTTGGTCTTCAACAAAGAGAATGCAACAACCCTTTTCTTAGGTGGGTGGGTCTCGCTGGTGTGAGTCTCCACTGAGAAGTCAGGTCGGTACTTTAACACACAGTCTAAACTTTCTCTCCCTGTTTCTGAGAGGGCAGATGACAGAGAAGACAAGTGACCTGGACCTCACAATCCAGTCCTCTGATGGTGACTTTGAACACTGAGGAAGGAAAGGCCTGCAGAAGGTGACGTGTGGGCTTCACGGAGTTTATGGTTAGTGTAACACAGCTGTACAGTGCAGCGGGGATTATATTCTTTCTTCTCCCTCACTCCTCCTTCCTTGCCCGCTTCCTGTTGTCCAATCTCAATTTTCGAAGATTTCTTCATTTGGTTGTTTAGCAGTAATGCCTCAGAGCCACTCGAGCTTAAATCGGCCAACATGTTCGTGTCTGCTTGCAACCGGCAGCTTCCTCACGTGACAGCGAAACAGGATAAACATACCAGACGGGCCACGGGACTAGTTAAGTTACTTGTTACATCTCTGAAGTTTACCAAGGCCACAGGGATGATTTTCAAAACACAGTGATTCATAACCCAAACAGATTCCTTTACACATTCAGAGTTAATGACCAATGTCAAAACGGATGAAGCATTTGATGTCTGGACCAATGTTTAGCCTGGAGATGTTGGCTGTTGCCCAGGGAAGGGAATGTCAACACAGGGGGCACGGAACTGTGCGGCAGGGAGGTGTCGTGGAAAAGGCACACGCTTTGAAGTCACTTCTGTGCTGACAGCTGCGAGACCCTACAATAACTTAGCTTCTCTAAATTTTAGTATCCTCATGCGTTCAACGGGAGTAAGTGTACCCTTACTTTGAGTCATAATTAGAATTCATGTGTCTCGGGTACTGGACGAGAGTGAGCGAATGCTGATTTCCATATGCTACTGAACCTGTGGTCCATACACAGGGGACAAGGAGGACATTAATGATCGAAATTGTTTTCTACCAACCCCTCCTTCCCCGGGGGGAGGTACGCATGGCTTTGTGTGGCTGCTGGGACTCAAGACCTAATATTTATAATTCCGAGTATCTAAGAGTTCCATGGGGGGGGGGAATCCTTGATATTTTGATAAAGTATATGTACAATTTCTCTCTTTTTTCTTTTTTCATTATAAAGAGAGAACTTTGAGTCTGGTTACTTCTGGAGGAAATAGTTATATTTAGTTTTCAACACTCGAAGTCCAGAAATGGGAAAGCCTTATTGATTTGGCATTTCACAGTGGCATTGTGGGCACAGGCAGGACAGCGTGCTCACATCCCTAGGCAGGGAGGCTGGGAAAGATCAGGTCCATTTATAGAGACTACCTCTAGAGAATTAACTAGGTCCTGTGAAAACTGTCCTAACTCCCCACCATCACCCTGAGACTCTGACTCAATGCCATAAACATCTCCCCGTAAAGTGCACTTATGATGTCACCACACCGAGCACTTTGTCGCCAGCACACGAACCCTTAGATGACACACTCTGCCCGTTCTAGTGTCTGAACACTTGGACTGTACCCGCTCGTGTGGCTCACAAAGGCGAATGAGAATTTCCTGAGGTGATCGTATTTTCAGCTCTTCTGTGGAAAAGAAACTCGAAAGTGGATTAAAGGGTGTGAAGAGATGCATGCCAAACAGATGCTTGTGTTTGAAGAAAAGAAGAGTTATCTTGGGCTGGAGAATGGGATGTGAAGCCAGCCCTTAGCTACTGTGGAAAAGGATCCAGGTTCCATTCCTAGTATACACACGGCAGGCAACTCACAATCATCTCTAAGTTCAGTTCCTGGGGAACCAGCATCCTCTTCCGGCTTCTGCAGGTACCAGACACGCATGTCTATGGAAGCAAAATACTCACACACATAGAATAAAATATATCTGAAAAGAAGAGCCATCTTAGAAAGTTGAAGCTGACCTCAGCCATGGCCCAGGATCATCATGGGTGAAGTTCAACATATATTTTTATGTAGGAGTAAGACACAAAGCTCCATGAAAATACTTTAGAGCTTACTTGATTTAGGGGTAAGCTTTTTTCTCTGGGGAGGAAGCAAGCCGGCTCTTTCCTTCCACCTTGTCTGGGAGGCAAGATCCATCTTGTGCCTGCTACTGCAGTGTGTGCTCCAGGCTAGCTGGCCTGTGAGCTTGAAGGTGATGCTCCTGTCTCCATCCCCTCTCTCCCTAGGAATGCTGGGATTATACACTGTACCACCTCACCTGCTATTTATCTATTTAAAGACATGGGTTTTGAGGTCATCAATAAGGCAGGTATAGCTAATGCTTTTTACAGGCTTACCCATCTCACTGGCCCCAAGAACAGACCCTATGAGAACTGCCAAAGTAAAGAGTCAGAGAGCTCTCCAAATGGTCAGTCTAATTGAATTGCCCGATCATTTCAAAGTGACATTCAAGCTGTTTATAATACCATAAGTTTTTTTTTTAAAAAAAAAACCTCATTTTTTATTCTCTATTTATGGGTGTCTTTTCTGCACATATATCTGAAGAATAAGCGTGTGCAGGGCCTGTGGAGGCCAGAAGAGGACAGTGAGCTCTCTGGAACAGGAGTTACAGAGAGGCATAATTGTCATGTGAATGCTGGGACTCAAACCTGAGTCCTCTGGATGAGCAATCAGTGCTCTTAACTGCTGAGCCATCTCTCAAGTCCAGTCCCAGAGACTTTTACAAACACGTGCAATCAGCTATTACAAGATCAGCACACTATACAAACTATGAGTTTAGGAGAGAAAAGAAAGATGTGGACCCAATCATGACTTGAGGACATTTTTCAATATTTGTGTATATGGTGAAATGGTACAGGAATTAGGAGTATGTAAAAGAATCTTTTCACAATTGGGGCCTTAGGACTACAAAGCAAAGCTTGTTGGAAAAATAAAGCAAGAAGAAACTTGAAGGCTGACTGGAAAATATCTGTAACTCTTATATTTTGGTTTTGAGCCTAGCCTTTAATGGCTGAACCATTCCGACTACCTCAAGATCCAGAGATACCACTCTTGAGCATATACCAAAAGGATAAATACTCATACCACAAGGACTTTTACCCAGCAATGCCCATAGCAGCATTATTCATAATAGCCAGAACCTGGAAACAACTTAGACGCCCTTCAACCAAAGAATGAATAAAAAAAAATGTGGTATATTTGCACAATGGAGTACTACTCAGAGGTAAAAAACAATGACACATTAAAATTCGCAGTTGGATCTAGGGGGGAAAACAGCCTGAGTGAGGTAACCCAGACCCAGAAAGACAAACAGTATATATTCACTCATAAGTGGACATTAGACATAAAGCGAAGGATAACTAAGCTTAAGTCCACAACCCCCAGAGAAGCCAAGAAACGAGGACCCTAAAAGAGACATACATGGATCCCCATGAGAAGGAGAAATAGTGAAGATCTCCTGAGTAAATTGGAAGGGGTGGGGAATGAGAAGTGGAGGAGGGAAGGGGGAAGGAGAACATGAGGGATCAGAAAGGTTGAGTTGGGGGAAGGTCAGAAAGGGAGAGCAAGGAAAGAGATATCGTGATAGAGGGAGTCATTATGGGGCCAGTGAGAACCCTGGCACTAGGGAAGTTCCCAGGAATCCATAAGGATGAACCAGCTAAGAATCCAAGCAATAGTGGAGAGGGTACCTTAACTTCTCTTCCCCTGTAATCAGACTGATGACTACCTTAATTGTCATCATAGAGCCTTCATCCAGTAACTGATGATGCAGAGATCCACAGCTAAGCACTGGCCTGAGCTCCTGGAGTCCAGTCATAGAGAGGGAGGAGCGATAATATGAGCAAAGTGATCAAAACCATGATGGTGATACCCACAGAAACAGCTGACCGGTACAAGTGGGAGCTCACTGACTCTGGACTGACAGCTGAGGAACCTGCATAAGGCTGAACTAGGCCCTCTGAATATGGGCAGTTGTGTGGCTTGGGCAGTAGGACCATTGGCAATGGAACCAGTAAATACCCCTAGTGCATGAACGCATGAACTGGCTTTTTGGAGCCCATTCCCTATGGAGGGATACCTTGTTCAGCCTAGATGCAGGGGCCATTGACTTGGTCTTGCCTCAAGTGATGTGACAGAATTTGTGTACTTCCTATGGGAGGACTCACCCTCTCTGAGGAGTGGACGGGGGGGTGGTGGTGGTGGTGGTGTAGGGAGAAGGTAGGGAGGGAGCAGGAGGAGGGGGGAGAGGGAACTGGGATTGGTATGTAAAATATAAAAGATTTTTTAAAAAAATAAAACAAATATCTGTAAATCTTAAAGTTACTATATTTCAACTTGAAGTGATCAGAACTGATGGAATTATAGCTTCAGCAATGCATGGGGGTTTGGGTGGAGTCATGGTTTATAGAATTGTTACAATGTCACTCTCTTTGTTGTTGTTGTGTTTTGTTTTGTTGGTCTTTTTATTCCCCAGAGCTGAGAACTGAGTCTAGGGCCTTGTGCTTGCTAAGCAATCACTAGAGCACTGAGCTAAATCCCCAACTTTGTTTTTTTTTTTTTTTTTCTGAAACAGGATCTAGAATTGTGACCAGGTCACTAGGCTTATTGTTTGTTTTGTTTTATTGAGACAGGGTTTCTCTGTGTAGCCTTGACTGTCCTGGAACTCACTATGTAGACCAGGCTAGCCTCGAACTCACAGAGATCCATCTGCCTCTGCCTGCTGAGTGCTGGGATTAAAGGCATGTGCCACCAGGAGCCTCATTGTTTCCTCCAAATTCTCTGCAATTAACTTTATTGTGCTTGATTTCCTCTTTCTGAAAGGACACATAATTTTTTCATGGTTATTTATTGTCCGAGCAGGTCCTCTCTTTGATACTTCCCCTCGGAAGGGGTGACTCAGAATGCAATCCCACAGCCATACAGGAAAACTCAGTAGCAGAGAAAATAATAGTGTCATTACCCTCTTTAACACTGGTGATAAATTAACTCTAATCAGTTATTTACCAGGGTAACAATTGACTTAACAGCGAAAATCCACCAACCCAATGAGCTGGTAGCTGTGTCACTCATTTGCAGAAAGTGACATGGAAACCTTGGCTGGTGGGTCTCTTCTTCCCCCACCCTTCCTTACGTTCAGGGTGCACTGCTCTTAAACATAGCCTAGCTGCTCCAGGGTCCCCTCACCCACAGATGAGATCGGCATCCCCGCGCTTCATTTAAGTCATCACAGAACAGAGACCTCCCCCACCTCATTTTCTGGAGGAATATCATGAGAGCTTCGTGGTAGATACTCAGGCCAAGACTGGAAGGTGCTTCGCCTCATGGGAAAACATTTTATCCAGATATTGAAATGAGTTAGTACGAGGGGAGATAGGTCAGAGTAGGTGTTTCAGAGAAGCAAAACAGGGCAGGAGAAAAACACCAAGCTCTCACCAATTTAAGAAAAAGACGCTGCTAATTTAGAGGTCCCCAGGTCACCTTTGGCCAGCCATGAAATGCGTTTTATGTTTTCATTTGTTAATTGAACACTAAATGAAAATGGCACTAATTAATATTCTTACTGCCTATTAATTAGGAAATCATATCGTGGCTACGCTTCCTGGGAGGATGAGCTCTGAGGCATGACCGAGCTGGGGTGCCGCTGGGCATTGGTTGAGGTCTCCCACCTGCCAAGGCAAATATGCTCATCACTTTGCCTTGCTATTAGAGGGACTTTTAGTAAATTTACAGTTCTGGTTGTTTCGCTGAGTTCAGTGGACCATAGTCACACATAAGGGGACAGGAGGAGGGACTTGATTAGACCCTTTATCCTATCGCCAGCAGGCTGAGACAGTATTCTATTTCAGACTCATAGAGACTGTCCCTCCCTTCCCGAAGGGTCCTTGCCTGTAGCATGTGGGGTTTTTTAGGTCTGTACCGTCATCCAGTTGCCAAAACATCTGGTTCAGATGTTTTCAGGGAAATATTTGTAGTTATTTTTCCATCCGGATTTAATTACTGCCACTGAACATTAATGGGTGCCCTGCTGGCCTAATAGATTTTATCTGCATGCCCTCATATCTACGAGGTGTAACTGACAGGCGAGGGCTCTGCCGCCACGACCTCCATAAAACAGACGCAGCCCGAAGATCCAAGGATAGATGAAATTCAGAAGATGAGCCGAAAGCAGATTTGTGGGACCAGGATTTCAGTTGGCAGAGACCAGGTTTGCAGGTTAAATAACCGATTGCACATTGAGAAGTCCCAAGCTAACTGCATTTGTGAATGCCCCAAATAAAACATATTAACATAAGCCATGGATATGTTCGTTTCAGCGTTAAAGCCATTGTAACCTCTGATTTGTTTTCCAGGGAGTTTTTGTGGTGTTTTCTGGTCTTTCAAACAGCAGGTTAGGTTGCAAGGAAATGAAGAAGCCGGGGTTACTGCTTATCGCTTTCTGTATACCAGGTTCTTCACTAGCTAGGTAAAATACAAACTGACGTTTAACCATTTTAGTAACAGGCAACAAGTATTAGGATGGTCTTCTGTTGACAAGGTCATTCATGTCCAGCAAGATAATGTACCAAGCTCACACACTCAATAAGAGGAGTGAAAATCTCAGCAGTATAATCTCTTAGAAAAGGTTTGAACAATGTCAACACCAGTTGACATGCCAACAGGATGGGGGACATCTCACAAGTCCTCACCCTTGGAGGAGGAGCTATGACCATCGGTGACTGATAGGAGAGTCCCCTGCCCAGCTATGAAGCCTTCTAAGCACGTGTACTCACCAGCAACACAAAATAGACTTAATAGGTTATAACACTGGTAATTATAGAACATGGGAAAAGAAGAAAAAGAAGCAGAATTAGATTTTTGACCACAAGTATATATTACTTTGTTTCCTCTCTTGAAATTCTATGCTAATAATCTGAATGGGTAAGATGGAGCATTTGTTAAGCACTGACTTCCAGGCAAGATGCTCGTTGCTGGAGACACTAAAGGAGAATAAAGATGAGTTCACCAGTCTTTCCACCAGCTTGGCAGTGTAGCATAAGGAAGGGCTAACCCTTTTTCATTGTCTCTAGAAATGTTAACAAAGTGAATGGAACAGAGCTTTATAAAATCTAAGATAGCAATGATTTCTTCACACTCAGTATTTGATAGCCAGGCAGTGTGTCACAGCGGCTCAGTTCCTCTATTGTGGAGCCCGGAGCTCTTGTCTCTGAGCCTTGGTCACACTATCAGGAAAGCCTTGCAGTTACTGTCTGTAGGACGAGGTAACACTATTTCCCCAGCATTAGATTTTGTTATTCACTTATCATGGGATAACGTTTCTGTGTTTGAGTGTTCATGCATGTGAAGGGCAGACATGGATAGAGATTGTCATCCTAAATCCCTCTCCACCTTATGTCCTTGGAGACACGATCTCTCACTGAGCCTGGGGCTTCTGACTTGACTGGTTGACTAGGAACTCCAGATCCCCAGCTCTGGGCTTATAGGCACAAGTTACACCTGGCTTTTTGCACATGTTATATGTTGTGGATTAGAACTCAGGTCCTCACACATACATGACAAATACTTTACCAACTGAGCCATCTCCCTAACCCTCCCTGAGTTGTTTTAATCTTGACCACATTCTGCTCCCAAGGTAGCTTGGGCCTGCTGCTACTTATGATCTGAAATAACAAGATGCAGGCCATGTTTGGTTAGAGCTGGGGCATGTTTAACACACTGACAAGTTGTCATTTGACTGTATTACCAACAGAACAGCAGCGGAGAGAATGCTAATTTTTGGAGAAGAGCTGTACCTTGCAAGAAAAATCTTTTGAGTTCATGTACCAACATAAAAGATGATGAACAACAAAAACACTTCAAGGTTATGTCTCTAGAGTGTTCCCACAGAGTTGAAGAAAAATATCACACAATGAAAAGAGTACATGCATTGGTATGTAAGGGGTTAGAGTTTAAAGCCCAGGTCTCACAATAATTAGGCACGGAAGCCCACGGAAGCTGCATTCTCTGAGGTTTGTTTTATTCACTGGATGAGGGTTTGATTATAAAGCCTGCCCCGGGTTGTTGAGAAGATTAAACAAAATAACTCAAAGTGGTTGCTCCATTTCCCAGTGTGCACTAGCCATGGTTATTCCGGCACATTCTTTCTCACACAGTAGCCGTGTGCATGGGCGGTGGCCAGAGATAAGGAAGAATAAAGTTTGGGACTCTGTTCGAATGGCTTCACTTTGTTTTGCCAGAAAAGATTGATGAGGTCAATAGCATGCATGGAATGATGGTTTATGGAAGGGCTTAATGGGGGCTGCTCTTAGCCAGTACTCCCGTGCTAGGCAGGGAGTTTATCTGTGTTTAATTAACAAATTTTATTACTTAGAGGTATCACAGAGTTTTGAAAAATTGACCAAAAAGTTCTCATTAAGAATGGCTTCATTGCAACTAAGCATGAGAGGGCAAGCCTAGCACTAAGAGGTGGAGATAAGAGGACTATTCAAATACAGACTGGGTTATACATTCTCTCTCTCTCTCTCTCTCTCTCTCTCTCTCTCTCTCTCTCTCTCTCTCTCTCTCATCACACACACACATGACTCACATGAAAAGTAAACTTGACAGTTTAATTTCTTTGTTCAATGAGTAATATTTAGGTGTTATTTCAAATTATCTAATTACTTACTGAAAGACGTGGTGACTCTTTCCAAGTCTTCTCCATGAAGCCCAACATTGCTATGAGCGTTGTTTGCACATATGCATTGCACACACATATGCTTTTTTCACTTAAGAGTGCAATAAGCGTCCTAAGAAACAACTACCTGGGGTTGCAGCTCAGTTGGCAGATGGTCTCTCTAGCATGCACAAAGACCTGGTTTGGATCCTCAGCGCTGCATAAACCAGGCATTGTGGCGCGCACCTGCAAGCCCAGTGAAGGGGTAGGGGCAGAAGAATCAGAAGTTCAAGGTCATCTTCAACTCTATAGCTAGTCTGAGACTATCCTGAGGGCACAGTGAGACCTTGTCTCAACTAAACCAAATAATTTTTTTCCTTCCTGCATAGTTGTCTTATGTTGCAATGTCACCGGTAATAATAAAGCTCTCAGGAAGATCTACATCCTTCTCAACAGTGTGTGATCAGTGTTTGGTTTCTTAGTTCTTCTAACAGATAGAAGATTTTATTGGACTGTTTGGAGATTCCAAGACATACCACGTGGATTATCTCTTTGGACTTATCTTCTACTTGAATATCTTCTCTGGTGGTATTTTGATGCTTTCAATTTGATAGGACTTCATATTGTCCAGTTTGAGCTCCGTGTGCATCTTCAGTGTCTGCTCCTTACTAAGTGTGTATTCATCGTCTCACAATTGATAGCTTTTCTTTATATTCATTTACTAGTGTGTCATCCTAAGTTTGGAGCTTCAGTCAGACCCAGCTTGTCCATTTGCTTCCTGTGGCTGTCCCAGCTGCTTTTCTATTGTTGAGACAAAACACCATGATGCAGGCAACTTATAAAAGGAAGCATTTAATTTGGAGCTTATGATTTAAGGGGTCAGAGAATTGGAGTTTATAATGAACAAAAGGATGGTGGCAAAAGCTGGGAGTTTACGTCTTGATCCACATGATGGAGGCAGAGAGAGAGAGCGCGATGCCGGGAAAGGCTTGAGTCTTTTAGGATTTCAAAGCCCTACCATACCCCAGTCACACACCTTCTCCAACAAGGCCACCCCCTAATCCTTCCCAAACACTTCCACAAACTGGGGACCAAGTATTAAAATATATGAGAGGTCATTCTTATTCAAACCACCACATTGGTGTCTGATGTTGTAATTGTAAAACACAAAGTCACTGTATAGTTCAAGGCTACTCAGATTGTCTCTTATTCTGTCTTTAAAAAGTCTTATAGTTTCGGTTTTATGGGTTAAAATGGGTAAATCCATTATCCATTACCAATTCTAACTGAGTTTATTTTATTATTTATTTATTTATTTATTTATTTATTTATTTATTTATTTATTTATTTATTATGTATACAATATTCTGTCAGCGTATATGCCCGCAGGCCAGAAGAGGGCACAGATCTCATTACAGATGGTTGTGAGCCACCATGTGGTTGCTGGGAATTGAACTCAGGACCTTTGGAAGAGCAGGCAATGCTCCTAACCTCTGAGCCATCTCTCCAGCCCCTAACTGAGTTGTGTGTGTGTGTGTGTGTGTGTGTGGTACTGGGAATTGAGCCCAGAGCTTCACACATGCTAGGGAAGTGATATACCACTGAGTTACACTCCAGGCCTATATGGCTTTTTTTTTGTTTTTTTTTTTCCTTTGTTTTAACAATTAAAATTATAGTGTAATTTTACTGTTGAAAAGTTTTAAGAATCACAGAGAGCAAGAAAAGTATAGGTATTCCAAAAACTGATGTGTTTTTGGAATTCCAGGCTTTTAAGTTCCTGTTTTTCCTCCTTGTCTGTGAAGCTATATTTCTAATGCAAGTCGACATCTTTTGATTGTGTCCACAATGATTATGGAAGAGCAGACTGCAAATGTTTGACTTGCTGTATAATGCAAATCCCTCCCGATGGTCAGTGAAGAAAGGGTGCTTCAGTTCTTGCTCAGGTCTTCCGAATTCAGCAGTATCATCATGCATTAGCGTCTGTAATCACCAGCGCGATCAGGAAATCATCCAGGATCTCCTCGTTTCTGTGAGTTATCCAGGCAGTCAGATACACAGAGTGACTGCTGAGTGGTTTTGAAGGGGAAGAACCTTGATGTCATTCTCTTCTCATCTTCCACGGCTCCGGCTCGCAGCAGTGGTTCCCTCGTGTCTAAGAGCTTGCAGCCTCAAGGTCAATAGGGACTTTGGAAGCACAGCGCTGATTATGTGGTTCAGAGGAGGCAGTGGTGAATTTTCAGGATTCAGCAAAAGTCAGAATTACTAGTTTTGCTTATTTATTAACCTACAGCGAGCTTTCTGCACAGTGCCATGTGTATTTGAGTGCACTTAATGTGGAGCAGGGTCTATGGAGGAGGTCAGTTAAAATGGAGATTCTGCTACTGTAACTATGAGGTGGTGGCGAAGGTTCTGTGTTCTTGTGTAGCAATTTCCTCACTTTATTTATTTTTACTTTAAAACTTTTTCTTTTTCCTCTTTTTCTTTTCTTCTTTCTTTCTTTTTTCTTTATCTCTCTCTTTCTTCTTTATCTCTCCCTCCCTCCCTCCCTTCTTCCTTCCTTCCTTCCTTCCTTCCTTCCTTCCTTCCTTCCTTCCTTCCTTCCTTTCTTTCTTTCTTTCTTTCTTTTTGAGATAAGGTCATATATATTCCAGGCATGCCTTGAATCTCTGCATAGTAAGAGGAGGCCTTGAACTCCTGATCCTCTTATTTCAATCTCTCCAGCCCTTGGCCTATATGCATGTACTATCATACCTGACTGATTTTGACTCAGAAGTGAATACTTAAGGAGAATGTTTTAATAATACGTACACATATATATTGAATCATTAAATGTAATCTTCATTTTTTTTCACCAAAGAAGGGACCCACGAAGGAAAAGTTGTCTGTGGCCCACAGAAACCGTAATGATTTTTCTTTCTAAATAGCAGTCATGGGAAAACAGTGCTGCTCCAGGGATCACACTTCAGATAGCATGGTTTCATCAGAGTCTCTCTGATAGGGAATGAAGGAGGACCACCTTAGATCATGTAGAATTTATGGGATTCTCTATGTGTTGAGTAATGTTTTACATGTGAACCTTTCAGTGTATAAGAGGATCCTATAGGATGTCCTGACACCTTATCATGAAGATTGGCATATTTTAGCTTCTGGATGAACCCCCTCCACAATCATTTGACCCACAGCGTGTAGGATATCAACTAACTCTTTTGACTGGTATTGTTGGATTTGGCCAGTTTCCTTTCACGTGGGTATTATATATCATGGGAGCCATGTTCAAAGCAGCCTTTGAAACATCTGCTGTTTACTCGGGGTTTCTTCCTTCTCTAGACTAAACGTGTGCTCCTCTTCCATTCCCTGTTGATTCTACCGACATTTTCTCTAAATGTCTCATGGTTCCTGCCTTCAAGCTACATTCCTAACTTTCTTCTGCTTGCGCCTACAAACTTCCAAGTTAAGGGGGAAAGAGCCCACGTCACAACAGAACAGAAACACCTCCTGGAAGAGCAGTCAAGCAAGCCAACCGAGAAATCCCAACTGAAGGCAAAGTCTTAGCTGGATCAATTTTCCATTCTTTATGTCAGTGGCTCTGAAAGTGTAGCCCCCAGGTCAGCAGTGATGCGTGGGAAACTGATGGTAAACACAACTCTGGGATCCACCCCAGATCTCCTGACCTGGAGTCCACGAGTGCCTTGGCAGCTGGGTTTAACGGGGGCCTCTGCGGAGGCTGAGAGTTTAAAGCCACTGTTCTAATCTGTTGGTTCTTAACCCCACTGTAGTCATAAACACAATCACCTGGAGTACATTAAAACCTGTAGATGCCTGGGCTCCCTCCAGACAGCCTGCTGCCATTAATCCATACTGGGCCCTGAGCTTGAGTGCTTCGAAGGAACCTTCCAGATGATTCTGCTGAGTAGCGTGCCCTGGTGAGACCCACTAATTCACATGTGTCAAAAATGTATGTGTCAGTGACTTCATGCAAATGTGGAAGCAAGTCCCAAGTCTTTTCTGAAGTAAACCGATGCCATCACATAGGTTACTTTTGAACATGCAGATGATTCTAATAAGTAAACAAATGCTATACATTTAGTCCATGAGTTACGTTCTAGGCAGTGGTTAGCCAACTGTGGGCCACAGACCAAGTCGCGCCCACAGATACTTTTCATGCAGCCTGCAAGCTAACGGCTTTTTACAATTTCCAAGTTTTTTTCTTTGAGCTAAACTAAGACTATGCAGCAGAGACTGTATGTGACCCACAAAGTCTAAATATTTGTGATTTGATCCTTTGCAGAAAACTCTGCTGACCTTGCTGGAGATGCAGCAGGGACGTTTGTTGGAGGAACGGCTTGCAAATGTTTCCAAAGCAAGAGTAGCACCGGGAATAGCTACTGCGCAAAAAAAAAAAAATAAATAAAAAATAAATAAAAAACAAACAAACAAACAAAAAAACACACACACACAAAAACTACCTGGGCCTTGGAGGTTCAACCCAGGCAGAAAATGTCACAGAAAGCAGAAAGTCAGAAGGGCTTTGGAAATTGTAGGAGCCTTCCAGCAGGAAACTTCAGATAAGAAAAGGCACTTCCCGTAAGACCTTGGGCAAGGTCATGTTGAGTTAGGGAGAGCCCAGGGTGGCTGACATTATTGAGTTCCTGGCATGCCAGAAAGTTCTGCCAACCGCATCCCCTTCACTTGGGCCGGGCTCTCTCCTCTACTGACACATAGTTCTAGACCTTGGCAGCCGGGGTTCCATGTTGGTTTTGAAGAGGTGTCAGGACTATTCATTTGTTTTCAAGTAGGTGATGTAGGAAATCCATCCCAAAGTCTGTTTCATGGCAGAGGATCAAAGATCTCCTCAGGGAGGTCTTTTTTCAGGTCAACTTTTGTCCCACCGACCAGTGCCCTTTTCTCCTTTCCATGTTGTTTCTAGTGTGGTCATGCATTGAACACCAACTTGAAATGACCTGTGTGTATTATTATTGCCTGTTACCCCTTGTTGGAACATAAGCCTGCGTGGACTGCAACTTTCCTGGTCTTATACAATTCCATAACGCCAACTCGGAGCTGGTCTTGGTATACTATTGCCATTACAAAAGCTGTTTCAAGACTGATGCTTGAGAGTGACCACTTCTAAAAAATTCAGCAAAGATAAACAACTGGATTCTAAGTTGAATATATTTGGAAATTGTGTGACCTTCAGAGAGGCACAATCCTACCAGTTTATAGCATGATAGAGGAGTGTATGTGTTCTCCAGGCAGGGTTCCTTGATGGGTATACCTGACTGTATCAGACTTAGGTATTATAGGGCAGAACTGTAGATGGAGTTTGGGAAGGAAAGGGACCCAGCAAACCCCCCATCAAAGCCTGAAGCTTAATGTTTACAGAACCTTTTATGATATTCTTCCCTCTGACATCCCTGCGGCTCCAAGTTGATTGTGCATAATATAATCACCGAGATTTGCTACCATCACAGTTCCAAGAATATTTTTACATTGCTTAAAAGGAGATAGAATCAAATAGCCTCCTAAAAATAAGCTAGGCCTTCCTAAGAGCAGCCTGGTTTAGAGAGTCAACCTTGAGCTGAGGGAGAGAGGAAAACACAAACACAATAAGCCACGGTAGTCTGGGAGCCATGGCCTCTCTCCTGAGTGAGTCCGAGAACTTTCTGGTTTCAGTTCATCTAGAGAAAGCCACTCGCCCCACACAATCCCACAGTCGCTCAGCTAACCACCATCGTTCTCACTTGATTTGTTCCACCATTCTTATTTTTGAAATTTGAGGTTCTTAGGGGAAATTCCATCCAGTTGAACATCTACCTTGTTGCCCAACAAAGATGGGCAGTTATGGTAACACCCAAAGTATGTTTGATTGGAAAATCTTAAGCCCCATGTGAAGCTCAGTGGATCTAGTTTATTCATGATAGCTGAGAAGGGGCAACCAGACCCCAGTGCAGGTCAAGACATCCCAGCATCTTAATTTTCAACTATCTCCCAACCCTGACTGGGGGTGAAGGGTCTTCCATTCCCTCTCCTCTTTCCCCTTCCTCTCCTTCTCCTCCCTTTCTTCCCCACATTCCCTTCCCTCTTTTCACTCCCTTTTCCTTTATTCTATATTCCTCTCTTCTTTCCTTCCTTCCTCCAAGTGAAATCAGGCTTATTATATAAACTGTTGGGGGCAGTGAGCTTGGCAGTAAGGAGAACGTCAACTCTAGGCTCTATTTCTTTTTTTTGTTGTTGTTAATATACCAGCATTATTTTCAGTTTCTATTATTTCCCCGCCCCTTACTTCCTATAGATCTACAGACTTATGATTGAATACAGAGAAAAAACAAAACAAAAACCCACCAGAGACTATAGAATCCTTGGCAGTGGGACATATGGATGGTACAGCGCGGTATATGGGAAGCGATATATTTTCAGCGGGTGATCTCGAATTACTAGAGTTCTCAGAGTCCTTCTGAAATGTTGAATCCTTCACTGAACTGAAAGTTGAGCTTAGTCAATGCCCCCATTATGACAAATGCTAGCAAGAATCCACTCCCACAAATAGTCTTATCAGGATGGAACACTGGGCAGTTTTTCTTTGCTTAAAGGGAAGCGGAGACACGTGAGTCACTCCACAGGCCCCTTCTCCTTCCCCTGCTTCAGGGAGTTAATGTGTTACAGAAGCTGGAGGGATGGATTGATTTGCTTAGGTGTTACTTTTGCTTTCATGTGTGATAGACAGACGCAGCTGACGTTGGGGAAGACAGGGCAACCTCATCTGTCTCCCAGGGAGCCTTGGAACTCATTTCACAACTCATCCATTAGAAAACCAAGCTCTTCTCCAAATATGCCAACGGGAGTATTCCAGTGCCGCGGAGAGCAACATTGTATCCCTAGAGGCAGATAAAACGCAACCTCTGAACCTCAAAGGAAACTTTTGTGCTTGTCAGGGACAAATTTACTACAGTTGGCAAAGCACAGAAGCCGTGGGCCTTGGAAGGAGGGAGGTTATGGGAATGTTGTCTTTTTGTTGGTGGCGACAGACTCGTTTTCTTCTTCTTTCCCTTTTGAAGTAGTACTAAAAGCAAGTCTGTAGTGTGTCCACATCCTGAACTAACACCCAGAATATTCCAAAAAGCACTGTCACAGTTTCATGTCCCAGATAGGGGCTTCCCAGAGTGAAAAAGAACTACCTCAGTAAATGGTCCAAGCTTAAGCCCAAATTCATGGTTGGCAGCCCATGCTGATCCCCTGAAAGACGGGGAAACCTTTATAATCTAGACCACATCTCTAGAACGGCTTCAGGCCTCAGTGTGGACACAGCACACTTCTTGGTTGAGGCAATCAGAAGTATTCAACTAGCCAAACCCTGAGATTATAATCCAGGCTTGTATGGCCACAAAAATATACAACCTGAGCCAGCTGTCCCTTAGGGGTAACAGGCTGATTGGAAAACTCCTGCATGCAGTTATTCAAAGAACAGCTAGGCAAAGAGAGGCTGAGATCTTTGTGAGACTCGACAAGGATTGCCTACTGAGGAAAACAAACCTAGCTCTTGAGAACCTGCAATGTCCAAAGACTGTTTATCTGAGAAACTAACTCGACAATATCACTTCATCTACACCTTGAGCAGCAAATTTTTCTATCATCTATGTGTCTCTGAAGAGTACCCCAGCAACCTTCACGAAGCCCTGATTTTATATGGACCTCACCTCTTCCAACAGCCCCTGCCCCAACATTAAAAGCCTGTTCACATTTTTATCTATATCTCAAAATCCATGCTACCACCACCACCACCACCACAGTAAGTATTTATGATAAACAGGATATATTTTTATAATTATAAGTAAAAAGACCAAAACCCATTTGCCTGTGACCTCTTTCTCACCTTGTGGAAGTCCCGAAAAGACTGAAAAATTCAGGAACGGTAATGTGTGAACTCTGCACACCCAATAAATACCGCAGGAAAAGCTTTATTCCGAGTGAGATGCAAGGGTGTCAAGCCCGGGGCCAGGGTTTTTATGACCATCAGAACAAGGCTCACAAAGCTAAAGGAAGCAGGTGCTCATCTGGCACAGCATGCTCGATGCCAACTTTTAAAGTTAAAAACCTGCTGGCAGCTCACTCATTGTTGCCCTGGCGACTCATGGTTCTGAGATGACCCATGTTCAACTAAAGTTCTCATTTCCAGAGGCAAACCCAGCACCAAAAAATTCCAAGAAGTTTAGGACTTGGGGCTGGAGAGATGGCTCAGTGATTAAGATTGGGCTCCACTCTTACAAAGTTCCTATCCCCCCCCCCCCCCTCGCCCGTTTGGTTTCCAGCACCCATACCAGGAAGCACACAGCTTCAGCTTCCTTAAACCAGCTCCAGGGAGTCTGACGCTTCTAGCTTCCAAGATCACCAGAACTCAGGTTAATACACCTCTTCCCACAATACCTAATTAAACACAATAAAATAAATCTTTTTTTTTTAAAGTTCAGTACTGAAGATGTAGACAAAACTCACTTAGCCAAAGGTCCGTGAGAGAGAGGAAACTGAATATTTGCAGAGTTGAGAGAAGCAGGTCCATCAAGTACCCTATGAAAATGAGTCTCCCCGAAAGACTGGTGTTTCATAGTCCGAGCCAGAGAAGTTACAAAACCAGGCCTTTAACGGAAAACTGAGAGTCAAAAACTCTCAGAAAACAAGGCAGTAACATCAAAGATAGTATCAGCTGAATGAGAAATGGCTCTTCCAGATGCTACACATTTGCCTGTGTGTGTGTGTGTGTGTGTGTGTGTGTGTGTGTGTGTGTGTGAAATCTTCCAGGCATGCAGCTACCATGATTTAGGGCAAAGAACATGTGGCTTGGAGTTTGCCTGGCTTTCGTATTTATTACCCCATTAGAACATTCTTCAGTAGTGCTTGATATTCTCTCTGGTTTTCGTAATCACATTCCATGCAAGGGATTGTCACACACACACACACACACACACACACACACACACACACACACACGAGTCTCGGAAATGTCAAGGAATATCTCCAAAATCATATCATTCAAACATGTATTTGAGTCGATCAGTAATCAATGGAGCCTTAAATTGGGAAAGGGGGGAACATGCTGAGCTATGAAGAGGCAGCCATGTCCAAGCAATACGAAGGCAATAGATGGGACAAGGAGATGGCGAAATGCCTGCAGTCCAAGTAGGAGGCTCTAACTTCAGTTCCCATCCCAACAAGATTCAGGCATGATAACGCATGCTTGTGAGCACAAATGATAGGGAAGTGGAGCCAGGGGTATCTCTGGGAGCTCACTGCCTGACCAAGATAGTCAGATCCTCAAACTTCAATCCCAGTGAGAGTCCCTACCTCAACAAACAAACAAACAAACAAACAAACAAACAACAAAGTAGTAGGCCGACCAGATGGCTGAGTGGGGAAAGGCACTTGCTGCCAAGCCTAAAGACTTGAGTTCGATCCCTGAAGAGGGAACTAATTTCCAAAAGTATTCCACATGTACGCCATTGCTGCCTGTGCATCATAGCCCTACCCATGAGTGCGCACATGCGCGCACACACACAGTGCACAGCGTAATACTTATCTCAGGGGCTCACTCTTCTTCTTAAGCCTATGTTACTGCATTAGAGTTAAGATTCCGCCCCATATTAGGGGGACAGACTTCATCTTCAGAGAAGACAAACACTCCCTGTGGGCTCTGACTGACTGGGGAGTAATGTGAGAAATCTAGACTCGCAACACCCAGGACATGGTCTTCCATAGTCTTCAGCTTTTGCACCAGCTGCACAATTGAAATTGAGTGGGAGTTTGCATTTATACCTTAATATTTTTAATGTGAGTTTAATTTTTTTAAAAAGTATATGAATATGTTGTATTTGTGAGTCCATTATAATCCTTTTGTCTTGCATTAGTGTTTCCCTAAACTTGTATTAATCCCTGTTTCCTTTGAAGATCTCATATTACTGTTGATCTTACATCAATCTTTCTCCTCTCTATGCTTAGAAACTTTTAATTTACTATATGCATGCATATGTGGTATTTTATGCATATACATGTATCTATATATCTATATTTTATGTGTATGTATCAATATTTCACAAATATTCAGTAGCAAGAAATGGCAGCTTCATTTATTTAGTTGGGTGAAGGCATTGATTGTTTTAGACAACTTGTTATGTTCTAAAAACTCTGACCAACTCTTTATATTTACAGCTTTCTTAATTATCTCAACAACAAGACAAGAATGTAATTATTGCCATATAAGTAAAAAGCTCGTGGCTCATAAAGCCTACAGCCTTGCCCAGACTGGGACAGTAGGTGGGTGGGTGATGTTGGGATTTACTCCTAGGTCTGTTGAAATACAAGGCCATGTTCTCCTCTATGAGTCAACAAAAGTACACGACGTTTCAAGACATGGATGAATAATCACAATGCCTAGATAAAATGGCATAATCTCTGTGCCCTTCAACTTCTTCATCTATAACACAGAGATGATAATAACATCATTATCCTCAGGGAACCGATGGGAGTATAAAAATGACAGAAAGCGGTGTGTCACATGCTTGCTTGGTCTTCAATCCATAGCAAGCACTCAATAAATTAGAGCAATTATTAATTCACTCAACAATGCATATTTCAAGCAATGTCTCCACAGGACAATGAATGAGTCCCATCTGAAGGCCCTGCCAACTTCCACCCCAGGGTTTTGAATCACAGCTTTGCTTGATGAGCTTCCAATATGCTCGTCTGGTTCTTGCACACAGCAGCTGCCTTGGCCCCTGCCTCCCTATTGCTTATGCGCCCTTGTCTTGGAAGGGCCCAGCCACAATCTTTAGTGAATCTAGCTTGAAAATGCGTGGTCTTGGAATATTTTACCAACCCTCTCCACTCTCCAACTAACTGCTCTAATGAAGAGAAAAATGGTAATTGAAACGAGACTAATTAGATTGTCAATTACCTGCCTCCTCACATAGGTAATTGAAATCTCCCTAATTACAGGGTCTGTGTGTCTTGCTGCTTTGTACTGAGGGATTATTAATGGGAAGCAGCTTTAGATGAAGTAAGAGGAAATCTTGAAAAATGATTTAGGATAAATTTGTACTAGAGTGTTTTTTTTTTAAAGCAAAGATGTTTTATATTCAATCCAGCAATGAAGTCATCAACTAAGAAAGGAAATCAGTCCAATATTTTGCCTGGACTATAAAGTTCGGGTGTCTAAGTGCAGGCAAGGGTTCCAGTGCTTGGCCTTGACAGTGATTTTTAGCC
Organism: Microtus pennsylvanicus; assembly: GCF_037038515.1. Taxonomy (NCBI): domain Eukaryota; kingdom Metazoa; phylum Chordata; class Mammalia; order Rodentia; family Cricetidae; genus Microtus; species Microtus pennsylvanicus. Next base: position 39,991,856 of record NC_134595.1, on the reverse strand, counting down.
ACTCTTTATCCTTGTTTTCATATGGGCCCCTTTGGACCCATGTATCTTTTTTCTTGGAAGGAAGGAATGGCCATCAGCAGGCCCTGGGAGGATCTCAAGATAAACATAGAAAGTGGGATTTGCAGATGAGGCGCAAAAATGTACAAGAAATTAAATATATACATCAAACAAATGACTTCCTCCGAGTGCCCACTAGGAAGACCTTTTATTGAAGCGGCTTCAAGGGTGAGAGGGGAGGGCAGTTTTGATTCTGGAAAATGAAGTTCTAATGATGAAACCCTTTCAGACTCACCACACGAAGGTAGTTTCTAACTCTAAGCAAAGTGCCTTCTCCGTTATACAGCAACTTCTCAGTGGAAGAGATTCTTCAGGGAAACATCTAGAAAGAGTGAGGTCACATTGATGAGCCCCTTACACTTGGAACCGTGAAGTTACGTTGATGATCCTGTTATATTTGGGTGTAGATGATTCTTAGTACTTTTCCTGGTCAAACAACTGCTAGTCTCTCACTGTCTTGTAAGAAATTTCAAATTGGGAGCAAAGAATATGAATGACGTTTGTTTCTCTGACACAGGCAGACCTGGCCATAGGGAAAGATGCTCTGACTTGTCCAAAGTGACCCAACATGAGAGGAGCCAGGCCAGAATCCTAGTCCTGCCCTACTTAGCTTTCATTAGCAAAGTGACCCTGAGAGCTTGGTTTGATGATGCATTATTAATTTTTTCTTTGTGTGTGAGTGCATGTGTACATGAATACACATGCATGCATTGGTGCACATAAATAAGTACGCAAATGTGCGTGGAGGCCAGAGGTCAGTGCTAGGTGTCTTTCTCCACCACTCATTGTTTAAGATGTTTCTCATCTAATCTGGAGCTTTCTGACTTGAATAGACTCGCTGAGCACTAAGTCCCAGGGATCCTCCTGAATCTGTTCCCTAACACTAGGTTTACAGGCATGCTTCAACACGCCCAGCTTTTTAGTGGGTGTTGGGTATCTGAAGTTAGGTCCCCATTGCTACAGCAATCACTTTACTGACTCAAACCATCTCCTCTGTCATAATTTTTCTTTCTTTATACTACCGAAATTGCAGTATAAACTGTGATTGTCTTTTTTTCAGAGATGAGACTATAAACAGGCAGATCAACAAACATTTTTTGAGATTCGAACAATCTCCTTTCATTATGTGTATTCCTGGAACATTAGAAGTCATGGGTGATCCAATAGTGTTCTGGTTTTACAGCCATCATGAAAGGGCCTCTATCTGCATCCTAGTGAGCAGGAACAATGAGCATGAGATGTGGATTTGGTCCTTATCTCAGAGGGACTATAGGAATTTTGCCCATTTCATGACTAAGGTGAGACTTTCAGGGTGGTACTTTACCCTCAGCCTTGCTCCAGTTCCTGTACACAGCTAAATGTCCACATTATAGGGACAGTATGATTAAGGAGAGTAGTGTTATGACTGGCACATCTTCTAGAAAGTGTTAGGTGATGCCCTTGCAGTGGTTGTCACTGAGATAGTGTGTTTGTTGTCAATAACAATGCCAAATGGCAGCATCCACTAAATGATAAACCCTTTATCCCCCAAATGAAATGGGTCATGCAGTGAAATTATTTTAATAGTTTGGAATCAACATATTTTTCAATTAAATAGTATTTAATTGAAGACATCAAAGTGTGAAGCAAATTTAATTAATTTCTGGCTACAAGTTGTCTTCATAAATGCTGAAAATCTTTCATATGTAGCAGGTATCAGAGGCAGTACTGAGCCTTTTGGACTAAAAGAGATATACCCAATTTGTGGTTATCTATGTAGTGAGAGGGGCCTCTTAGGAAGACAGTAGATTTACAAGGCTGGGAGCATTGCTGAACGTGTAAGTTTGAGGCAAAGAGAAAGAAGTATTTGTTTTTGTGTCCCCACATGGAGAACTGGTTTAGACAGATTACAGTGACAGTTACATAGCTTTTTGTGAGGATTTCCTAGAACTACAAGTAGCTTACATGATCACATCCTAATGCATAAAGAATCTCTAGTTTTTTAATCTTTGTGATGTCTCAGTCAATGAGGTGGGAAAATGGAATTAATAATTTTCCTTCCTCCATCTGTTCACATTCTCTGCATGACAAAGACCCAATTAAGCAAATTCCTATATAGTTAGGCAAAAGAAAAAAGAACTGAGAATTAAAAACTCAGACTCCTCATAGAATCCCTTGGTATTTGTGGGCTGGGGAGGGGAAAAGGGAGGAGGTTGTATGTATAATGTTTTCTCAAGCTTTCTGGAAGCTGTTAAATGGCTGTGCAGTATAACTGAGAAAATCAATTTGAATTTCACCAAGAAGGAGACCCAGGGACAGAACTTGTGTTTTCAGATGTTAACATTTGTCTTCTACTTTGATATTGCTGTAGGCAAGAGTTGATGGCAATAACACAGAAAACTGGTTACATTGTGTCTCAGTTAGGGTTTCTATTACTGTGAAGAGACACCATGACCATGGCAACTTTATTTAATTGTGGCTGGCTTGCAGTGTCAGAGATTTAGTCTATTATCTTCATGGTGGGAATCATGGCAGCACAAGGAATGACATGGTGCTGGAGAGATAACTGAGAGTTCTACATCTTGATCCACAAACCACAGGAAGTGAACTGAGTGTCACACTGGGCATAGCTTGAGCATAGCAGACCTCAAAACCTGCCCCCATGGTGACACACTTCCTGCAATAAGGCCATTCCTACTCCAACAAAGCCACAAGTTCTAATGGTGCCACTCCCTTTGGGAGCCATTTCTTTCTGACCAAGACATGTTACAAAGAAATTTGTTGAAGCACCTTTTCTCTTTCCTGCCATTTCCAGTTATCTCTCATTAGTATTGTCAGTCTTCAGTCTGTTTACTCCCATCCCAGGCCCTGTTCCTCTCAGGCACACGGGTAGTTCTATTATAGTTCCTGGATCCATTCATCTCTCCAATCACTGATATATAACTTATTAACCACTCCCTTTGTTCTGAGAAGACAAGGAGGAAATTAGAACTATTCTTTTTAAAACTTCCAATCTTTTTAAGTACCTCCAGACACTTTCTTTTCACTGCTAGGAGCCTATGGCAGATGGTGTGAGTTTGCTGTCCCAACAGTTCTCAATGGCTTTCTGATTTTTTCTTTCCCTCTTCCACTGTATGTATAGTTTCTCCTTCCCAGATATCCAGGAGTGATCATGTGCTATTGGTCTGGTCAATGATATAGAAGAAGAGTTCAAAGGGGGCCAGAGAATTTGTCTATTCTGCAAAAAAAAAAGTAGCTGGTTCTTTCCCTAATCTTTTCTATTTTTTCCCCCATCTTGAACAAAATACCTGGGCTCAAGGGAAGCCATTGTGGGATCATGAAGTAGGGATCAACAAGAAAGAAAGACAAAGATAATTGCAGAGATACAGGCTGTCTGAAGTAACACCATCATTAGCCACTCCCAGGCTTTCTTCCGTCCACTTTAGGTCTATAAACAAGGTGAAATTCAATGGGCTGTATCTCACAGTTTACATGACTATGGAGTGACAGGCTTCCCATCTCCACCTTACTGCTCTGTGTGTCACCCAATCCTCCAGCAGGTTGTCAGGTCGTAGCCACCTGTAGGCTACCATGAGACCTGAATCTGTCGTACCTCTTTTGGTACAATTTCTTTTATTCCATTTCTGACTATTTAAAATGGTTTTCATCAGCAAAGATGAAAAGAACACACATTAGATTCGATTGCTATGGAGTGTAATTCAATGGCAATAAGGAGATAGTATGTAATAACTCCCTAGCATATAAAACATACTCCAAGCATCCCGGTGTCCTTGCTTGACTTCTATCAGGGAAGCCAATGCTCCTCTTTTTAGTCAGCTGAGGCCCAGTTATGGGATTGCGTAAGGTTCAGGTTATGAGACAAAAGCATCCATTAACTTTTATGAATTTAGCCTAAAAAACATTTCCAAAGCTTTCCCTTGTCAGTTGCAGAGCCTCTTTCTTCTCCCACACACCTTCATGTGTCTTAGAAAGATGCATGACTTGAATTAAGAGAACTGCCTTACTCTCTGGCCAGCTGTTAGTTCCCAGCGTAAACCTGAAGAGGTCATGCCAGCTTCATAGCCTCATCGGACCCTCCTGAAGACTGAGAAATGGATTCTACAACAAACAGCTTCAGTGTCTTCAGAGTAGAACTCACACGAGCAAAGACTATTTTATTATATGCAATTGGAAATTCTTGGATTGGTGATTCACAAGGTCTCTTGTGGCTTCTAGATGTTGTGTGGTGTGTATCTTACCTCCTGGGTCTGGGAGTGAATGTTGCCTCTAGAGTTATCAAGCAAGAATGCAAAGGAGAAGCAAAGAAAGTCTCTGTGTTGATGGAGCTGAACATAGCAATAATTTCTGCATCTCTTCTCCAGTTTCTGAGATTTTATTACAGCGGAATGAGATATGCCTGATTTCATTATCTTCCATGAATAAAACTTTATTAAATACTTAAAGTATCATTATGCCTCACTGCAATCATCGCTATATACTAGGAGGGAAATGCTTTGAATATAAATGACTTATAAACTGAAAAGGAAGATGCCTCCCTCTAATGCTAAGTCCAAGGGGTCTTAGTTTGGAGAACACTAGAAGTTCTTTGATCAGCTGAGGAAGCCCTGATACCCTGTAAGTTCTACAGTCGATGAGGAAAGGAGCATAGAGTGTAATTCTCAGCAGGATAATGTCTGTTCTGTCTGATCCCCAAGGTCGAGCGCTATGCACAGTGCACACTAGGTACTTGGTGAATGTTCTAGTGTCCTTCTTTTATTGTGACAAATATTGTAACCAAAAGCAACTTAGAGGATGACAGGGGTTATTTCCTCATACAGCCTACAGTTTATCACTGAGGAATCAGGGCAGGGACTCACACAGGAACCTGAAGCCGAAACCATGGAGGGACTGTGCTTGCTGGCTTACTTTCAGTATCATGCTTAGCTTGCTTTCTCATAGAGCTCAGGACCGCTTGCCCAGGGAATGGTGTGACCCACAGTGGGCTACTCAGCCCCTCTTCTTCAATTAACAATCACGACAATACAGATAGACCCACAGACCAATTTGATCTGCGAAATTCTTCAATTGAGACCCCCTTCTCAGGTGACTCTAGGTTGTGCCAAGTTGACATGTAAAAGAATGTGTAATTAGGATGATCACCTTTATTATCCACCACCTCACGTCACAAGCAAACATCATGGATTCAGGTGACAGTAGTAGCAAGCCTAATTAGCCTTGATGTGATCAACTATCTAAGAGGATGGCTTTCTGGAGGAAGGTTTATTTTAGCTCATTGGTTTCAGAAATCTCAGTTTATAGTCACTGATGCTACTGATGCTGGGCCCATGGTGCTGATGCTGGGCCCATGGTGCTGATGATGCTGGGCCCATGGTGTTGATGCTGGGCCCATGGTGAGGCTGGTTATCAAGGAGGCAGATACTGTGGTGGAGAAGGAGGAGGCTGTTTGCCACATGACAAAGAAGAAAAAAGAGGCATAAAGGATCTGGTGACCAGGCATAACTGAAAGTTGTATCCTCCGTGACCTACTTCCTCTGGCCATGTTCCCTTTCCCAAAGTTTCCAATACCTCCTACAATATTGAGAGACTACACACTCTACAGATAAACCTGTAGGGGGACATTCTCTATTCAACCATAGGATGGTCCAAACATAAATTTTAGCTTAGTGTTTTGAGACAATTAAGGATGAATTTTTTTTTTTTTTGCCACAGGGAACTCCTTGCCACCAGAATAAAATAATCTCTCAAGCTTTCTTGCTGGCTAAGAAGCAGGGGATGGCGTTATTTCTTCACTTGTGATCCACTGAAGTCTTTCCCCTATGTTCTTTCAGCCTTTAGATCAGCAAATTTGGTCTCAGTGCAGCTGGACAAAAGTAAGCTTTGTTCAGCACATAAAAGAAGAAATTGAAAGATACATCACACAAAGCTGATGGTACCCTGAAATCCCAATATATATGCATATATATATACATGTATATGCATGTACATATACATATATATTTTACCAAATGCAAGTTGTGTTTTAAGTTTAAATGTTCAGTAATACCTGGCTGAGTGGATGACCTGGGCTGTAGGAAGGTATTTTTACACATGAACTTTATATGAACCTGGAGAGACACAGGAATGATGAGCAATTGGATAAGGGTTAAGAAAGTGACTTTGCCTGGGTCACTATGAAACCCCTTAGGGACACCAGAGAAGGTCCTGCCATACATTGTCTAATAAAGGGCAATAAAGGAGAGAATTTGTCTTGGCGTGGTGTCGGCACTGCTATAAATCCTCATGCAATAATAAAATAACAGGATGTTATTAATTCAGCCGTTCTGGTTTTTCCTGAAATGATATTGGAGTCACATCACTGATTCATATTTTCAGCGGCTAATACTTTATTTTCTAGAACTATTAACTGCTTTAAAACCAGTGTGCCATCATGCAGTGGAAGAGATGGTGAAATATTTCCACTGATTCTGGCAATTAACTTAATTTAAAGCCACCCTGCATGTTTTAGAACTAATAACTATGATTTGAAACAGCTCGGAGGAAAAAAATTCAAGTGAGACAATGAGTAGGTTCTTAACTGCCCATCTCAGTCTTACATATGGGCATGTGGGAAAATGGGTTCTTGTCTTGTTTTCAATTGGCATTTAAAATGTCACACATATCTTTTGCAAACCATTGAATCAGGGGAACTGAACCAGTATAGGCTTCATTGGGTTCTGACTATTCACAGAGCACAATGCCAAGAGCGTTCCTGTATGTTAGTTTATGTAGTCAGGAACTAGATGAAATAAGACAGTTTTGATACCTTCTCCAAAGATGGTCTTAAAGGAAAAATAACATCAACCCCTCTAACGTCTAAGAAGAGGGGGGTATGGTAGGGTGTCGTGCTTTGAATCGAGTTAAACTCTTTGTCAACAAATAACAGAAGGTCATAAACTGGGCCAAAAGAAAGACCGAAAAAGCCAGATTGTAAAATCATTGCTGTGTAGAAGGGAACAGAGGGGTGGGGCCTGGGAACGTGAGGCTCTAACAGCAGTGTATCGGGCAGTTACGTTTGTGCATTTTCCCATGTTTATAGTGTTTGTTGTGATCCATTCATCAATTTAGAAAACATTCGCTTCAAACCTACTTTAATATTCCCAATCTTGCACGCCTTTTTAAGATGAAGACTCTCATGAAGATAGAGGTTTCCAGTGGTTTCTATCGGAAGAATACCAACAGGCCCAGCTATCTGATGACAGGCCTTAGAAGGCAGCAGGAAGCAGAGATAGTTGCTTCTTTTCTTGGACCAGGGCTGAATACAGATGTGGACCTCCTCATCTAAACTGTGGGAAGAAGCAGATCAGCGAACTACCTTGGGGACCCTCTCGAGCCAATGAACCCGCACATGTCCTGTCACCAAGAAACCAGCCACACAGAGTCTCTCATTTACTCACGTCTACTTGCCAACTAGTCACTGGCCAGACAACCCTTGGGTTGTCACCTGCTCTCTTCATTCCTCTGGTGAGTGAATCCATCCAGCTCTTCCCTCTCTTCTTGATTCTTGACTCCTGCCTCCTGGCTATGTTTGCCTTTACACCTCCGTTCCCTACTGTACTTAACATTCAATGTCTCTGAATGTGGTGTTCACTAGGTTGATTCACAATCATCCAGCATGAAATCCCTTGTTGAATAGAATTCTCAGGAGTGCCTGCTTTGTGGGTCCTTAGATGTTTTCTATTTAAATGGCTGCATTGGGTCACATGCCAGTTTTGGTCTGTCAACTTGTAGCAAGGGGTGTGGTGACATGTGGTGAGAAACACATACAGTGACAAACACATACAGTGACAAACATTCTGGCTGATTTGTTTCCACCCCCTCTTCTAGCGTTGTGACCCTGACAAGCATAAAAGAGTTCTCAGGTGCCTGAGGGGTGACTGATGACATTGGACCTGCTCTGTCCAATCCAACGTGAGTAAGATCCTGCACGGGGATCTTGGGAAAATATTTAAGCATATCATATATTGCCGCACAATAACTTACATCTGCAAGCTAAGAAATACGGTGCTCCCAAATTGGGATGATTTTAACGTTGGAAAAACATTGCGAGGCAGGGCATGCTCCCTCTGAGAATCTCCTCCCCGCATCCCACCCCCGACTTATCAGATTTCTGCTGTCTGCAAAGCCATTTTCAAGTGTGCTGGAATTGCTTGCTGGTGTACACCTCGTCGTCTCATAAATCTTCACCAACACAGAAAAGTAAATTGTGTTGTGCCAGAGAGTTGTTTGGAAATCCATTGCTGTTACAGACTGTGAAGGATAAGAGGGAGGGGAGGGGCTGGGTTCTCAAGGTGAAAGTCACCATTACGAGCTTGAATCCTAGGAGATGGATGTGAAGGCAGAGTGCGGCTGGAGAGGCTGGGAACGGCATCAACACAATGGTGGGACAGCTGTGTTATATCATCTCTCATTGTCAGTGTCCCACAGAGGTGTCTGAGCTGGTGGTGTCTGTTCTAGAGACTGCCCTGTTTCTCAGAGTAAATGGGATGACGTTTTTGTTGTTGTTTTTAAGTCATTATCTTTTATATTGGTGGAATGTCTGCATCACCTGGACAGACTTTTATAAAGAGAAACTTTTGTTTTTTTTATTTTTGAGACTGAGTTTCTCTCTGTAACATATCCTGGCTGTCCTGGAACTCACTCGGTAGGCCAGGCTGGCCTCGAACTCACAGAGATCTGCCTGCCTCTGCCTACCGAGGGCTGTGATTACACGTGTGCACACCACCGCCTGACTGTAAAGAGAAACGTTAAAAAGAACATTTCTACTAGGGAAACATGACACTGTGGTAGTTCTGAGCCTAGCCCTGAGTCAGTCTGCTGGTTCGAATCCCATCTTTGTGAGACGAAGTAAGACATACTCTCTTGCCCTGTGTTAAATGCAGACAGCATTCTTACCTTCTCCACCTGTGTTTGAGAGAAGAAACGACAAGGATGTTAGCACAGTGCGTAGAACTTCAGGACTGCCCTGGAAACTCTTGTTGCTTGGCATGGGCACAGTTGTACATCACATGTAATTAAGAATGGAGGTGCCCACATGCATTTTCGAACGCACACACAAAAGCACATGTAAATCACATTAAGATGCAATGCGCCCTTGGAAAGGCGATCCTTCACTATACAGTTTCTTTTGAAATCTACTCTTGGAAGATGAATGGGGCCCACTCGAACATGTGTTAAAAATTAACTAAGAATCCCAAATGGAAGATTTGCAAAGGGGGCTTAGTTACATCTAGGGGGACTTCAGATTTGACAAACAACCCAGAGGTAAATCTAATTTATTCTAAGGGCAAGAATATTCAGAACCTTGAGAGGCTAATGCCCGTGTTCTCATGTGCAGGGAAGACAATGAGCCTAGCAAATGTCATAGGTTTGGACCCTTGCAGACAGAAGTCAAGCTTATTCAGAAAGCTATGGGGCAGTGATGGAGAATAGAAAGAAGAGAGGCACAATCTCCTCTTTCCCCCTCTCCTAGGTCTATAACTACAGCTGTCTGCATTGTCAGTTCCTGCAGGGCACAGACCACAGCTCTTGCACTCCCTTGAGCTAGATCCTTGCACATCACCACTCGAGGATTAGCATTTAATGAGAGTTTGTGAAGATGAGGGATGGTTCAGCCTGTGCTCTAGGTAATTTAGAGCAGGCGGGACGCTGGTGGGAGGTTTTCCTTTTATTTCCTGTGGGAAAGCCTTCTCTGCTTGATTTTCCTTGTTGATGGCAAGCTCCCTTGGGTAGAAGACTTGTTTGTCGGTGTGTTTATTAAGAGACATTGAGCAAATTGCAGCAACCCACACGGTGATAACCTTGAGTAAAAATTTCATGAGATGCTATCAAATGATTCATTAAAAGAAAGATCCAGGATATTACCACCAACTGCTACATTAACTAGTCATGTCATAACATCATCAAAATGCTAATTAGCTTGTCTGGCATGGTTTGTTATTAAAAAAAATAGACCCAAACTTCCTGTAGTTTTTCAAGTTGGATGGGCTTTATTTATTTCCCTTGCAAATGTTTGCTTCAGGGTTTAGCGGGCAGGTAAACAATTTGTGGGTGAGTTCCACTTGCGGCTGCTCCTGTGAATCTCCAGAGAAATCGTAAATTTCAGATGGGGATGCAAATCCACAAGGTAGTGAACTCAGGTGTCCCTGTGGCTGGGTAGGATGTAGTGTCAGGAAGGTGCTGGAGAAAGATTGTTTAGGTTATACTGTGGCCTCCAGCCAGGGCTTACTGGCTGTTTGCTTACAACGTGGTGGGCAGGTAGCAAAGACTAAGATCTGGGTCTCAACTACCCTTGGGCATTAACCACAAGCTCACAAGGGAATACCAAGAACCAACTTAGACAGAGGAGATCCTGTCCAGTCATGCGAGTCTGGATATTTGGGTACTGAAGTTGCAGAACAATGAATGGTAGAATCCAAGATGAAGAGTAAGTTCCTACGAAAGAAGAGTTACCTGCTAGGGAAATCTGGAGGAAATGCTACATCCAAAATTAAAGAGCAAGTGGATGAGTCTCAGAGATGACTATCAACAAGTAGTAATACTTGGGGTTAAAATTTGGGGACAGAGACGATAAACACCAACATGGCAGTAAGTCAAGCTGAACTTGAAGAAGCAGGCACACTCCTTTCTTAAGGGACTACTCAGAAGAGCAGTCGAGGCTAACCCAACCCTAACCCTAGCTCTGGAGATAGGACCTCCAGGAGGCTAAGGACGAGAAAGGAAATGAGAGACACACCTCAGACGAAGGATCCCACATCATGGCAGGAGGAATTGCAAAGCCATATCCCGAGCCACAAGTGTTGGTACCAGCAGGCCCTAAATTTCTGCTTTAGTTTAGGAAGTGGGACTGAGGCCAGGGACACAAGAGAGCTTAAGTAACGGCTCTTGGCTCTGGGATATGTTAGTCCCAAACCAAACCCCTGCCTTGATTCTTGTTCACAAACCGTGAACAATTGGTGTCAGTATTGGAAGCCCAGACGGCAGATGGGGACAGAAGACACACGCATTCGACAGTCAGATGTGGTGCCTTTGTTTCTTAGGATCCATAGCTATTGCTCGCTTTCATTTGCTAGTTGAAAGTTTAGAAGCTTCAGAGGAATTTAAACTTCAAGTAAACCCATGAGGTTACTTTTAGAGTCACTAACCCCCTTCTATGTATTCCATGGAACATGCTTATAGCAAATATAATTATGTTCCTTTGTGGTACTGCAATACAGCTAGAGTAGACCACTTATTTGTAATTCACATTTGACTGCGTGTCTTATATGACCAGTAGCTATTAGAAAATCGAGTTGCCTTTCACCAAGATGGTACTGGAAGCGAAGAAGGAAACTCCTGCCCCTCCCAAAGCTGAAGCCAAAGTGAAGGCCCTGAAAACCAAGAAGGCAGTGCTGAAAGGTACCCACGGCCACAAAAACAAGGTCCACATGTCATCTTCCTTCTGGCTCAAGACCCTGAGGCTCCAAAGGCCCAAAGAACCTCGACAGAACGTGCCCAGGAGAAACGAGCTTGACCATCATCAAATTCCCTCTGAGCATGAGTCAGCCATGAAGAAAATAAAAGACAACTCACTTGTACTCATGTGGATATCAAGGCCAATAAACACCAGATCTAACAGGCTGTGAAGAGACTCTACGGCATTGATGTGGCCAAAGTCCACATCCCCATAAGGCCCGATGGAGAGAGGACGGCATAAATTCAGTTGGCTCTCGATTATGATGCTCTGGATGCTGTCAACAAAATTGAGATCGTTTAAACTGAGTCAGCTGGATAATTCTAAATATACACCTCTTTCACCATATAAAAGAATTAAGGAGTTTTTTAGTATTTCACTTTCCCCACGATAGAGTGTGTGTGGGGGATTACTTAGTTTATAGCATTGTTTTGAAGATGGAATTAGTTAATCCATGAAAACTGCTCAGAGCAATGTCTGCGATGAAGCGTTCAAACATGGTTATTTTTACTTAGAGTCAACATCACCAGCAGCAGCAGTGTCACCAACCGTTATTTGTGGCTTAGTGCCTCTTTAGTAATGGTACCACTACAATATCTGAGTTCCTGGTACTAATGGGATCATTTGTTTGTTTGTTTTTTAGTGAAATAAGTCAGGGCAGAGCCTCAGGAATGTGAAGTGCTTCGCTCGCTTGTTTATTCCCTATTCGTTTTCAAAAAATTTTTAAACAGATCTTTTGATAAAAGCATTGGTAAAATATTGCTGTAAGAAAAAAATATAATTGGGTCCAAAGAGCATTAGGATGCGAGTTTGGGTTCTCAGAACCACATAAAAGCTAGGTGGGTGTGGCAAACACTCAGGATACATAACAGGAGCGCCCAGGCAAGCTGCCTAGTGAGAGCAGTAGACTCAGAGAAGTCTGGGCTCAGCCAGAGACACCTGACTTCAACCTCTGGCCCTCACCAAGATACACACATATGTGCATACACGCATGTGAACATTCATACACACACGCATGCATACCACATATATATCAAAACAAAAGAAAAAGGGTAGTTATTACAGTTCTGAAAAAGGCAAAAGGGAAAATATCAAGAGATATTGGCTGAGGAGCTAGCTCTTCCCCGGGAAAGGATGAACTTGATTGAGCTCTATGTTTGCTGGTAGCCTAGGAGAGACAAAAGGATGAAGGGAAACAGGAAGATGCAAGATGTATTTGATGTTCCCAAGCTCCCTTCTGGGGACCACATCTCCCTCCTGATTGCTTATTGTATTTTTGCCTCTCCAAATCTGCTCCAGAGAAATACTCCCCTGTCAGCTTAAATCAGTGAGCAGCTTTGGAGAATATTTCCACTTAGATTCCTCGCAGAACAAAAGAGCAGACTCTCTCTTAGAAAGGACTCCTGGTGCTTGTGAGGAAGGGAGGGAGTTTTGTGTTTGACGTCAGTCTTGGGGCTGTGAGGTCTCCAGCCACTGCAGGTGTCCTTGATTTTGACTGCCTACTAGAATCATCTGCGTGAATTGCGGCTACTGAGGACTGATTCTCCAGAATCTCTCAGGGTAGATCCTGGGCATTCTCCTGCAGCCCACCTTGCGTAGTATTTGCTTACAGAAGCTAAGGCAGAACTTAGAGAAGGGCGGTGGTCCCCTGCAAAAGCCTGGACTTAGAAAACACTGGGCAAAATAAAATAATAAAATAATGACTACAATGTTTGCATTCTTATTCTATATCTGCCTGATGTTCTCTCCTTGCGCCTAGCATTTACTGTTTTGAGACAGATGTCTTCAGCTATGTTTTTACTGAAAAGAAAACACAAACTGTGAGTGACACAGCGAGCAAGTGAGCCCCAAGTCAATTAGGGCCAAGGCTTCCAAACTGGAGCCCCTTCCCGTAGACCACATGGTGGATTGACTGACATCAAAATATTCGGGAAGAAGGGATGAGCTCCCTTTAGCCTTATTGTCATCTATACCTGGCCATGTTGCATCAGTCCAGGTCTGTGCTTTGGAGGTTTGTTGGGGGAGAGCTTTCTATGCTAATTTTTCTTTCTTTCTTTTTTTAAACAAATAATTTACTTTTTATTTTATTTATTTATTTATTAAAGATTTCTGCCTCCTCCCCGCCACCGCCTCCCATTTCCCTCTCCCTTCCCCGATCAAGTCCCCTCCCCCTCATCAGCCCAAAGAGCAATCAGGGTTCCCTGCCCTGTGGGAAGTCCAAGGACCACCCACCTCCATCCAGGTCTAGTAAGGTGAGCATCCAAACTGCCTAGGCTCCCCCAAAGCCAGTGGATCAAAACCCCAGTGCCATTGTTTTTGAGTTCTCAGTAGTCCTCATTGTCCGCTATGTTCAGTGAGTCCGGTTTTATCACAGGCTTTTTCAGATCCAGGCCAGCTGGCCTTGGTGAGTTCCCGATAGAACATCCCCATTGTCTCAGTGTGTGGGTGCACCCCTCGCGGTTCTGAGTTCCTTGCTCGTGCTTTCTCTCCTTCTGCTCCTGATTTGGACCTTGGGGTTTCAGTCCGGTGCTCCCATGTGGGTCTCTGTCTCTGTCTCCTTTCATCTCCTGATGAAAGTTAACATCCAGGAGGATGACTGTTTGTCTTTGGATTCACCTTCTTATTTAGCTTCTCTAGGATCACGAATTATAGGCTCAATGTCCTTTATTTATGGCTAGAAACCAAATATGAGTGAGTACATCCCATGTTCCTCTTTTTGGGTCTGGCTTACCTCACTCTTTTGTATTTTATGTACATTGTGATTTTGCATATATGTGTGTGTGTGTGTGTGTGTGTGTGTGTGTGTGTGTGTGTGTGTGTAAGGGTGTTGAATGCCCTTGGCCTTGAACAGGAGTTACGGACAGTTGTGAGCTGCCAGGTGGATGCTGGGAATTGAACTAGGTCCTCTGGAAGAGCAGCCAGTGCTCTTAATCCCCGAGCCATATCTCCAGCCCCTAATACTAATTTTTCAGTTCCCCAATGAGACCTCTGACTCTCCCAAAGCAGACTATTCAGCCAGAGTGAAGCAGGAGGCATACAGAGGTGGGACTTGTTGGACAAACCCACCTGAAGACAGAGCAGCGGATGGTGGACCAGGGTTCCTTGCCTCAAGTCAAGCAGGGCTTTGCCTGACAGGTGTAGGCAGTCATCTAGATTGTATGTGTGCTGATGACCAAGCTTGGGTGAAAAACAGTAGTAAAACCAAGGGTTAAAAGGCAATTCCAGCCCAGGTTATGGGCCTTGCCTCACTGTTTTACTAGAGATGCCCTCTTCGCCAAGATAGAATGCAACCTTTATCATATTTATCGCATTTTATTTTTAGTGAATAAGTGGAAGAAATTGCCACCAAGAGTAAGGTTCGGTGAAACTCTGCCCAACCTATATGTGTGTATATATGTGCATATACTTTAGAATTTCACTCATTCATTGCCCATTTATTTACTTATTTACCTACTCATTTATATGTTCAGACAACCAATATTTCTGAAGAGATTTCTGTGTGGTAGGTGCTATGATAGATCCAAGAAATACATATATATATATAGTGAGCAAAAAATGTAAGTTGTCATATAGGGATGGTAGAAAGGTCTAGATTATAAACAAATAAATTATATGTTTTAGCCATATAATTACCCACTGTGATAGAGGCTATTAAGGAAAGATTAAACTTTGATGGAGAGAGGAGAGTGAGAGGCGTGGCTACCTCGGGAAAATTTTTCCTGGGAATGTTGTATTTGAACTAACATATAATTTTCCAACCATAAATAGTTTTTGTCTAATATTTCCTTGAATATTTTTCGGAAGCTGTTCTTTCCCCTTTCATGGAGCATGTCAATGGTGTACACATTTTCCTCAGGCTTCCTTCTTACTTTTCATAAACAGATTATTGAGGTAGTAGGCACTTACGCGTGGGAAAGTACCAGGGGAACCCATAGACAAGCGCAGGTCAGCATCCCACAGAGGCTCAAGGTGGATCTCATCTGTTCGCTGGCCTCAAACTTTCATCATTACCCTCTCCTTATTTTAGGACACACGATGTAATTTGCAGGGCATCTCCATGCGTTACCCAGTTGTAGCATTTGTGACTTACTGACAGTCCTGAGGATACAAGGAACACTCTGCCTGCCCCTGATACACAGCGGGAAAAGACGATTTTGGTGCATTGTTGTCCTGAGTCTAAGGTCATGTATGGGCACCCATTTAAAACAACTGCAAGATCTAAATAAAAGTTCATTTGCACCATGGCCAGGGATCCTTTATGCCTGATGCCCATTCTTTCCCAAATTCTCAGTTTACAAATATCGCCATCTCGAATTCAGAGCATTTGGGGAAGCTGATTTCGGGGATCCATTTCCTTGATCCTTGTCTCAGCAGCCACCTTGGCCACCTACAGTTGATAAACAGATTTTTTAAAAAGAGAATTAAAAACAGCAGTTATGTATTGGTGCCTACTCTGCATCAGACACTGGTGGTATAGGGCTTAGCTGACATGAATTCCCGCCTTTACTTGATGGACGAGTCTCCAGCAAATAGGATGGTGTGCTGTGGAGGAAAGAAAGGGCAAGAGGGAGTCCATCGTGGGTATGGTGTTAGATCCACAGATGAGAGGGTCGAGAATAACCTGTGTCATATCCTGAGGTCATCTGGGAAAAAGGGTCTGCAGCAGAAGGGGCACGGTCACATTCCTGGCTTCTGGCCCAGGACCAGCCAATGTGTTCCACCTTTGAACTTGAATTCTGTTTTCTCCCTCCAAAGAAACAATATTAAAAATGCTGCCTAGACATTATTGAAATCATATTTTTCAGAATTAGGCTATATATTCAATTTCATTTTGGCCTAAATAGCCCATTGCGGCTTGTCCAGTAAGCCAAACCACCATGAATAATATTTCCGAGGGAAGAATGTATTCTGACATTAACTCAACTGACTTAGGAGTGAACTTGAAGGCAGCTGCTCCGTCCGTGGAAGGATGGCTGCATTAATAGAGAGGCAGCTTTCCTTCCCGTCTCCCAAACAGGACAGAGCATGACTGTACCAGGACACCCTAGGGATACACCCTGGCTTTCTTCTCTGTCTCTATTGTCTCCTTTGGGTTCTTTGGTTGCACCTAGCCTTTTACATTTCCCCCCTCAGGGCTTCTCTTTTTGCCCTTAGATCTCGGAATAATCCTCCGTGAAGCCACACTGAAAGCCCTTGAGTCCTTTCTTCTTTCTTGGTCGAGCCGCTGGCTCTCTGGCCTTAATCGTAGTCTTTCCCAGGTTTCTCTGGCTTTTCCCCACGCGCATGCGTTTATTTGTGTTATGACACTATCTGCTTCTGGCAGCGGCAATACATTTAATGCCAGCAATAAGAATTGCACCTGGGAAGTCTGAACGTCTCGCAGATCTTAATGAAGAGATACTCCTCATTGTTTATGACGCTAATGACTAGCTTGTCTCCATTAAATAGTTCAATTCTTCCTGAGTCCTTGCTCTGTTCGAAAACAATCCTATGTGTTCCTAGACACAGACGATCTTTCTTTTCTTCCTGTGCTAACCCATGTTCCTTGATGATAGAGAGGAAAAGTTTTCCTTTCGATCCACAGTGGTGTGGTGGAAGGTCATGTCTAGAACACCAGAGTAACAAACAAGCAAAGAAGGAGGGCTTGGGGTAGTTCTACTCGAGGAGGTTATTAGGATTAATCTGTGAATTTGTGTTTGAAGTTTGCTGGATCTGTGTGCAGTATATGGTTACTGCATCTCCACTGCAGTTCATCTTGGAGTTATCTGGAGGGCTTTTTAAAAGTGCTCGGCTCACCTAGAATTTTGGACGTGGAAATAACCAGCAATTTTCCTGGTAAAGCTGAAGCTGCTGCTGTTGCGGTTGCTGACCAGGGGACAGGGGAACACATCCTGAGAAGGTCTGGACCTTCCCTGGGGCTGGCGGATTCCTCGACTTAACAGTGATCCCTAATTAAGAGCTACTCGAATTATGAGGATCCCTGGCCAATTCTCGGTATTGCTCAGCCTTTGGCGTCTACGCTGCCTCAGTTTCTCCAGTGCTAGGCTTCATCTTGGGCACATTGCTCTTACCCAGTGTGGATGAGAAAGTCTAGTCTGTTGTCACGAAAAGTGACACATTCTCCCTGGCACACTGCCAACGTCCCGGCTCCTTTCGTTCTCTACTCTGGTGGGTTCGAGCTGCAAAAGAGCCTAGCCGCGTGGGCTCCGGCACATACCTTGCGAACTGGTTTGTTAAGTTTCCTTTTCAACCCAGGCTTAGAGGAACGAAGGGGGCGAGGGAGATCACGTTTTGCTGGAAAGAAGAAACTGTGTCCCCAGAGGCCCACATAACTGAACACAAAGGAGGCTAAGTCTGTTTGTCTCGGCCAAACAAGATCCCCACACTTATATCCAAATTAAAGGGCTTTGAACTACTTGGATGGGGCCCCAGCGAAGATTGCTCTCCCCGTCCAGGTTTGCTGAACTTATAAATATCAATTATAAGGCTGAGTAAATTACAGGGATGTAGAACTCAGCTTTGTCACAGCTCTCCAAAGTGTCTATGCGGGGCTAACAAGGAGACTGCAAGAATCTGCTGCGAGGAATCCGCACATATTTATAGATAATTAATACAGAGAGGGGAATGGGAAATCAGGCTTGAATTTCTTAAAGCAGTAATTTAAAAATGCATTATGGCAACACATTAAGTTAGCGGTTATTCAACAAGGAAATGTGAAGATTATTAAGCTAATTAAAGGTAATAAAAACAAGTTAAAGTAGTCTGCGTGTAACTTTGAAATTAAAAAGAAAAAAAAAATTCCCCTCCTTTAGTCTTCCTCCAGGCTGGGCAAGTCCCAGATGGCAATGGATACATGGGTAAGTTACGGCATTTCTGTGGAATAAGAAGTAATTTTTGGATTCAAAATATATTTGCTGGAAAAACTCCCCTCTCCTCTTTCCCCAACGCACAAGGGAATGTTTCTGAGAAACTCTAGACCCTTTTGTGGAGACCCAGAAGCACATGCGTGCCTCCTTTCTCTCAGTGTGGGGGTGACTAATGGTTGCGTCGGGAACCTGAAGTGGGAAGATGGTCTCCAACACATTCGATCCCACTCGCTGGCTTTCAGATTTTCTAACCCCTTTCTCAATCTTTGGGCTCTCTCCCACTTCAAGGGAAGTGACAGCCGTGTGAGCAATGGCGTCTCCTGCTTCTCCTTGATTGTAGCACCCATTCTCTGCCTGCGTGGAAGCACTCTTGACGTAAAAAACAACTGCACTCTGCAAGTGGAAAGCTGAAATCGTCTGTGGGAACAGATACGGACAGGGCTTTGTGGTGGACGCTTTAGCTCTGCGTGGCTTCGAAGTTTCTTTGGTCAAAGAAAACTGAGAGGAACAGCAAGGTGGTGAAGACGACGATTAGAGAATAAAATGGCGCCTATCGTGTGCAATGAAATAGCTCGTCCCAAATTTAATTTTGTTGTTTTGACTGCTTTTGTTTACCCGTGATTAGGGTCAAGGTAGCAACGCGAGGAGGCAACCAGACTTCCAAGGGAACCATTCCCCCCACTGCACAATTAAACAGATTATTAAATGCTTTGGGAGGAAATCTTGGGGGTGTTTATTGTAGCAAAGGACTTTGCGATTTCAAATTAAAGCAAGCTCAGTGTTATTAATTCTGGTGGAGGGCCCTTGTAAAGTTTACCACTGAGCAAATGGAGGTGGGCACAGTTAAACGGGGTCAGAGGGCAAAACGTATCACAGAGGACTGGGCAATGATCCTGCAGGTTTAACAACTAAGGCAAAATTAGAATGAGGGTATCGAGAAAGAAAAAAAGAGTTGAAATTTGTCCCACACTTATACAGTTACGGAGAGCATTGTTGTCGTGTGGTGATGAACGGGAGGTAAACACGGGGATCCATGCCGCGAAGAAGCGCAATTTCCTTTCCTAGATTCTATAATATTCTCAATGAACTCAGACTTTCCAAAACAGGGGCTGGAGGGAAGTAGTTCATCCTTAAGAGCTATTTGGTCCCAGCACTTAAATTAAGAGACGGGGTTTAATATTGCAAATTAATTGGTCTGTGATTATGCAAATCCTGAGTAATCTACAACCTCTGAGGATTCTGAAAAGGCAGATATTTCTTTGGGAAAAGTTCGCCTTCTTTTATCGCTTTTATCAGCAAACTCACGATCAGGACTTCAGGAGGACAAGATGCACAACAAAGAGGAAGACTTTCTTCAGCATGAGGGATCCTTTCTGGTCATCAGTGAGAATTGTTTGAAACCTTCAAAGCAGCCGTGGTCCTCATTACCGGAGTCCGCCTTTGCAAGGAACGCCTTTTTTCAATTATTTTCACTTTTCATTAGAAGCCTTTGGAGTTGTCCCGCACCTCATTAAGTTCACTAAAATACTATGCATTTAATTTTCATGTTGTAGTTTGGAGCAAATTGTTTGTCGTGACACCTGGCTTCCTTAGTCAGATTCTCAAGATTTCTGTTGTCTGTCCTTTGTTATCCAGTTACCTTGGAGAGGACGAAACGAACTCATGCAATTATTGCAATCTGTAGCTCTACGAGTCTAGGTTATTGGAGTTTTTTTTTGGGGGGGGGAGCTGTCCAGCCTATGGTGCTGTCCAAGTGCCTAGGCCCTCATTACCACGGCCTTTCCAGAGCTTGCCCCTGCCTGCTCGTAAAAGGTCCTTCCTGATCCAGCCTCGGCTTTCATTAGTCCTCAGTGGGCTAATTGAATGCTCTTTCTCACAGCCTCTTTCTCTTCTGCCAATTTACAACAGGGGCTCTTTCCCTTGCTTGAAGTCTGCGCACCCCAGGTCTTTGTAGCTTTTATCATTTTGCCCCCCAGCAATCGCTCAGTTAGATTTCTTGATTTGCCTCCTTTAATCTTTCCTTATATTCAGTCACGTCAAGTTCTCCCCTTCCTTTCATCACCTCCTTTGAACTCAGCCCAAGGTTTTGGGTCCTCAGGTACCCAAGTCACAGGACAGAGGTCCGGGTTTGGCCTTCTCACAGTTGTGTGGGTTGAGAAGGGGGAATTCCAGCAAAGGAGTCTTGGACGCATCTTAAACTTACCCTAATTTCCATTTCAAAACCAAGCATGCCTTTCTACCTCCACTCAGCATCCCTCTTTTTAGCATATTCCCAGCTCTTCTCCTTCAATAAGAAACCAGGAGTCTTTTGTCATCCTGAGTCAAGCCACAGATAGACCATCTCTACTTTTTAAAGGCGGTGGGACCCCAGGGCCTAGGAACTGCATTATTTGAGGACATTGGTCACCAAATAAACACTCTGCTAACCTGTGGGGTCTTGGGCATTTCTAATATATCTCACCTTGTGTTGAATCTCCCCATCATTCTCAAAAGCTGAAAAGGATACCTGTGGTCTGCGGATCACCCCTGGTCTGACGAACGTCAACACAACTGTTGAAGCTCATCGTGAGAGCAGAGCATTTCCCGAGCGACATTAATGAACATTTCAATTCCAACCTTAGCACCAGATCTGAGGACATTCCAGGGCTTTCCACAGCGCTCTCCAGTGCAGCTTTGGGAAGGGGGAAGGGGAGTGTGACTGTGATTAAGAGGACACGGCTGGACACTCGCATGCCACCTGTAATCATCATGTCGTGAATGGGTCCCAAGAGGTTCCATACTATGTTAGTGCATGTAAAAGATGTCATCGCAGCAAATGACAAGGCTCGGTACCATTGCCATTTAGGATGAAGTATGAAGACTTGGGCCCTCATTAGAATTGGAAATCAGGCTCACACTCCAGGCAGGATAGATCCCTCAGCTGCACTTGATGGGGCTCTATTAAATTCACCGCAGCTTCCCTGCGAAGGAACTCTGTGGTGTTAGATTCTTCATCTGCTCAGGGACTGAGTTTTCCATTTCACAGCTCACCCTCTTTCCTAGTAATAAATTGACCCGAATTGGAGTCCTGTGACTGTCAATTTGCACCGTTCCTTTGTACTCCCTCTTCACAAATGTGTAGGACCATGACAGGATATTAATATTGAAAGAGAACACCCCGCCCCTGTTACATCCTACCTGCTTACTCCCGCCTTCTTAGTTTGGCAAAAGCTTTCAAGTGAATGGAACAAAGAATTCTTTTCCCACCTCTCCCGTGTTTCCTGCCCATGGCTGCCCTCCTCTTCTACCGTTGGATATTTGTCCCTGCGTAATTCTGAATGTTGATCTTGCTTCCTTGAGCTAAGAGAGAGCAGTGTGCCTTCAGGTCAATATCCTTCCTAACCACAACAGAATGTGAGCCTCATTCTCAGACAGAGTGCGATACATGTGTTCAAAGCTGAAGAAAACATAAAAGAGGATGGGACTAAGGATGGAGACAGTTTCTGGGCGTTCACAGGTAAGCTGATACTTTGAGATTCTTGGAGATTAGTGTTCTATCAAACAACAGAAGATCCTTGGCAAGAAGAAACCTAAGGGATTAATGGCGAGTGGGGGAAGCTGGCTGTGGGGTATGGGGGACAGATGCGCACAGAGACAGGGTGTAAAGCCATTCTTCTCAGAGCTGGGGAAAGTTAAGACATTCTGGGGACTGAGCCAGATAAATCTGAGTTAAAGCCTTTGAGATCGCTGATTGCAACAAGCAGGAACAAGTTTAACTACAGTTAGGCACAGGATAAAACACACACACACACACACACACACACACACACACACACACACACACATTTGCACCCAAGTGTGCACAGCCAATGCTCAGCTGCAAGGTATTGCTTGTTTGTTTGATTTTTATTTGTTTGTTTTATTTTTTTTCTGATAGTTTCGTGTTACTGGCTTCAGGATAGAGGTCATTCACACATGCTAAAAATAATTTGAAATTATCAGAAGAGCAGTAAGCCTCTTAACCGACACTTTGGAGACAGCATACAAAAGAGGGAAAAACCAACACTGGCTGATATGCAGGTCTTCGCTGATTTAAATTGTGTGTGTGTGTGTAAATTGAGGAACTTCATCAGGAAGGTGAAAAATAAAGGAACTGTCAACAAAATACGTTTGACTTGGTGCAGCATATTGCCTTTAGGAATAATATAGAAATAACAGCCAGTGTATTCTTCAGTAGTGAAGTCAGGGATTTTTTTCTTTCATTTTTGCTGTGGAGTAATAGACCATGTCATAACCTACTGATTTATTTATTCTCCATAATTCTTCACATTGGCTGGGCCCAGTTTCAGGTTTTTATCTGTTCCTGTGGGTTCAGCTGTGGTCTCGCACTGACCTCACTGAGGCGAACCCATGGGCTCGGGGGCTCCAACATGGCGGCACTCACTCAGGTGCTCTACTGGTGTCAACTGTAATGCTGGGCCTCTCTTCTCAGTCGGCTCCCAGTCAGTCTAAACAGTGACCTGGAGGAGACAGACGACAGCTCAAAGGAGACGGGCATATTTCAAAACGTAAGGAAGTTAAAGGTAGATCAATCAATAAAGATAATGGATTATTTATTTAAAAATGATCTGATGGTGTCACTATCTATATTTCTCTCTTACAAATGCTTCGAGACTTCTCAGAGCCAGCAGCACAATAGATCTTGTGTTTTGTATTATTATTATTAGTAGTAGTAGCAGCAGCAGCAGCAGTAGTATATTCTACTCTACACTCGGGTTCTGGTGGAAGGTAGCAATCGTTAGCAGAGAGGGTCGAGGGGAGAATGAAGAAACAAGAGCTGAGCACATGGACAACTATAACATTATTTTAGGAGAGAAAGGAAAACACGGTTTACTTGCTTTCAGCTTTCAGCTATCATGGAGTTTAAGCAGACGGAACTGCCTTACTCATGCAGGAATTTGGCAGGGCACTGGGGTTAACA
Source organism: Microtus pennsylvanicus (assembly GCF_037038515.1). Lineage (NCBI taxonomy): Eukaryota > Metazoa > Chordata > Mammalia > Rodentia > Cricetidae > Microtus > Microtus pennsylvanicus. The sequence goes on along the minus strand of NC_134595.1, from coordinate 39,968,485 downwards.
AATTGAGTTGCATGACAAAGGTTATGGGATAGCCGATGAGGACAACTGGCCCTGAGCGTCTGCTTAGTGTCCTTTTCATCTTATAGAAGGGAGTTGGAAAAATGTACTTTGGCTCAGGATTTCATCATCTTTGCTAAATAGATTTCTGTTTATTATACTTCTAATAATACTATTACTACACATTGATAAAAGTTAGACGCAAAGGAAGCCATTAGCCATTACTACCCACTGTACCTTTTAAGAGGGAGGATGTTTTCAAGCGCCATGAAAGATCTAATAGTCAGTAATTACTGAGGAGTTAATACCTGTGTCCCTTCATTTTAATGGCACCATCAATTTTATAGATGAAAGTTTGAATGAAAACTTTAGGGAACTTTCCTTGTAGGCACCCAGCCAAAGTGGAATTACCATGCTTAAGGGCTCTATCATTTGAGCCCATATATGTGTGTGTCTTGATAGGATCATATCTTTGTTCTATGTGGATGCATTTTTTCTTTTCTATTTTTTTTTAAGATGACTGAGACTCAGAAAATAGCCTATAAAATGCTTGCCTTGCAAGCATAAGGACTTGAGTTTGATCCTCAGAATTTACATTAAAAAGACAGAGCAAGGCAACATTCCCTTCTAATCTCAGTGTTAGAGAAACAGAGATAGGTGCATCCCTGGTACCCACTGAATAGCCCAGCCAACCTACTTGGAGAGTTCCAGGCTAGTGAGAGACCCTGTGTAAAGAAACTGAAAGGTGGACATCACTTGAAGAATGATGTCTGAGATTGTCCTCTGGTCTCCACATATGTAGGCAAACGTGAAAGCACACACACACACACACACACACACACGCACACACACGTGCACATACACACACACTTCACTGATATCAGAGGTATAACGGAGTCAAGCTACTTCTATTTAGTCTTCTGTGTCTAGGAAATGTGTGGGGAAGCACATTGGGGAAATGCATTAATGTTCTGTGGAGGGGAAGACATATTAAAGTAGGAATCAAAATATCTGGCTTTGCCGTCACATGAAGTGTGACTTTGGGTGACTATGCTTACTGGTTATTTATTTATTTATTTTGTGTGTGTGTATATTGTTTTTTACAAAACAGGGTTTCTCTATGCAGCCCTGGTTGTCCTGGACTTTTCTCTGTAGATGAGGCTAGCCTCAAATTTAGAGATTCACCTGCCTCTGCCTCCGAAGTGCCCAAGTGCAGGAATTAAAGGCGTGGGCCACCACTTCTGGCTACACCATGCTCACTCTCACCACGGTCCAGTTTCGCTTGTACAATACAAAGGTCTATCCGTGTGCGTTGACACCCTCCTCCTGAGGATTCTGTAAGAAGACATTCTACAATTGCTTTTATTGCCTTGAAGTAGCTCCAAATTAACTTTTCAAAATTATTGGAAAATATTACCACTTGTATACCTTATTTTTGTTGTTGTTTGGCTCTCTCTTTCTTTTCTTTTTTTTCTCTTTTAGAAGTCTATAGAACTTCTGGATCCTAACAGATTTTTTAGTTTGGAAAAGATCCAAGACGACATGCTTTGGAAATTCCCAAACCTTACATGCTTCAGTAAAAACTAAGTCACGTGTTAAAATGTTGATTCTTACATCCTACTCCTAAAATGCTTTCTAAATCAGTAGGTATAGGACAGGCGCCCAAATTTGGAATTTGGATTTCTAACTTTTTTACTTTTCTGTTTTTATAAGGTGCTATTGATATACTGCCCCTTCCACACTGTGAACATCACTCTGTTCTCTCAAACTATTTATTTTCCAGACCAGGGAATGGACTTTGCAAGTTAGCCACTGACCAAGAGCAGCAAAACCCTAGTCTTACAGATTCTGAGGTCAGAGCCTTTTCCAGGATACCACAATTCCCCTCTTTGAATGCGAGTTACGTGATACAAATTGAAAATTCCAAATGAATTTATTCCAGTCCACACTGCTGCTCAGAATGTCTTCTGTTGAGAGGCAAATTTTCAGTCAGCAACTAAGAGGCTAAATACCCAATAATTTTCTTTTCCTTCTTTCCTTTTGTCCTTCTTCCCTCCCCCCATGAATCTCCTCTTCTTTCTTGTGGCCTTTCCTGGGTTTATGTTTCCATGAGAAATTAAGCCTGAAACTGGACACAGGAAATAAGACATATTTATGAGTAACAGACTTCTGTACCAACTACAGACTCAAATAAATAGCCCAACAACTAAATTCACTTTAAAACTGTTTGCATAATTTTACTTTTTAACAATAATAAAAAAACACGTATTGAGTTTGTTCCTTGCATTACCTGATTTTGGTTAATTTGAAGCTTGTTGTTCGAAAGGCAGTCTTCTACATCCTGACAGTAGAGAGGATGATGAGATTCCATTTTTTTTTTTTTTTTTAGATTTGCACAAACTGTATTGGTGAATGGAAAGGAGATATAAGAAGCTTACTTCCCCCCAGGTGCTGAGCACATTCCAGCCCTGGGACAGGCTCACCTCAGCCTCTAGCTGCGGCTGGCTCCTCTTTCCCTCCCACATTGGCTCTGCATTCCTCAAGTCTGAGTTTGGCTGACCCTCCACATGAGGGAGAAAGGCACTGAAAAGCTCTCTGAGAAGGCCCTCTACTTCCTGAATTCTCTTATATAGATCTTTCTACTTGGGTTTGAGCTCAAGCTTGCTTCTAATTCTATGATGAAAAATTCCTGATATTAAAATCTGAGATCCCTTATGGTTCAAAATCGAAGAGTTTTCAACGTCGACATGATGTCACGAGTGGAAAATTCCACACCTAAGCTCTGGTGACACATCACAGCCAAAACCCAGAAGCGTCAAAACTATTCTATACAGTTACTCTCAGCCTATGTTTATGTGTTGAATAGTAATGTAAAGGAAATTTATATCCAGGTTTCTCTCCCAGATATTTATAAAAACACTTCAAAATCTGATGAAAATCTAATATCGGAAATACTTCTGGCCCCAAGAATTTCAGACTGGAATACTCAACCTATGATAAATGTGACAAGTAGGTGGGACAACAGTTCCAAAAGTAGGGTACACAAAGGATCCTTCTTGCTTTTGCTTGTCATGGTGAGAGCTGCCCTGGAAAGAAGACTGTGTGGCAGGGAATTAAGGTAGGTCTCTTGCTACAGCCAGCAAGGAACAAAGGCTCTCAGTCCTCAGCTGGTAGAGGAAGGACCCTCCACAACCACATGACTGAAGCTAGAAGCTCATCTTCCTTTTGCCAAACCTTTGAGATGTTAGTCTTGGGAGGTCAGCGTTGATCCTTGAGGCAAAGACATACAAGCATAACTGCACGCAGACCCTGGGCTAGGAGTCACTGTAGAAAGAAGGCATTTGTTACTTTAAGACACACTGAGTTTTGGGAGTAAGTTGGGCGGCAGTAGGTAATCATTGTGAAGCTGACCATGACCAACTAGAGACTAGGAAATCACAGATTTTAGGTGTCAATTTTTTAAAAAGTTGAAATTCAGGGCTGGAGAGATGGCTGTGTGGTTAAGAGCACTGGCTGCTCTTCCAGAGGACCCGGGTTGTATTCTCAGCAACCATATGAAGCACACAACTACATATAACTCTTGTCTCAGGGGATCTAACACTTCTTCTGGTTACCATGGATTATGCCTATATGTGGGACGTAGGCATCAGGACAGGTTAAACACCCACATACATAAAATAAATTAAAAAAAAATTAAAATTATGAGTCCAGGCTTAGCCTTCAGATAGTCTGACTTAACAAGTCTTGACTGGAACTCAGAAATCTGCTTTCAGACTATCATTCTAGGTAATTTTAATGCAAATACTCTTAGAAGGTCACTTTGGAAGACACCAGCTTCAAAATGGTTTTCCAGAATACAGATCACATGTGAAGAGAAGCCCTTTCTAGAGTTAAGAGGTCCATGTTGGTCAGTGTCCTCGTAGTTGGGACAATTTTGACACAGATAACCAGGCCTAAGTGGCAGAGAGCAAAACCCTCATGAAGACCCAGGGGGCAGAAGGTCATTCCTAAATTGAGGGAAGAGACTTCCGAAGAAAGGACAGCTGCTGACACCCGGACCTGTCTTCCGGGCTCCAGAGCTACAAGAAACTTAATTTCTGCTTGGTAAGCCACCCAGTCTGTGGTATTTTGTTATGGTAGTCTAGCAAAATCAAATACCTACCAGCACGGGCTTGACGTGACTGTCTGTTCTCAGGCACGTATGAATAGCTGTATCCTATGTCCCAGTGGTACTGCGGATTCTACCATTCAAATAGACATTCAATATTCTTGTTCCAGTGCAAATAACCTTTTCAGGCCCGAACTGATTTCTTTTCTAATTTTTAAAACATGGTTACATAATGCTGTTTTTATGAAAGTACATAATTTGTAGCTGATAATCTTGGTTATCAATTTGACTGAAAAAAATTAGAAGTTGGTGAAAGCCTAATTTTGGATATATCTACTAGGGCATTTCTGAAGATGATTGACATGTGGGTCACCAAACTGAGTGGGGAAGACCTGTCCTGGGTGTCAGGTCCAACTGGCATGCTAAACAACAGCCAAGGGCAGAAGGAAGCTGGCCTGCACACTTGCCAATCCAAGTAGCCAGCTCCAATGGGGACACTGGACTCCTTTCAAGCAACTGTGATTTTTGCCACTGCCACTGCGATCCTCCTTGTTTGATTTCAACTTCCTGAGGTTCCAGCTTCTTTAGTCTCAGCCTCAGACTGGCTCAGCATCCTTGTTCTCAGGCTTCTCGATTCTCGAACTGAACAGTCATGGTTTCTAAGGCTCTGTGGCTTGAGGAAGACGGTCATTGTGGGTCTGTGCATACCAATCATGTAAACCTGTGTAATGAATTCCATCTTTGGGGGGGTTCTATTGGCCCTTTTCTTCCGGAGAACCCTTGCCGACACAGCCCTCCTCTCCTTTTTCACTGATAGCAGCGGCTTTCAGACCATTCTACTTCCTTACTGAATTCTAAGCTTCACCTCTGACCCTGTGCAGGACAGAGCATTTAGAAGCTCCATGCTTCTGACATAGCTCATGCTCAACCTCAGATGTCTTTGGAATCTGCTCTGCTCCCCGTTTTTTTCTTTTGGGCTCCTGATATTGTTTCTGGACTTTGGACTTTGTCCCTGGTCCTAGCCCTTCACCTACTGATTGTCACAGTTTTCTAGATATTTTTATTTCACTAGTCACCGCTTTTTCTAATCCAGGATCCAGGGAGCGTTCCTGTAGTTATGTCTTAGGAATAAAATCATGGAGCCACACTCAGGGGGAAGACCAGATGGGACGTGAATGTGCTTAGATGCGTGCCGTGGGAGGGGCGAGAGCGTGCTGCTGGTGACGGTGGGTAGAAAAACCACTGGTGTGCCTTCAGAGCCTCAGACGGCCTTTCTGCTCTAGGAGCTGGCTCCAAAACCATGAAAAACAGGACCAGAAAAGACGCCACTTCTACAAAAAGTGGGGGAAAAAAAAATCACAGATGTGGCCCATATTTCAATTGCATGCGGAGGGCTTTTGATTACAAATAAGGAAAAAATATTCTAAACAGCAGAGGGGTAAAACGCCATAGAATTCTCCTACAGGAGTTGCTCAATTACTGTAATGGCTGGCCTTTTAAACACAGAATGTCTCCTCTATTTAGGCTTATGTAAGTATAGTAGATTCAAGCCTGCAGTGGAGAAGAAAAAAATGGAAGGGCTTATTAAGAGTACATTCACCCCTATAATTCTATGGTCTTCATGAATCAGCAGCCTGTTCTCTGTAGGTTTACCAGTCATTAATAGTTGATATTATTTTAGGCTAACCAGTGGTTGATTCTTAAGCGTGCTTCAGGCTCCAAAACTGTGCATACCAAGATTTCTGGGAACAGCTGGAAACCCATAATTATAGTTCACAGGGTACATGCTCATCTGGCAAAAACTGTAAATAAAGCTTAAAAAGCAAATATCCCATTTATATAAACAGCTTCTGAATACTGGGAGATCAATTGCCAAGGGAACGAAGAGCTAGCTTTCCTCAATTATTTCTTTCCTTCTATCAGAGGGTAATAATTTATTATTTTCTCCAAGAATAAGGAAAAATTTTAATATTTAAAGACTTGGAGGTGAAGAGTGAAATTTATCTAAAAACATTATCTCTCTTTGTGCCTTGTATTAGCTGGAAATATGGGTTGACTCTTCATTGTTGAACATCAGAGAGAAAATTAGCTGGGGGAAAGTAATTTTCCTACTGGCATCTCTCCCCTGCAGGTTTGTTCTAAGGAACCTTCTGGATTAGCTGCCAAAGACTGTGAGGTCTTTCTCTCTTAATGCCTTTTTAAAAAATTGTTTGAAATACTATAAACCAACGGGAGAGAAACAGTATGGGATCAAGAAATAATTCTACGTTCATAAATAGAAGACAATCTACTGTGTAAGCTGCCTTTGAAACAGGCAGTGTATAGTGTAGCGTAGGGGGCGGCTGAGGTTTGCTTTCCAAACCCACTGCTGCTTCCCAGTTTATTCCAAGCATTTATTTGAGAGCGGCTTTTGATGGAAAAAAATTTTAAATTGAATGAACTCTTAAGCAATTAATGGTTATAATTCTAGTAGAAGTGACATGATATAAAGCCACAGATGCACCACAAGAGACATTCCAGTGACTGGTTAGTATTTGTGGTGGCAAAGGAATGAGAACGTGATTGTCCCTCATCCCTGTATCAGCAATTAGCGTGGTCAGTCACGCTCAACTCCCTGCAGTATACCGCTGGGTTAAGAATAAAGGCAAACACATTCCTTCTTCCCCCTTACAATATTTCTTACTTTAGTTTGGCTTTGAACATGTTTAAACTAATTATTTAGGTACTTAACACAATTTAAACAAAATAAATGAACCAGAAAAAAATGCAATTTGCCTATATTCGTCACACATTACCCTTCCTGGCACCAGTCACTGTCTGAATGGCCTGGGGGCCTGGGCCAAAGTAAAATCTGATTTGCGAAGATTCCAAGCTAGATGATTGTATATTTTAGCATATAGAAGGTTGATTATTGTGTATCTCGGGTGGAACCAAGGATGTTGGCCAGCCAGCGTGGCCGTATATTGCTGTTTTCTATCTCTTGAACCCATGGATTCCGAGCTCTGTTGCTCGTTATGGCGTTTGCTTGATTCCGTTCAGCAATCCTTTTACATCTTACTTGGAAGCTAAGGCAAGGAAATCCCTCTGACCAATAAAAGAAGTGACTCGGATTAGCTTATAAAGTAGGAGGCTGCAGTAATCTACAGCAACATTTTTTTCTAAAACCTGTAAAGTCACCATGAATAAAAAAAAAAAACCCACGTCCATCTGTCCAGAAGTTTCTCCAGTTCGATACACCTCTCTGTTTTTGAAAGATAATTGTTTTTCTGATTTTTATGGTCACCAACTAATTTGATGTTTAAGAATTCATTTTAATTGAAACACACAAGCTCACAATACATATACTGACCCAGACTCATACATATGATTATTAGTATTTTAACCTCAGTCTGATTCTAAGGAAGGACAATGAAGGGGAAATACTTCACCATGCTCAGCATTGATATTGCCAGAAATGAATTCTATTGTATAGTAAACATGCGTTTTGGCATTTTTTCCCCTTAAATTTTGTTTAGAAATTCAAAATAAACTAAACCAAGATTAGGAAAGGAACACAGATGTCTTACAGGCTCAAAACTGGTGTCTTCTATAGCTGACTTAAGGTTAAGTTTGCTTAAAGTCGGGTTGAGAGAAGAAGAGCCCATCTAGAAACGTTATCTGCGAGCAAGCCTTTGGAGAAAAGACCCCCGGCACCAAGTGTGCAGTTCTGAAGGAAAGGAGTAGGAACTGGCTCATCAAAATAGGAACATTTGTGTTTGCTCTAAGGTGTCCCTGGGAAGCCTTATCGGGGACTCTGGTGTTAGTTTCAGGTCTGTCGGCAACCACAGCTTGAAAGACAAGTGACTTCTCTGGATTGCTCCTTTCTTATCTGTCAAAGATAAATCCCTGTGGGGGCCAAGCAGGTGACCTCCTGTGAGAAATGGTCTGGAAGCCACAGGGCATAGGCTGTTAACACTGAACTGGGTCACCAAAAGGAGAATGTGCCAAATGGTTCAATGTTGTTCAAAACCTCAACTACAAGGACATCTAAAAACCCAAGAATTTCCATATGAAATCTTCCAGCTTAGTTTTTTTTCACCATAAAACAAATGAAAACCAACTCAAACAAAGAAATACATTAAACCAACAGCAAAGAGCTCAGATTAGTTACCCACAGTCAGTATTACAGCCCTTTTCTACCCGAGGGCCTTGGGATGTAGCCAATCCAAATTAAAATACACTGTCGATGTGAACTTGTTATTGACTTCTAAACCTTAGCACAAGATGAAACTGATTTCTTGTAAATAATTTTTATGCTGATCATGCGATGAAACAATATTTTTTGCTATATTGGCTTTAGTAAAATAAAAAGTTATTTTTACTTGTTTCTTATTACTTTAAAAATATAGTTAATGGTAATAAAATCTAAATTATCTTTCCGGTTCATAGTTGTGACTGGACATATGTGTGTGTGTGTGTGTGTGTGTGTGTGTGTGTGTGTAAAGAATTACTATTTCTTTTTTAAATTAAAAAATTATAACTAAAAACTGGAGTTACAGGCAGTTACATGGG